>NW_004524763.1:4317962-4355940 GCF_000260255.1 Octodon degus | reverse complement strand
TAAATGTTTTTTCATCATATTCTGTAGGGACTTAAAGTTCGACATATCAATACTTGATGAAAAATACCTGTTCCATGTTATGCCTAAGATGTTTGATATCCAGACAGATAGTGAGGTTGAGCCTAACAGCCTAAGTTGTATGGTAATAACAATAAGCTTCCCTTCCTAAGGGTTAATAACCTAAATTTGCAGACCAAAATTAGAGAAAAAGGAGGGCTGCAGGGAAAGCCAACATTTATCTGACAAAGTACTTGATTTTAAGTGTTTAATTTTCCAAGTCAGTATAGTTCTTTTATGTGTTCTGGTAGAAAATATATACACAGAACACAAAGATATAAGTGTAACAACATACAGGTTAATTACAATAACAAATCTTAGTTATTATTAAATACTTTAGACATGAATAAAGCTTAATAATATAACTTCACCAGTCTAAAGAAAGTTGGACCCAAATTATATCTCTAAACAAACAGGACAAGGCAAACTTCAAAATTTTATTTGCACTCATAAGTAATACTATGAAGTCTGTGCAATAAACTCTTAGTAAGTTTAAAATAGGAAGAGGAAGCCTGGTCTGGTGATATAGCCTGCTACTGCCAGCATTTGTGAAGGAAGCTGAGGAAGGAGGATTGCTGTGAGTTCAAGGCCAGCCTGGCCACAAAATGGGTTCAGGGCCAGCCTGAAATGCATAGAGAAACCTAGCAAAAAGATAAAATAAATAAATAGAAGTCTCAGGCTAGGGAGATAGCTCAGTAGAATAAGCACTTGCCTGGCAAGCTCAAGGTCCTGAATTCAATCCTTAGTACCATAAAAAAATTCTCTACATGTTACCCTACATTGCTTGTGTTTTACATTTTGTTCTGAGGAAAAGAAAAGCTTATCATTTATTTGTCCACTGGTTTGATACAAAAATGGGCTATAATTGTTGAATTTATATCTATTCATTTATTTATTTGTTTGAGTACACTCACAAAGCCAATTTTCATCATAATTTTTATTTGTAAGCCTTGGAGCAAATAGGGTGCTCTGTCATACAAAGGTGTTGGCTTAGTCCAAGGATTAAATTTAATGTAGAACAGTTAATGCTTAGAGCCCCCATAAAGAAACAAAAACTTCAAATAAGTTACTAATATACTGGATTGGACAAAGAACAGTAAGAGTGAATATTGTGGCTGAATATGTGAGGAGCTTTACAGAGCTTCACAGTATTCTCCTGGACTCACCTTTCAAAAGGCACTCCCTGCCCTGTGCCTCTGTGTTCCTGGCTTTGTTTCTGGAGAGATTGTCTTCCCATCTTTCATTTATTTTACAGAAAAGGTAAATCAATATGTCATAAAAATCATAGAATTAACAATAGTTAACATGTTGTGTATTATCTTTGAAGTCATTACTCAAGTAATGGGCATAAAAAGTTCTCCAATCAATATTAGCACAAACCTTTCTTTTCAATGAGCTAGGAGACGCTAGTAGTCTAACTAACTTGCATTATGTTTTCCTTTTTCCTTCCTCCCTTGCCCCCTTTCCCCATCTTTTCTCCTTGTGAACAATTTTTCCATTTCACAATAAAAGCTGATGCCTTCTTTCCACTACAGGGACCCATCTTTCTCATGAGGATTCTATCTTTTGCTTCAAAACATAGCAAAAACTTTTTTCAAGTGTGTTGATTTAAATTGCCAATATGTCATATTAACAAGTTTTAACTTTTCCATTTCATCCATGTGGAATTTCCCTAGAAGTTTTATTTTAAAAGCTGATTTGGTGGCTATGGAGAGAACAGCTGGGTTAAATGCTGAGAAGATACAGGAAGAAAAGAGAATGTCTGGAGAAGGGAGCTTCAGCTTTAGGTTTTTTAATACAAAGTTGATTTTAAGGTAATGATTGCCAACTACAGTACACATCCCATCTCAATTGTTTTATTTTATAGTGATTGCTTTTAAATTTAGTATTAAAAAAAAAACAGAGTGCACACATGCCAGTGAGGAAGGGTGGAGAGGTTCCTCATAAACAAGAAGGAAAAGAGTCATCACAAAATAGGTGCAAATAACAGTGCAGGATTCAGGCCAGTGGAGTTGGAGGTTCAGAGAGAGGCCCAGGGGCAGAAAGGTGACACGCAGAAGGAAGGCTTTCCAGGGGGAGCATGGGGTGCTCATGCAGTAATCCTGTCAACAATTACTTTCTTGTGTGAGTCTGCTTTGGACCCCACTTCTAGCACCATGTTATGCCACAGCCAACTGAAAAGGTAAAGCACAGTCTGTAACAACTAGACTTCTGAGTGTGATAAAGGATAAACTGCAATGCAGGACAAACATGCACAGAGTAGGAAGGCTTCTGGGATGTCTGAAGAACAATGGCAAGTGGATTTTACTGGAGGAAAGGTTGCTTGCAGTGATCTGAAATAAAGCTCAGTGACAAAGACAGCATTATAAAAGAGCTTTTGGATGAATGGCTGACATTATTACTAGAAACCAGAAAGAAGAACTGGGAGGTGCTCCATCATCAGTCACTATATAGAGCAGTCATGAGGGCATGCAGGGCATCCCATCTGAGTTGGCTGTAGGAGACAGTTCTTGCGGCAGGTGTCCATGACATCAGTAGCCTCCCACCCATCGCTTCTCAACTCCACTTTAGTCGTGTGACTCCATTTAAGAAATCACTTCATTTTGCATAGTATTTTGACAGGAGCACACAGCATAACAGAATGAAATTACTGTACCATTCTAGGCAAAATGGAACAATTTGGTACTCAACCTCAACCCTGAATCTTACAAACAGTTCACAAAGGGCTCTGCAGATTTGAAATGTGACAAGCACTATGGTGTGGTGAAAATTCCTGGTCCTTCCTCAGCTTTTACAGAAGAGGCATGCACTTTTACAAAGGAAATGTTTCCCAAACAATTGGCATATGTGGATACAGGGGGGTGTAGCAGTCTGTTTAATGTTGATGTACTGACATACCTGAGGAAAGATGCTTGATTTTAAAAAGAGTTTTATTTAGCTCACAGTTTTAGAAACTGTAAGTCCAAGATTGAGTGGCCCCACTGATTAGTCTTCTGGTGAGGGCCTGTTATGGTTTGTGTCTAGATGTCCCCCAGCCCGGAGCCTCATAGAGTCATGGGTGGGCTTCTAGAGTTTGTGATTAATTTATGACCCAATGCTGGGATTATGGGTACGAGTGCTACACCCACCCTGGGGTGGACAGCCTGGATGCAATAGAAGGAAGGGAGAGAGGTTTACTCTCTGATGCTGCTGCTCTTCCCTTTTTGTTCTTGCTCTTTTGACATTTTCTGCCACCATGAACTGTTGTCCTCTGCCATGTGCCACAGGGCCTTGGAATCAGTCAACTATGGACTAAACTTCCACAAACTGTGAAACAAATAAACTTTTCTTTCCTTAATTCTGGGTGTCAGGTGTTTTGCTCCAGCAATGAGAGAAAAGTAGCAGAGACAGAATTAATGTGGTGAGCTCACAGTGGTAGAAGTCTACACAGAAGAAGAATACAGCACACAGGAAGCCAGAGACACTCAGAGGTCAGGCCCCTCTGCTCAAAAAAACTTAATGTTAGAGGAACTGAGGTAGGAAGTCCAGCAAGGACTACAGAGAAGAAAAATCCATGGAGCAAGGATCAAGAAATCAGAGCAAGGATGACAATGTGAAAATGTCAGAAAACCAATACATAAATGTCCCCCAAGACACCTGCGCATGTGCAAACCCAACAGCACATGACCCTTGCATGTGCCTAACCTCATTTGGGTTGCAATTTTGACACCACCCTCAATGGGTTTTGGACACCAGGACACTTCCTCTAAAAACCACGTGTGGTCAAAAACTACTCCCTCCTGAGGGGTGGGTAGAGTCTGGACCCAGATGGGCAATGACTCCAGTCAATCCCTAGCCATAGATCCCAGCACCATAACAGCCCCAATACCTGCCCTTATCCAGACCCTGAGGGCTTCTCTCTGGCCAGCTCACACCCTGTGGTGTATGCGTTCAGCTCTGTGGCTTACCATTTAAAAGTGGTTATGCCTTTTACAATAACTTTTACTCTTGTTTGTCCTTTTGATTTTCCTCAATTCTTTGTTCAGGATACCAACTCCCCACCACCTCCCCCCAAGCAATTCCCCTGAGACATTCCATCCCAACCATAAGAACTACACTCCGAGTTCTTCCAGGTATCTAACCCCAAATGCGTGGTTGGCCGCACTGAGCGGAAGAGAGGTGAAAACTTCGGGATCCGAGGCAGCTGCCGCCCCCCTTCCTGTGCGGTGCCTGTCTGAGCGGCTTGCGCGCTCTCCATTCTTCCTCAGGACTGCATGTGGAGGGTGGACGCGGTGAAAGAAAGGGAGCCCGCCGTCACCCGGAGGAGACACTCGAGGAGAGAGGGGAGGAAGGAAGGGGGCGCTCGGCGACCCGCAGGGTCTCCTGCGTCCGTGCCCCGGGCGCACCGGGCTCCCTCACCCCGCGTCAGCCACCCTCTCCCGCCAGGACCACAGCCCCCAGCCTACGGGGGCGGCCGTGGCGAGGGACGCAGCTCGGCCCCCACTCACCTAAGCACCAGGAGCCCAGCAGAAGAGTCGCCACCAGGGGCCACATCTCCGCGCCATCCTGGTGGCCGCGGGTGTTGAGCAGCCGCCGCCTCAGATACCGTCGCGGGAGGACTCTGCAAGCGCTCGCTCCGCCGCCTCGGGCTCCAGTGCGCCCCGCGCGCCCCGCGGGCTTCCTGCTCTCGCCTCGCCGCCCCGCGCCCCGCGTCCCGCATCTCCCAGAGTCTGCAGCTCTCTGCCCCGGGCGCCCGCCCTCCGCGGCGCCTTCCTGCCTCCCGCAGCTCCCGTTCTCGCGCTCCGCGTCTAGCTCCGCGGGCTCAGCTCAGCCGACCTCGGAAGCCTCCCCCGCCGCCCTCCTCCGGGCCTGAAGCCTCCCGGCCCTCCTCTGCGCTCCGACCCCAAACCCCGCCGCACCCAGCGCGCACCCGGAGGGGTCCCCGCGCTCGGCCCCAACTCCGGGGGCAGCGCAGAGCCCTGGCCACTGCTGCTTGCTGGCGCCAGGAGCTCCCGCTGCTTCCCGGCGCTCCTCTTCCTTCTGCACTTCCTCCACGCCACGATGTATTCGCCGCCCGGCGAGTCCCAGGCCGGTGGGAAGCCTCTCTAAGGGCGAGTGCGGAGGCGCGGGGACAGAGGGCATCGCGCCGCACAGGATACCGGGCCCGGCCGTCGGAGCCTGGTTTGTGATTCTACTGTGTGCACCTCTGTGCGCTGTTTGGGTTTATGGTCCTTGAAAAATGGGTTCGGGATGTGAACTCAGGCTACACATGGACAAGACCTCAAATATATCTTCGCATCACACAGGCCGTATCATTCATCCCAAAGAAAACCCCTTTTTTAAAGCTAACATTGGCGTTCATCTTGTCACAATGTCAGGCTCCAGTGGAGCTCGGGTAATGTCCCATCCTCTGCTGGCTCTCTCACCTGCTGGAAAGGACAGCAACTTCCTACCACAATATCCCTCATCTCCAAATCCACCATCCTGGGCATCTCCTCCCAAGCCCCCATGGTCACAGGAATAAAATTCAGGAAGGAGAGTGTACTTTCTGTACTGTATGTATTCCCTCCTTCAAGATTTTCCATTAAATTGGGCAAACTGAAGAGGTGTGCTAATCTGTTAATCTGACTTGAGGCAAGCTGCTGTAGTGAAACTTGATTGTTTTTAAGTAGTTAAAAAAGCAAGAAAATAATGTTCTAGCAGACATCTCAGTGAAACAATGGTTCTTAACTGTAGTGGTAAGCATTTGACACCCAGACCCTATCAAAGGAGCCTATCGATTCTCCAACTGTTGTTTACACGAATACAAAAGAATCATCGGCCAGATTCTGAGCATTGGTGACACTGTGTATCTCAGAGCAGCTGGTTGGCTAAATAAGGCTGTCAGCTGTCCCTGGAACCGACCAACCCCCTAACACTGAAGAGTGACTGGAAAGGACTGTCCCCAGCCTTCAGAGGTAGGGATCCAGGGATGCTCTGTAGTTCACTGAGTTTTACACTGAACTACAGAGACCCTCTGCTTCATGCCCCTTTGTGCAGAAAATGGAATAGGCTCAAGTCAGACCAATAAGGGACCACCTGGGTGAGCACTCTTCTCCTGGGACTCTAGTTGGGACATGACATGGTGCAGGAGTAAAAGGTGGCCTATTCTAGGAGCAACAGTCCATGGCAATCTTCTCTGGTTTGATACCTTCTTCCTGAGATATCTTTTTAACTTATTTAGACACAGTTATTTGAAAATGATCTTATTTTTATGTAAGGAACTTCTTCAATGGAAGGAGAGGACAATTATGGTTATAGCTGGAGGCTACCTAAGTTCAAGACCTTAAAACAAACACAGTCTCCCTTCTCAATTCATGATCAATTCTTTCTCCTAGATTCTCTCCCGGCAAAATATCTATAGTGACCTTTTCTACAATACTATGTCCACTTCCTACCTCATAGTAGGTACTCATGATACTGCCTACAATTTTATATACATGCTGTTATGGCTTAGATCTAGATGTTCTTTCAAGCCTCACACCCTATAGGTGGGACTGTGGAGAGGTGGCTGGATGGGTGTGTGGTACCAGATTAGACTAGGCTAGTCCACAGATGGGCTTACATCTGGCTGTGACACTGAGAGGCGAAGGCTGGCAGGAAGAAGTGGGTCCTGATGGGCACCGTCTGGAGTGTTGTGTATCCTTCCTCCTCCTCCTTTGATGGCTGCTGCTTGCTCTCTGCATGCCATGAGCTCTTCGCCCTCTGCCAAGTCCCTCTGCCACACCACACTGCCTTAAAGCCAGCTGTGGACTAAAACCTATACAAACAGCTACAGTGAACCTTTCCTCCATTACCTGGGAGTGTTGGGTGTTTTGTCTCACAAAGGAAAGTAACTAATATAGACAAAATTGCATCCTTATTTGTATTTTTTCATTCAACAAACTTCCCTCGCCCCATGTGGGTGAGTGGTAGAGTGACATGACAGATAGCACTGTCTCATGTCCCTCCTGAGAGTTGGCTTAGGACAGTATATGCCTAGCTAGACATGGTCCTTGCTATGAGAGGTCCACTGCATCTTTCTGCAGGATTCCACGGGAGTCCAAAGCCTAAGATAAAGACATTATAAGTTAGATGGCACCTCTGTGTTTTAGAGAGGGTTTTGGTATGTATCAGTCGCAATACTGAAATGACTTGTTTGTGCTTTTCTGTTAAATACTAACTCCTTCAAAAACTGTAAGTACAGTGAGAGGACCACATGAATCTTTCTTACCACTAGTTCCATTGTCTGTCACCTGGTAGATGTTCAACAATGATAACACCTTCATGTGTTACTCGTGCTCAACACTAGGAATTCTCTTGTATATCTTGCTCAGAGCCCAGTGTCCTGCAGTGTTATTTCTTAAAATAACCCAGCTGTCCCAGGATAGGAGCCACAATCATCTCATGAAACCATGGAGCAGGCAGTCCTAGCCCAGGCCCGGAGATTGTGTGGGAGAGCTTCTGGCTACCCTGAGCCAATGGGACCTGCTGGTCCCAGCCCAGGTGCAGCATGGGTGAGACCCTCTTCCACCTCCTTGGGACACCCCCACCACTCTGCAGCACACATCCCCCCACCCAGCCCACCGAGTAGAAATTTCTGCTGCATTCCAGGAACCCCCAGATCCAGTCCTAGCCCAGGCCCAGTGAGTGTGTGGGAGAGCTGCCTCTCCCCTCTATTCCACCTTGTCCCCTCCAGACTCAGCTCAGGCCTGGCATACAGGCCTGAGGTGAATCCCTGCAGCTGCAATCCCTGCAGAGAGAGTAGGGGACAGAACCACCCAGCTAGTCCAGGAGCAGAACATCTTGCCAGAGGGGCACAACAGCTTCACCCCCAAGAGCAGCAGCAGGAAGGAGCAGAGCACAGCAGCCAGACCCAAGCTAGGCACTGCTGGATAAATCCAAACTTTGTAGATCTACACCTGAACTTCAGTAGGTGCTAGGGTTATAACTGCACCAAAGCTCTACAACAAAGGTCAGAAGACAGTGCTACACAAAATGACAATGAGAAGGAGCAAAATGCAATCTTGGACCCCAAGCCCACCCATAGCAAGTGCAGAGGACACTAACACAGAACAAATTGGGAATCACACAGCTGAAATCAATGAATCAATAGCTTCTGAAATAAAGAAACAGCTGTAAAAAGGTATAGAGGAACTCAGATTGGAAATGAAAAAAGAAATCCCTGAATTAATAACATCTGCAGTAAAGAATCAAATGCAAAAACATATGGAGGAAACCCAATGCGCACCCAGAAGAAGTGCAGAGGACACTAGCTCAGCTCAAATGTATGAATTAATAACATCAATAGTAAATAAGCAACGGCAGAAAGTCATAGAGGAACTCAGAGCAGAATTCTTTTCTACTAGCTCAGTTCGAATGTATGAATTAATAGCATCAATAGTAAATAATCAACAGCAGAAAGTTATAGAAGAACTCAGAGCGGAATTTTCTGAAATAAAAAAAGAATTCTCGGAACTCATAGCATCTGAAGTAAAGAAGCAACTACAGAAACATAGGAAGGAAATCCAATCTGAAAAAAAACACTGCAGTAAAAGAATTAACTGCTTCTAAAGAAGACACTGATTTAAAAAAGAGGAGATTAGAAAAATGACAGATTCCTTGAATGAGCAATACAGGAAAGAAATAGATCGTATGAAGCAGAGTCAAAGAGATATAGAGGAAATTAAAATCTCAATCACACACTTGCAAAACCGTTTAAGTGAAAGTGAAGACAGAGTTTCAGATCTTGAAGATGCTGGTGCAGCTAGTGAAAAGGTAATAAAGGATCTCTTAAAAACAACTAAGATGCAGGAAAAAATAATCTATCACCTGCAGGAGGATGCAAAGATGAACAATGTGAGACTGATAGGCATCAGTGAAAAAGAAGGAGTCAATACAAAGGACATTAAAAAAATATGGGTGGAAGTAATAGCAGAAAACTTCCCAAATATGAGGATACAATCTGACATTCAGATAACTGAAGCATACAGAACACCAAGTAACCTCAACCCAATGAAAAACACACTGAGACATATACTGCTCGCTGCCTTCTGCCCATTCTGGTGTGGACCATTTCTCCTCTGTGAGTCCTCAACCATGCCACCCTGCCTTGGAGCCAGCTGTCCATGGGTTGAAACCTCTGCAGACTGTGAGATAAAGTAAACCTTTCCTCCTCTAACTTATGAGTGTTGGGTACTTTGTCTCAGCAATAAGAAAAGTAACTAAGACAATGCTGCAACCAATTTCCATAAATTCAGGGGTGTGAAGGGGCATGGATCTATTACCCACAGGGCCACACACATGAGAAATCCCGGGGCTCACTTAGTTTCTCTGCTTGAGTCTCACAAGTTTGAAATCAAGACCTTGTCTAGGCTGCTATCTCTTTTGGAGAATCCAGGGAAGAATCCATTTCCAGTTCATTCAGATGGTTGTCAGAGCTCAGTATGTGTAAGGGTGAGGCCGCTGCTTCATTGTTGGCTGCCTTCTCAGGGTCTGCTTTAGAGGCTAGCAGCTTCTCTTGAGCCCCATGTATAGTTTCTAACATCCAGAACTTGCAATCACACATTAAATTCCTAGAGTGGCATATCTTCTCTATCTCCCCTCTTCTACTATATCTCTATCATTTATGATCAGCAGTTCTACCTGTTTCGTCCCCTTCTAATTGCTCAAGTGATTGAATGGGGACCACTTGGTAATTCAGGATAATTATCCAATTGTGAAATATAAAATCATAATTATAAACTCATCATCTTTTTGCTATGTAAAGTCACATGTTCACATCTTTGTGAGGATTCCATTTTGGATATCTTTGGGGGACATTATCCTGTCTACTACAGTTAGGTGCCTTTCATATTTACCCCTCTAATTCTTATAGCATCCAAGAAGTAGCATTGTAATGAATCAACCCAAATCTAGGGTGGCCCAAAATAAGAGAAGCATAGTTGTGCATCCTTCCTGAGAAGAAACTGCAATTTATGTCTCAGCTACTCAGTGGTGGGACTGGAGATTGGGGCTTTCTTCATAGCCCATGCTCCTTACTACTGCCACAGAGGGCAGGGTGGAAGCTGAGCCACCCCGTGATCTGTTGTTCTTCCTGCATTTCCCACTGTTGTTTTGCTGTTTCTGCTTATTTATCAAGGTTGTCACTGTCCACCAAACATCGCCAGCTCTCCTCCTAGGCACATGATATGTGTGTCCTCTGGGTCCCTGAAGAAAGCACATGGCAGCACTCCTGTGATGCTCCAGAGGGGAGGTTAATAAGATGACCATTGGCAAGGCTGGAGGAAACCAACAAGAAACTGTGAGTTGCCTTACCCAAAGACAGCCTTGCATCCTAGTTCTGAAAGTGTGTGTGGAAGAAACAGCCACTAGAATCACTGGAAAAAATGAGAAATTTCAGGAAAGAGTACCAGGCAGAGCTGCAGTTTCACTGCCTTCAGGAGAAGGGAAGATGGCAAGGGAGACTGATTTCATTCTCTGCCCCACTTCCAACTCACTCTATTGGCAAATGTCAGCCAAAAGCTGAAGAGAAAGGGAGTCTGCTCATGTGGTTCTTGAAGTTTAGCTTTGCAGGGCCTCAGCAAATGATGGACAGATGGAGAGTGGGCCTGAGAAAGACTACATGGTCCCACAAGGCTTCCATAGCACCTGGAAGTGGGAATTGCTTTCACCAGTGTGTTAAGTTTCCTAGTGCTGCTGAAATCAAGACTTAAACTAAGAGAAGTTTTTTTCTGTCACAGTTCTGGAGTCTGGAAGTCTGAATCAAGCTGTCAACAGGACCTGCTCTGAAGGCTGGTGAAGCATCCCTGCTTCTTCCTGGCTTCTGCTGAGTCCTGGAAACCCTGGTGTTCTTCGATGTGAGCTTATCACGCCAGTCCCTGCCCCTGTTCGCACATGGTCTTCTCTGTTACCAAGCCTTTCTCTCTTCATATAAGGCCTTTTGGGCCACCCTAGATTTGGGGTGATATTGTCCTGCAATCCTTAACTGATTATACCTACAAAGGTGTTATTTCTAAATAAAATCACATCAAAAGTTTCTAAGTGGACATGGATTTTTGAGGGATACTATTCAACTAGAAATAGTGCCATTTATTATTTTGGGACAAAAGCTTCAAAATCGAGCATTTATCATTCTTTGCCTCTGCAATGGCAATCAGAAAGGCTCATCAGAAGCTCTTCCCACAGCCTGCATCCCGGGGTAAAGATGAAGCAGAAGAGAGACTGAGCTGACCTGCAAAGGAACATAACAAGAACTGAAAAAAAAAAAAAGTCAGTATCCTGACAAATGCCCCAGACTATATATCCTCACAGTCCTGCCCTACAGAGATATTCCCAGTAGCCACTGTACCTCTCACTTTCTCCCTCAAACACACAAACACCCTTGAATTGGCCCAACTGTTCCTTTTAGTCCAAATCCAGTAGTTTCTCCTTGGGGTCAAGGTATAGAAGGAATCAGATGTTTAAAGACAGCCTTTTGTATCCTGAGAGTTTTCTAGGGTGTTCTTTGAAATTAGCTGCAGAGTGGCTGTCTGCATTTTGAACTGAGTCTCTTCTGCAGTTGCAGGGGAGTTTCCTACTAGCAGTAAACAGAAATGTCTGCTGAGAAAGCTTTGTTGTCTGTCCACATGATGGTTCTTTAGGTGTGCCCTGCCCTGCCCTGCAGTGGTCACTTGCACAAAAACCCTGGAAAAAGTGTACCTCATGAACACTGTTTATTGATGCTCCAGGATGCCAAGTGCCTCTGGCAATCACCTTTCTCTACCTCTGGTCAGGTGGCTATGGGCTGGGTCGCTGTACTCCATCTCTCTCCAGGTGGCTTTATGACCCAAGGATGAAGGAGCACTGCAGCACCTGATGAGAAAGGCTGCACATTGGGATTGGTGAGAAAGGTTGCCTGGGCCCACATCCCTTTAAACTGACTTGTCTGTCCTCGGTAGCAGCCTGGATTTGGCCCCTACATCCTGCTGTAGAGTGTGTGACTTCCACCCTCTCTTCCCCAGGCTTAGGTGTGTGAAGCACAGCAGTAGGAGCCAAGGAACAAGTTAGGCAGAACCTGACCCCAGAGTGGTGGCTGCTGAAGAGTGGCCCTTGGATCCGCAGCAGCCGCAGAGCCTGGGCACTTACTAGAAATGCACGTTCTTGGGTCCTGCCCTCACCCACTTGGAACCTGACCCTCAGGGGGGGCCCACTGGTCTCTGTGTCAGGGAGGCTTCCTGGAGCACACTGATCTTTGAGAGCCCCTGGCTTGGGGCCTGAGCTCAGAAGGCAGGTGGCCTGCCTCCAAGAGGGTCTGTCCTGGTAATGTTGTCTGCTCCCCTGTCTCCTTTATCTCAGTGAGTGAGAATCCCCTGTGGTTTAGTGCACCATCTGCAGGTCCCCAGATGCCGCTGTCCTGTTGGCGTTTGCTGTCAGCTGCAGAGCACAAGTGCCAGTCAGGTGGCAGCAGCACACAGGAGACAGAAGCCTGTCCGGTGGACAGCAAGGTCTCCAGCACCTCAAGATAAAGGACACACATCCCACCGCTGTTCTGGCAGAAATGAACGCGGGCTTCCAAGTAGCTTGAGGACTCTAGCTCTATATTTAGTGAGTTAGAAACAGCTTGAAAGATAAGATTCACTGTGGCTGACCACCATCGCTTATTTGTTCCTTGGGTCACCTGTAAGCACAGAATTCTGGGAAGCTAAAGCAAGAGAATTACAAGTTGAAGCTCTACCTGGAAATCTTAGCAATTTAGTAAGGTTCTGTCTCAAAATTTTTTTAAATATCTGGGAATGTAGTTCAATGTTAAGGCCTCAGCTTTGAGCCTTAATCATAGGCAGAGGAATGCTCAGTATATCAATATGTGCCAATCGATTTGAGTCTCTCTGTAGAAGATGTCATTTTGATAAAATGTGGAAAGCCTCTACACAGTTACACTGTAATGTCTTTATATCCAGAGAATGGAGTAAACAAAACTAGGGCTACCCTGGAGGAGCTGCAGATCAATACCCTTTCCACTTGGTGGCTAACACTGAGGGGCCTACACGGAGGTGTGTAGAGTGGTGGAGAAAGAAGTCAGACTCGGTCACAGTTCAGAAGAAAATTCATTCACTTTCGACAGCACAAGGGCTTGGACCCCTGCAGTTGGTTCTGATAGAGAGGACCAAGGGCTCAGCCTGACCGGCTCCATCCTGGAAAGGCCAGAAGCATTCTGCACAGGACCCGAGTCAGTGCCCTGCCTTCTGGGGACGGAACAGGTTTGCCCTGGACAGATCCAACAGGTGTACTAACGGAGCAGTTCCTCCATGGTAGCCCTGCAGATTGTCTCTGCATGGCACAAACTCTGTTTATCAGGAATTATGTTTTTGTCCATTTTCAGAGAAAAAGTTTCACTTCTCAACCATTTCTCCTCTCCATCTGCAAAACCTCCACTGTATTCTGAGCTTTCAGTACAGCCCCAGTAAAAAACATGCTTGTGATTTGTGTCCCAAAAGTCTGAGCCCCAGTGCACCTAGTCTGTCCTTTTGAGGGCTGAGTCTCAGGCCTTTCCAGCTTTCTCTTTTCTGCATAGACTGTTTGTGTCAGACAGAAAGCTACCAAAGCACTAGGAGAAGGCATCGATGATAACATATGTAAGTGTGTACACATATCACAGGCAACAGGTTTATTTCTGTGCAAGCTAAGATGCTGTTGAACCTCTAATTAGTGCCCTGTGGAGCTGTGCGCTCTGAGGGGTGCGGCTGCATTCACCCTGCAGAGGCTGAGTGGACAGGTGCCCATTGGCTGTGATTTGATTTTTCCTTCTAGGCCTTTCTGTGGACCCAAGCTGGCTCAGACCTAGTGCTCGGTGAGGATTCTCATGTCTCTTACCTCTTTGCATTCAGACACTTAAAGTTGTTTAAGTGGAAATTATTTTCCAGGAGGCAGAGATATTATTATTCATTCATGTTTGTGCTTTAATGAATTCATTGGCTTAGAAGAGAATGTGCCAGGGTTTTTGGGTAATAGAAGCCAAGGAGATATGCTTTAATAATGACAGGTGGAAAGAGTGAATGCTTAAATACTATACACACTATAACCATAGACTCAAGTTCTTCAGGGGACACTGGTGACAAAATAAGAAGAAAAAAGAAAGCAGGAAGCTTAACAGTGCAAGGCCTTCAACAGGTCTACGGTTTTCTGCCTGAAGCCAAGTGAAACTATGAACCAAAATAAATCTTTCCTCTTTTTAATTGATTTTCCTCAGGTATTTTGTCAGAGTGATGGAAAGCTAACTCCCCCAGGTTTGTGGACACTATCAGGAAAGCAAAACTCAGCCACCCTGTGCTTCTTGTTTTAGTGAGGAGCTGGGGAAAGACAACAGACACAAATGTGCTAAGAGTACAGTAGACGATAGCTGATGCAATGGAGAAAAATTTAGCATGAGGGGCCAAGTAAGGTGTCCAGGGAAAGTTCTTTAGAAGGTGATGTCTAAATGAACAGTGACTGAAAAGTGAGCAAACCAGGCAGATGTGGATGCAGAGGCCCTATCAAAACAAAGAGGACAGAAAATTCTAGGTCCACCTCAAGATTTATTGATTATACCCAGAGCAGTGAAACTTTGCTCAATTACCTGCCTACCAGCACTTTTTAAAAACCATGAAAAATACCATCACTGAATAAGTCACTTACTTTTTCATTTTACCTTTCTAGGAAAGTCTTAAAAAGTGAGCCTTAGTACCATTATATATGAAAGACAGAACCTGTGAATCAATCTTGCATGAGGCAGCTCTTTGTCACTGTGCTGAAAGGTGTGCATGGCCCATGGCTTCCGAGGTCTGAGGCCAGCCCTCTCCAATGCTTGTGTAACCCAGTGATAAGTGTAGCACATTCCTGACCCAGTTATTTCTCCAGACCCCACTTCTGAACACCCCTGCATTGCTATTTAAGCCCACAATGTATGAGTGAGTCTTTCCAGACACTTTCCATTTGTACCACAGTAGGCCTATCTTCTGAAGTTCTCTTCAGACCCTATGATCAGAATTAATCACACTTCCCCTTGGTACTGCCAGAGAGACATAATGTCACATGCACATATAGCAAGTTTTGTACGTAGCTATTATTCAGAACCAGAACTGAATATGAGCACAAAAAATAAAGACAACATAGAAATACCTTAGCTCACCAAAATGAAAATAGAAAAGATTATCTAATGTCCATTTTTATCATATTATCTTCAGTGTAATGTAGATACATGAGAAAGGATTGTTTTAATTATGTCAGTATCTTTAATATCCAAGCTCTCTGATTTGTTCCTTTTATTCTATTTTTTGTTTCCTAAGTTGTTTATTCATCAGCCCTAGGGAACATCTACTCAGTTTCAGCATGTACAATTGATTAGGAGAACTTGGTGAGGTGCAATGCCTGTGGACTCCCAGGGACTGGGCCAGAACTACACTCAGGGACCCAAGGGAGGTCATGCTGTGGGGGGAAGAGCCAGGGAAGCCTCCGGCACGGTGAAGCTGCCTGTGGAAATTGAGGCCAGAGGGAGCTGCAGAGCTCCCAGGTGGACCAGCATCTCCGGGCAGAAGCCATATTGCCATTGGGGGATTTAGGAATTTGGGGGGTTTTACTGCTCATCACTGACTGGAGGACAACTCTTGCCTGCTGTGAAGGAAGGCCAGAGGTGCTGCACATCTTGCTATGCTTGGGTTAATTGTGTGCAACAGCGAACCCTCTAGCATGACATTCGAATGTCCCCCCAGATGTTCGTGTAGGTGAAGACCCAGTTATAATGACCCAAACCTAACACCTAATTCACATCACACAAGAATACAAGGCATGCACTGCACAGTCTTCACAAAAACTGAATTTTCAGCTGCATGACTCCTATGTGAGTCAGAGGAATAGTGTGTTTTGCTCTCTTCAAAACTTTGTGCTACTGACTGTTGAAGTTTTTAGTGGTTGTTTTTTTCAACATAATGCACCCTCATCAGTCTTAATTTTTATACCTGTCAATCCCCAGTGATCCTAGGAAAACTTTTAGTTATTTTGTTGTACCTTTGAGTATAGTTGTCTGCAACCATTTACATATAAAGTAATATTTTATTCCGTGTGACTTACCCTTCTTATTACATTTAAATAATTACATAGAATTTTTAAAATATACAAGTATACTATAACATAGTACATGTTATGTACACCATTACAGGGCAGGTTCCCTTTGCTCCTCAGTATATGACCAAAGGGAGTCACTCCTGCAAGGCTGAGAACCAGTAAGGCAGGCAAAATAGGAGAGAGCAATGTACAGATTTGGAAGCTGTGGGGTAAAGCCAAGGGTTTGCAGCTCTAGCAAGTGCCCAGGTGATGCTACTGGGGTATGGACCTCACCTTGAGAAGCAAAAGTTGAAGTGGAGGGACATGCAGGAGCAGATGTTGGGAAGCTCAGAGGGCTTTTCTGGAAAGCAGCCACCTACTGGCACAAAGTACAAAGAGTCAAGTGCTATACCCTAGGAGGGTAAGAGGAGGCAGCTTAGGGCTTGCAGGGTGTTGTCTACCTTCTTGGACCTTCATGTCATAGAGAGTAGTGAAGCCCACAAGGTTTTAAGTGGGACTGTGTATTGTTTGGACTCTACATCCCTCAAGATGGTTCTCCTGAATGCAGGGGGCCCACTGAGGAGGATTTTACAATTCTGTTGCCAAGAAGTCATGAGGACTTCAATGAAGGAAGCCACGATAGAATGGGACAAAGAGGAAGAGCTTTGTTTTTGAGAGTAAGATTTTCTGAGATGTGGTGACTGATAGGAGGAGGGGGTGAGGGAAGAGGATCAAGGGTGAATTGTAAGTTTCTGGCTTGGGAAATGGAAGAGGTGTGATGTCATTAACAGAGGACAACACACTTGGTGACAAAGGTCAGAGAAGTTTGTTTTCAGATACGTGAATTCAGTGTGCCTTTCCTATCAGAAAACAGACATTCAGTTGGAGTTGAATTGCTGTGAGAACTCAAATCAGGATTGTGTTGTGCTTCACTGTAGCACAAATCAGTCATCTAGGTATGTTCACTTGCCAAGCTCCTATGAGCTTGCAAGAGAAGAATGGAGGGGAACAAGGGCAAAATCCCAGTCTCTCTCTCTCTCTCTCTCTCTCTCTCTCTCTCTCTCTCTCCTTCTTTCCCTTCTTTCCTTCCTTTCCTCCCTCCTTCCCTTCTTTCTCTCTTCCTCTCTCCCCTCCATCTTCTCCCTCCTTTCTCGCTCCCCTTCTCCTTCACACAACAACCCTACCCAGACTTCTGTCTTTGCTGTGCCCCACTTTACAGATGTAACCCTGTAGTGAATTTGAGGTGGTTCTGTGAAATGCAGCTTAGTGCTCCCACTCCTGTATTTAGCTGTGCCAAAACTCCATGAACATCGTGAGGAGCTAGTCTTTGTTCTGTGCTAGAGGTTGTGTCCTTGTCTGTAATTTTAAGCTATTTTGTCTCATTCCATATTCATAGTAATTTTCTTAAGAAACTTCAAACATGAGGAAGCTGAGCCATACTGAGTTTGGATAATTTAGCTAAGGTCACACAGAGGGAAAGAAAGATTAATTTAATGATGATCATACTTCTTTTCTTACCCATTGTGGATTTCATTTGTCCTACCCTTCCCAGTGTAGGACGCTGAGATAATAGCTGCCCCTCTAACACACCATACTGCTTGAACCTCTGTGCAAACCAAATGCTGCTACCTGGCGCCCTGTCTGGGCATCGAGTGTCACCTGTTCTGCCTGGTGTTCTGTCACAATCCTCTCAGGGCTCTCTGAGTCTACAGAGACTTTTCCAAGCTTCCTGGCCTGATGTAGTCTTTCCCTTCCCATGCAGCAGGCTGCAATGTGATGTGTATTTAAGAGTTTTGCCCCACCCCAGACTGTAGACTCCTGAACACCTGGGCAGACCTTAGGCTCTCCTTCTGCTCCTGGGTCTGGTGCACATGATTATCCAGTAAATTTTATTGAACTAAATTAGTATACATAGTTCATTAGTGCATCTGCTGAAAATACCACTGGTTGTAGTAGAACCTGGGAAGTATGAACCAGTGTTTAAAGAAAGTAGATGTTAGCAATAGGCTAAAAAAGAAGTTTGAGAAATCAATTTTTAATACTTTATTTGTGTAATAACCTTGTATTAGAGGTGGGTTATCTATTTTTACTGGAAATGAACAAAATGGCTAGGTCCCCAGCAGTGTTCTAGGCCTAGGCTGTGGGATATATGAACAGTAGGCCATCAAGGTACAGGAGGCCTAATCCCAACACGGGCATATGTGAGAACCCTGGATGAGCTGCTTCTAGACTCCATGAGAGAAATAAACTACTGTCTTCTTTTCATTATTATTTATTTACTGGACTTAAGATTCTTTATGAAATATACTTTCAGAGTAGTTGTTCATATTACCAGAGATAAGCATGAAAAATTTGTTTTAAAACATTAAATATTTAACTGCTCCTTTCAATAAACCAACAAAAGCTAGCAGTACAATTTTCTTAGCTATCGTGTGTGTGTGTGTGTGTGTGTGTGTATGTGTGTGTATTTCCTTCATTCTTTCTTTCTTTTCTTTCTCAACAACTATTCAGAAGACAACAATACACATTTTAACAACCATTGTTAAATTCATATCATCTTGTTTTTGAAATTCTGTATCATTTTTGTTTTTTTTTTTTTACTTTAAAATAAAAAATACAAAAATAAAGTGCATTTTCATTTATAATTAAAGCATAGAATCTAGACATACTTATAGGCTATAGAGTGACATTTAAATACATGTATGTAGTGCTACAAATAGCTCAGTGGATTAAAGTGCCTGCTGAGGCAGACACAGTGGCCAGGGTTCAATTCCCAGGGCACACTGAGATGGCAATTGAGACTGGCTGTGGTGTCTCATGCCTGTAATCCCAGCACTTGGGAGGCTGAACACAGGTGGATCACTAAGAGTTCGATATATATAGTGAGACCCTGTAGAACCTGTACTAAACTATAAATAAATGTATACAATGAGAAATTATCAGATCAGGATAATTAGTACATTTATACTCAGACATATATACTCTCCTTGTTCTGGGAAATTTGAAACCTTCTACTATCTTGAAATATTCAATCAATTATTGTCAACCATGGTTAACCAACTATACTTCATGTTATATGTACTATACTATACTAAACATTAGCAGTTATTCCTCCTATCAAACATTACCTTGTACCCATTAGCAGTCATTGCTCCATCCTCCCTTCCCTCTACCTTTCCAAGACTATGCTGAACACTATTCTCTACATCTTTCCTGTCCACCTCTTAGCTTCCACATATGAGAACATGTAATGTTGATCTTTTTTGTGCCTGACTTATTGCACCTACCATGTCTTCCAGTTCCACATATGTTGTACATATGACACATAGATAGGACCATCCATCTTGGCCCCTTTTTAGAAATGTAGGCAGGCTGTGCCTCTCAGTGTAGGTGGTCTAGGTGTTCCCCAGGTGGACACAGGTAATTCCACCTACCTCAGAAAGCCGAGACAGTAACACTTGTGGAGGCAACTGCCTGGCTGCTTCACCTAGTGCCACATCCATCAGGTCTAAAGACATCTCCATGAAGCAAAAGTCCTTTCCCCACTGAATAAAGTCTTTCTGGTTTGGGGAAGACTAAGAAAGACAGACAAGCAGGTGCTGTGTGCTCAGTTCTTGACTTGTATAACCGTAGGGTATCTCAAGCTCTACTCTGTCTCAGCCATGACCCCAATGGTCCCTGGCAATCTGCCTTGACCATTGGTGAAATAGCCACTGCTTGTCCTCTCATTCTGGCCCTTTGAACAAACAAAGCACCTTTAGTCAAGCACCTTGCTCCACCCTCAAACTCAATCTAATTTAAGTCAGTGTTATTTTAGAATTTTCTTTTACTAACCTATGAAGTTGTAAAGAACTGTTTTGTTATTATTTTTGTTCCTACTCAATAAATAAAACTGAGGCTATGAAAAAATACTAACTAAATATAATCACTTATATCCTTCAAAACTAAACAAAAAATCCTAAATTATACAAATAAAAGATAGACATACAAACTATATTAAGATATAAAACAAAAGTTATCATAAACAAGTATGAATACAAATAATAGACCTGGTGAATTAAGTTAGCAATAATCATAGAGATAGTATTATGATACAAAGAACAGTTATAAATTGAAGAGAAAAATCAAATATTTCCACAGAAATGAAGGCACAATAAACAATGAGAATGAACAAATAATTCAAAACAGAAATTAATCCAAATAACTAAAAAGTATATATGAAAGGTTGCTCACATTCGTTAGTAGGGAAATAAAATTAAAGGAATAATGACATATTTTGTACATATTAGAGTGTCAAAAATGAAAAAAAATGAGAATACCTATTACTATCAGTAATGCCAGAAAAAATGTGTTTCCATGCATGATTGCTGAGATTGTTAATCATTACTTCCTCTTTGAAAAGTCATCTGTCATCTTTTGTAATTTTAAGTGCATATTTTTTGTGACTTAAAATTCCTTCCCCTGAGATACAATCCCAAGTAAATGAGATCATGAGTAATGACACATACATAATGATGTGGACTGCAACATTTTTCATAATGGAGACTTTGACAGGAAAATTACTGAATAAATTATGATACATATGGTATGATATGGGATATCATACAGTCATTAAAATAATAAATTAGGATTGTATCAGTTAATATGGCAGGTTATCAGTAAGGCATTTTTGAATAAGAAAAAGCAGCAGTATATAATTTATCTAATTTTATTAAGCAGTGCTCAATAATGTGCAATGTGGTGACGTGTTCATCTGAGCATATCAGCACAGAAAAAATATGGACAAATGTAAATTATTAACCTGGATTTGGCATGGGATTGGTATTAGTCAGGAGGATGACGGTGACTCGGGTGTAGAGGGCTGTAGTATCTGACACAGAGTAGGAGGACAAAGATAGCTTCAAAAAACTGAGTTTTAAAATATATTGTACATGCTTATATATAAATTAATTATATGTTGTGTATATTACATAACATATGTATTACATGTATATTTATATTTTATTGCATATATATTTATAGTTATATATTGCATGTATATTTACAAAAGTATATATCTAATTTTAACCCTAATTTATATTGACCAGTATCTTATTTCATTTTCAGATTATTTTATTATATGAAAATGCATTTTATTATAAGAAGAAGAGAAAATATGATATGAAAAGTAACTTGTAAAGAGTCTATAATTCCACTGCCCAGAGGGAGCTACACTGGCACTTTTATTAATACATATGATTTTTAAATATATGGCATATATCGTTTTGCCATTCATTCTCATTTAAGCTTCACAAGCATCTTTAGTTATTAATTGTCAGAAGCACACAATCTGATTTCCTAACGGATTTAAAACAGTCACTTGATGTCCACCCATCCAGTCCCATCGCCAGTGTTCTTGTCCTTAATTTACACTAATAATATTGGGAGGACTGGAAGATGAGCACACGGAAGTGAGCAGGGAGAAAGTCCTGTTCCTTTCTTGTAAGTCTGTGGCAGATCTGATGGGAAGCCCCCCCCTCTCCTCCCTCTACCCCGAATATATGCTGATGTATTTCATAATATTGAGCCTGTATCTCAGGAACAGGACAGAATAACCACTGTTACAAATTATGCTTCAAAGGATCATATAAATTCTTTGACTCTTGAATGATCCACTATCTGTGCAGCTGATGCAGTGTATCATTTTCTCTGTGACAATTATGGTAGCACAATTTCAGATTTGACTCTTGGTTCTGTATATTAGAGTCAAGTAGATTTTAAGTCGAATGATTTGCTATCACCAGTATCGAAGAAATCTTCAGAAGGGCTTCTAAGTTGGTGAGAGTTAATTTTCTTGTCACATCAAATGCCTATGGAATTTGATCATTTTGAATACAGCAACTGTTGATAGAATTTAGTTCTTGCCACTGGCCCCGCCCCTGGGGGGCACATTGGGCCTGAGGCAGACACCCAGATGGTGGCACACGCCTGTAATCCCAGTGCTGGGGAGGCTGAAAACAGGAGGATCACTACGAGTCTGAGCTGCATAGTGAAACCCTGCACCAAATACATAAAATTAAAAAAAAAAAGAATGTAGTTTTTACCTGATTCTTTAGGGCACTATTCACTTGATACCTAAGACTGTATTTTAATCCTTATTCTTTATTCAATCCTAAGAAGAAGTCATCTTGCCTCATTCCAGGGGTTGTAAAAATATCTAGGCCAAATCTGAATTTCCAGCTGTCTGCTCTGCACATTTGGAAGCTACGAAGTACCACCTAAGCCATCTCATGATTCTGATCCCCTTGGTTTTGCATGCAGAACCCAAAACCACAGCAGCATTTTCCCACCATCTCCACCACCCGCACAAACACCTCCCTTTGCTCCCTGCCATCTGCTCTCAGTCTGCTGGTGCATGTCTCTTCTAACCAGTCAGAAATAGAAAGAGGCTTATGGCTCTCATCAACTGCTTGTCATGTATTCTAGTTTAAGCCCCTCTGAAGACCAGTCTAGTTAGTTTCCTCAGTATTTGAACATTCAAAGTCCCTAGAGCCCATTGAATGTAAGTTAAATTTCTTGCGTGCATTAACTGGATTGAATCTCTTAAAAATGTACTAACACAACAACACACCCTTTTTCTCAGGCTCTCAGAACACCAAAAAATGGCTTGCAGCCTCCCAAAGGCTGCAAGTAAAGTGCTTTAATGTCCATTTCCTACAAACCAATGGCAAGCCAGCATAACATTTCTCTTGCTTTATCACCTATTGAGTAGGATTTCTGTGAGGTTATTGCTAATTGTCAGTATATACATTCTAATTAAAATCATTCTTATAATAAGCAACAAAGATCATCTCAATTAGACTGCTACACTGAATCAACTTAGTATAACTGATTAGTCACAATTTTGCAATATTTGCTCTAGTATTTATTATTTATCTTTCTGCCTTTAAAACTATTTTAATAATTTTCAGAATAGGTGCATCTGCACTATTTTCTTCAAAGGGAAATGATGAATTAGTTGATTTGGAGGCATAGACATACAGAATGGTTATATGAGCTGTCTATAACTCAAAGTGTTTCCTTTTTTCCCCATTACTTTACAAAATTTATTTTAAATATAGTTCAGAAAGTCCTTTGCTCCTGAGGGACATTTTCTGATTTTGCCAACAGCTTTCAAGTCTGGGAAAAGTGACTCAAAGTCAAAGACCTAGACGGCAATTCTCTTTTGATAACAATTTGTTAGCTGTTTGCTTCACACAGACATTTGAAGAAAGAACATTTGCTGGACGTTAGAAGAGACATCCATACATTTCTTTGGATTAATAGGATATTTTAAAAAAGAACTTATGCCTTTAGGGCCAATACATTAAATGTTGTTAGAATTATGAGCTAATGATCATATATATGATTGAATACTAAAACAGATTTTGAGATTCAAAATTCTAAGCTCAAATCTTGTCTCCAAAAATTTTTAGCTTGTCAATTCTGCCTCTTTTTCCACATTTATAAAATGAAAATAATAAAACCTACTTTATAAGGTTGCTACAAGGGTAGGTGAAGTCACATAAGCAGCATAATTAGAACAGTGCTTGGAAAATATTATGCTATTAGTAAATATTTTTTGCAGTATTAATGGAATAATCTAAATAAAGGATATATGGTTGCTGTTAACTATCCTTTTGGCAACATGAAGCATATTGGCATCCTTAATTTAATTGCTTAAACTTACTAAGACAGGTAGCACCAATTCTCAAGTCTCCAAAATTCATGCCAGTGTAGGAGATACTGGTACTTCTCTTATTAATATTTCTTTTTTGTTTAAAAATAATTTATTTGTCTCTGGTGACAGAGGGAAGGCCAAGGGGTGAGGCTGCAATGCCTTATTTGTGCACCTCCAGTCATCCTGCAGCTTCAGAGTATGGCCCTGGGCCACAGAGGCAGGGCGCCCCAGTAGGGTCTTCCAACACTGCAGTACCTGGTAGTTCTATCCTTCTCTAAGGGCCTCCTGAAGGAGGTTAGAAATTCCATCCTGTGAGACTTAAAGCTATTCAAGTACCCTAAAGGGAAGACTTTGAGGAGGGACTACAGTGCTTTCTTCCTCCCCAGCTTGGGGCACCAGGGTGCCTGTGCACCTAGACAGCTGCCCCCACATCCCAGGGCAGTGCTGGAGGAAGGGCAAGCCAGGTCAAGCATTCTTTATTGTGCCAAGACCAGAAATCCGTGGGTCTTGAGTACCTCTGTGAACTTGCTGATTTTCTTTTCCACATTCTTCTCAGCCTGTTTCCGTAGCCTCATGATCTGCTTCTTCTTCCTGTAATGGATCTTGGCCTTCTCCTTTCTCTTCTCCTCTAGGGTGGCTGTCGCTGCCTGGTACTTCCAGCCAACCTCGTGAGCCAGGCGGCCCAGGTAAGCGAATTTCCTTGTTGGCTTCAGGCACACAACCTTGAGAACAGCAGGAACCACCACCCGTTTTTTCTTGTCATAGGGTGATGGTATCCCATCAAACATCTTGAGGCGGTCCAGGGCAGCCTGGCCTGCTTGGTCTTGTGGGGCAGCATCCCTCGAACAGTTCACCAGAAGATGCGGCTGGGGGCCCGGAAGTGAAAGGGACCGCGGCATGGGTTGGTATTCATCTGCGTGTGGAGGAAGGCCAAGTACTTCAACTTGTTTCTGTAGAAGTTGCCAGAAATGTTGGTATAACCACCTTGTTGCGGCCTGGCAGTACCTGCTTGGTCACAGTAGCAGCCAGGCGGCCCAGGAGATGGCCTCGGCCATCCAGCACCAGGACCTGCTCCTCCGCCATCTTCAGCAGACGCCCGGGAAAGTCTTATTAATATTTCATTGGTCAAGTTTCCCACTGATGGGACAAAATACCTAACACCCACAATTTAAAAAGAAGAGGTTTATTTTGGCTCATAGTTCAGAGATTTTAATTCATGGCTGGCTCCAAGACAGGCACATCATATGAGAAAGGGGAGGTGGAGCAATTCTACTCATTTCAAGGTGACTGGGAAGCAGCACCAGGGCAAGGGCCAAAAGGAAGGGCTGGAGACAAGATACAGTTTCCAAGGGCATCACTCCCTCCCTTTTCCTCTCTCCCCCAGCATCCCCCCTCTCTCTTTCCATCCATGACCTACCAAGGCACAGCAGGAAGGGTGTGCTTCATTAATCTGCTATGAAACTCTCAAGGCTGTCAAGTTGACAATCAAGATTAGCCATTTTAATGAGCAACAGGGAAAGAGAACAAAAAGAGTAAGGAGTCCAAGAAATCAGGGAGTGCCAAATAATGTCGGATATTGTACAGAATGAGTAGGAGTAGAAGTTCCCCACTAGGATTTGTCTTTAGATGAACACAGTGAAAAAGAGTTTCTGTCTTGTGATAGTAGAAAAATCTAAACCGCAAAGAGCTAGTGTGTGGGAAGGGAACAGAATTTTGGAGCATCAACTCTATCACCTGGAGTCCTAATCTTTTTTTTTTTTTAAATGTGTAGTTCTAATTCTAATGACCATTTTCAGGGACACTTCAAGTAATTAATAATTTATAAAACATTCTAGATAGATAGATAGATAGATAGATAGATAGATAGATAGATAGATAATTGAATTCTACTTTTTAACTTTCCTGTTTTTAGATAAATCTGCCTAAAGATCTTGCTTTTATAGAAATCTCAGCTGTACATAAATAAATAAAGTGCAGGTATGTTAGTGGTTAGGAAGTAGTAAATCCCTGCATGAATCTTTTTTTTTTTTTTTTTTTTTTTTTTTTTTTTTGGAACTGGGGATTGAACTCAGGCCCTTGTGTTTGCCAGGGAAGCGCTTATTCTACTGAGCCATCTCCCCGGCCCAATCACTGCATAGACTAAGCAGGAGTCTTACTTTCCAAGTTAAGGCATGTAACAGTGTCATCCTAGCAGTATGAATATTAGGAGACATCAGCATATTTTAAACACTCTGTTGTGCCCCTGAAGAGCATCCTGCAGAGTTCTCAGACTTGTAGCATTGTCCGGCCCTTGCAAAGCAAATGTGTTTCATGTTCTGCTTTGAGACATACGTCCCAGCTTGTTTGGAATCATTTACGTGCTCAGTCATTCTTCCTTTCCTCCACTGACATTGGATAAAGCTATTCTCATTTTCTAGAACTTTGTCTCCAATTTCAGTAGTGACAGAGGGATGCTGGGGTTTTTTTTACTCAAAAGAATATTAATATTTTTCTTATTATTTGCATTATAGCATCCCAGAAATGTAAGGCTTTGAAAGTAAAAAACTCCCTCAGTGAAGAACTCTGAGGGAGTCTAATCAAATATGAAACCATGATGAAAAACATTGGAGTTACTAACATGAATATAATTTAGCTCTTATAAGAATTTATTTGTTGTTTGAGTTTCTGAGTATAGTAAGATACTAAGATGCCCAAGCTGTATAAAGTTCTACAACCTTTTCCTCAGAGATTTACTGCGTAACTCTGATCAGAATAGATAAGTGCACTAAGCAATAGGCTCTCTGTCATCAGCAGTGAGAGGATAAGAAGAAATGTGACTTCCTAGAAAAGATAATCAGTCAAGCAGATTGTTCTCTTGTCTTATTTTCATCTGCCTGCTTGCAACAATAACTTTGCTGGTTTTATTTCCTGTTACGGTTTGAGTGAGCCCCCACAGTTCTTTGTTGGAGACAATCTCACTTCATGGGTTCATAGTATGTGGAAGTGACGTCCTTCCAAGATGATCTTTCCTAGATGACCTAATGATGAGTGTGCTATTTCATGTACAGAATAATTTATTCATGGATGAACAGACTAATGAGCTATCAAAACAGCAGCTCTGTTTAAAACCTTGCTCTCTCCGGTAACCTGCTGTATCTTAAAGTGCCATGGCCTCTGCCGTTTTAGGATGCCCTCATGAGAAGCTAGCAGATGCTGATGCTGTACTTCTAAGCTTCCTAGCCTCTAGAATTATGAGGTAAGTAAACTTCTTTATAAATTACTCAGTCTGTAGTATTCCATTATAGCAATAGAAAACAGAATAAGACACTTCTAGGGTACTGTCTTCTATCCCAGTTTTTCATATATCAGATTTATTATCCAATTAAGAAAACAGAGGTACTCTTATACATATTCAACACAGTATTTAAAAACTTCACGAATGCTTGTGGAATATAAAAAGAGTGGTTAACATTGGTTGAATTTTTATTATGCACAAGATGGTATAGTTTTATATAGAAGCTTCACATCATATTAGGAGAGAAAATAAGAACGTGAGCTGGGACAGACTAGACATAATGTTATAGTTAAGGTTATTCTGATGGCAAATAAGAGAAATTCAGAGGTGATCAATTAAAATTGAGAGAGAAATTGAAGGTTATTAGACTGTTTTTAAGAAATTTAATAGAAACCAAAGTCAGGATTGAACTTTAGTTCCAGTAGAGATACTGACACAAGAATTCCTTGAGATATGAACAAGCTCTCTGTCCCTTGTCAATCTCTTATTGTTCTCTCTCCTCCTCCTTTGACTCTCTCTGCATTGATGCTTTTGCTGGTCAGCATTCAGGTGCCACCATGTGGTCACATCATAAGCTAGTGTCAATCCCCAAGTTAGTGTCACTTCATCCACAGAACTTAGATTAAGAGTAGTACCTGGACCAGGAGCCCATATTCCAGGATATATTCTGTCCAGTGTTGGATCAACCAGCTGAAAACTGAAGCTTGGTTTAACCAGCTAGGTTAGGACATTACAGACATGGCAGCTGTCTTAATGCCTGTGAATAAGATCAAGCCCTCCCCATGAAGAGTATGGGCTCAACATATACTCTAAACTTCTAGCAAAGACTGGATAAGAAACTTGTATTTATAGAATCAATAGAATTTGGTTATTAATGTGACAGAAAAGGAGTTGGCAATGATTTCACGTTCAGTGTTGGAGATGGCAGTGGAGTGGCAGGTAGAGAATGATAAAGAGAGAAAAAACCTGTGAAAGAACACGATGAACAACAAGACTCTGCCCAGAAGCTGAGTTGGGAGTCATGACTGCACAAGTTCATCTCTTCATCTTAGTTCCACAGTTCCTTTCTGGACTCCCTTAGTCTGACCTCTGCTATAGGATTAGTACTACTCTCCTCAGGAGTCAAAGATTTCTTTCCACAAGTTTGTCTAGAATATAAAAATTCTCAATGAAGAAATTCCTGCCCAAATCAATTACTGTAAAAGGGCATGTACCCTCATTGCTTATAAATGGCTATAAAGGGCTGGACAAATAGCTTAGAAGGTTAAAGCACCTGTAATCAGGCGCAGGGGCCTGGGGTTCTATCCCTGGGCCTGTGGTTCTGGCCGCACCCCCCAGGGCATGCTGAGACAGTGATTGAGACTGGGTATGGTGGCATGCACATGTCATCCCAGCTTTTGGGAGGCTGTAAACAGGAGAATCACTGGGTCTGATCTAGTAGTAACATGATTACTTAACACTTCTCTCGGAGGCTAACTTTTTGGCTAGTTATGGTGATTTCTATGTGCTGTGTGAAGCATGGACATGAGTAATTTGGGCTTTGTAATTGTGGAAAAGGAGTCCCTCATTGTCCATTTGTAAATACTCATTCCCCTGAATACCTTGCAGACCCTTCACTAAAATACAGAATAAATAAATAAAGAGCTGTAGGTACAATGTCTATTTATATGGTTTTGTATCTAATTATATAATGGATATTGTTCAAGAAGGTATTAACCAGGTAACTAGGAAGAGAGAAAGAAACAACTATAAAAGCATATAGCCAGGAAAAAATAGGTAGTCTCCAAAATAGAGATAGCATTCTAAAAGAAAAAGATAAAGGAGAAAAACAAAACAAACAAACAAAACATGTCAAGGACTATTAAAAGTAGAGCAAGTGACTTGTCTCAGCTTGCTTAGGAATTGCCTGACTTTCATACTGAAAGTCTTGGGTTTTGAGAAACATCTCATTTTCTCAAGAAAATGCACATAGTTGATCACCCAAGTTGATCTCTTAGCTGGAAGGCACTAACTTATTTTCCTTGAAAAGTAGGTAGGTTTTGATTGTCATGATCCTTTTCAGATTGAGGTAGAGATCTCTCATCTTAATTCTCATTTCCATGTAAGAAATTTCTGCTACTTTCCTTTTCCTCATTAGCTAGGCAACTGAAATATAGCTGAAAATTGAAGCAATCAGTAGAAACCAACACATGGTGGTCTATATGATGCTCAGTTACTGAAATGAAGAGCTGTAGAGTGGAAGATGAGGAACTGCTTGGCTGTACCCAGGCTGAATGATTACCTAACACTTCTCAATGAGCCTAACTATTGGCTAGTTATAGTGACTTCTATGTGCTCTGTGAATCACGGACATGAGTAATTTGGGCTTTCTAGTTGTGGAAAAGGGGTCCGTCATTGTCCATTTATAAATAGTCATTCCCAGGCCCCAATTCTCTTACAAATGTGATGTCTGTATGATCCTATTAACTTTGGATAATTTCAGATTATATCTGTTGTCCTGGTTTATTTATTAATAGCATCATGTTTCAGTCTAAAAAGTGTCCCAGTATGAAAAATCATGTCCAAATGTGGATCATAAGTTATATGGTTACCCCACTTCTAAACATAATCATAGCCTAGTTTATGATTTCTAGAAACCTAGAACCTAGTTTCTCCAGGATGCATTAGTGACTTCACCTCCTGAATGTTCAAAAGAAAGAAAAGACTGTAGAAGTGAAGCTCTCAGGCAATGTGCAGACAGCTCTGATGCATCTTCTGCCTTTTAAATATAAGCAACAGCAGATTTTGTTAAAAATAATTTTATTAAGAAACAAATATCAATGAGACAGTTTCAAAACCAATTACTAGCACAGTTTCAATAATTAATACATTGCATATTGTTGTCTTAGTGATTATTCATTATACAAGATGCAGACATGATATCCTGTCCACAAACACTATTAGAGCAAATCTCTCTATTCATTGAATTAAGAGAATGCAGCTGTATATCTATCCTAACTATTTTGAATATACGGATACAAAATAGTCCTTCATTTGTATCCCCCTTTTTGCTTAGTTTTGTCAAAGAAGAGTATTCAATTGTCATTTAAATATTGTAGGTGTGTGAATTCAGCAAAATATTCCAATATAGTCCAGTAGTCTATAATAGTAGTGGGTTTTCCGTAAGACTGGCAATGTCAGAAGTTGTTGACTTGAGCCTTTTACAGCTCAGCATATTAATATGACTTTACTTTTTTACTTTGTTTTTATACATTTTTGCTGAATGGTTAAGACCAAGATAAAGCAAGACCTATATAACAAGAAATATAACTTTTGTATCTGATAAGGCCAGTCAAATCCACTCAGGATTTATCCTAAAACCCTATACCACTGTTTGTAGAACCTTTGTAAGTGTCATCCATGTGGATGAGTCATGGCCATTGCTTGACCAATTTGCTCTCTATGAAAGCCTGAGAGAATTTTTTCTCTCCATGTGACTCTCCTTAGGCACACTCTACATCATCATTTAAGCTATTGATGGCCAATAGACAAAATTAACAACCTCAAATATAATTTCCTTTCAACACCTTTTTTTCTAAATAAATTACTTTCTCATTTCATGAGTAAAATACACCTTCCTAGTTATATGGTTTACAAAGTTAATTTGTTTATTTTTGAGGACTTTTTAGTCACTGTCCACAAGGATAGATTCCAATCCTTACTCAGCTGAATCATTCCCTTGGCCTTTCCAGCTCACCTCCAAATGGTTGCCAGATCCTTCCCACTCAGTAAAGCAGTGTCTTACTCCTATTCCCGCGTCTACACATTCTGTTTCTTACATACCTTAAATATGCTAAATGCTCCAGATTTAGAAAGAGATTTACATGGCAGTGTGCTCTCTGTATTCATTTGATTTTTTTTTATTTCTGGATGTTATAATAAGATTGACTTTTTAAAATGTCTGGTAAGTATAGAAGCATGAGCTCAGGGCACTCTTTGAAACAGTCTCAAAATTAAATTGAGTGCAAAGCAAGTCTCTCCTTCACTCAGCCTCCTCTTCTCCCCAGTCCCCAGACAGACAGCAGTTTCTTGGGAATCCTCCCAGGAAATTTCTTCACACACCTGTGCAATACACTTCCTGAGCTTCACTGGCTGTTGAGTCCAAGCCATCATGAAGTCACACATGGTGAGCAGAATTGGATACAGTTCAATTTTGTCACAAATGCAGACTCACAACTTATCTCTCTGATTATATCTTCTTCTTCTCCCAATCCTCAAAGACATTCTGCTAGAGCCATTTTCCTAAAATGCTGCTTTCTTCATATCCCCACCCAAAGAGTCTATGATTCTTCCTATTACTTATTTCTAAACCTCTCCGGCTAACTGTCAGAGCTTTCTTCCACTATGCTTTGTTCTGTCTACTCAAATGTCTAGTAATGTTATTAATGTTAATATGGCAATTATTACAAATCATATATCTAAATGCTTTCTTTCAGGGCTATCAGTTTTGTCTTTCTTCCCTCTGACAAATACCACCATTGCTACTATCCCTGGACCTTTGATTATGTTGTTTCTCTAGAGGATATCCTCTGTCCAACTCAGGAAATGTGTCTTTACATTATATGTGGTCTTTGCAATGCATGGGTCTGAAAACTGTCCCTACAAAAGTGAAATGATTTCCTACACATCTCATACCCATTTTCTGGCAGAAATAAAATCTTCAGCTTCAAAAAATGAGTCTTTGTTTTAAATTACACTGTGTAACTAGATTCATGAAATAGTATCACCATACTCCCCTCAAGAATAGAGAAGATTAAATTTGGAAAAATTCATTAGTTTATTGGGTTTATTCATTGTCACCCATGATCCATAGTTCATCCTGGAGTAGGTAGGACATGGTACCTATTAGTTCTCAAGGGAGTGGCTGAGGTAAGCGTAGTCCCTGTTGACCCTCTCTTCTGTAAATGGAGCTAGTCATATTTGCCTCATACACTTTAATGGAGAGGAAGACTTTTTTGTCTAAATAGAGAGAATGATCTGGAATTTGAAGTCTTTTTTTTTTTTTCAAACAAACTTACAAATTTACTTCCAAATGACTTGACAGGCATTTTGTGAACTGCTTTCATACATAATTACAAATTTGTGTTTTATAGTAATCAACTCTACCTCAACCTCCAATCTTTCCATTTACCTATAAACCCTGTCACAGGGTTTCTGTACTTAGCACCACATTTGATAAAAATGGTGCTCCATTCTCACACAGGATTGCTAAATAATGCCAATGCAGGCCACAAGCTGGGACTGAGCAAACGAAAATGTTCAGTGTGTTTGGCCCCCTCCCCAGATAGCTGTGGTCTTAGTGCCCACAGCACAATGGGGTCTTCTCCTCAAGCACCCCCAGTTCCAGATTCTCGTGTAGAAACACAGATTTTGTATGCTGAGCTCTTGTAGCTTCTTAAAGGAAATTAGAATATCAAAGTTTTCACCAGAAACATCCTGATTGTCAGATTTTTGGAAATTTTAAACAAACAAAAAAGCTATGTGTGAAACACTGTCAAAACAAAGATGATGTTCAACCCAGATTTGTCTATCCATAGCTTCTTTGTTGAGACTTTTGAGGGCTGAGGTTCAAGCTGCACCTGGGGCTTGTCTTCCTAAGGATGGCAATGAAGAAATTCTAGAGGAAAGGTGCTCAGTTCTTATGTGCTTTATGTCCTTGTGGACATTGCATCAAAACAAGTGGCATAGATCTTCTCCTTAGTTTCTCTTATGTGACATATTTCCATTATGTGGATATTCCCATCCATTTCCTAGAACTCGACAGTTCACAGTATCCACTTCAAAACCTTCCTTATTCTCTCAGTAGCCATTTGGGTTCATACCTTTTTCTTTGTGGTCACTAAAATCTGGTCTTGGGACCAGGAAGATGGCTTAGTAGAATAAGTGCTTGCCTGGCAAGCACAAGGTCCTGAGTTCAATCCCCGGTTCCACAAAAAAAAAAAAAAAAAAAAAAAAAAAAATCTGGTCTTTAAGAAAACCCATTCCTGTTTTCTGGGTTAGGCTATGCTATCTATCCATAATGGAGACTGTGAAATCTTCTCTCTGGAAGATAAAGACATTCATCAACAAAGACACTACACAAATTTTACTTGGAGCTAACACATCAGCACATTTTCAGCCATGAAAGGAGAGGATCTCTTTATTCAACACTTGCTACTTTATATCGTTCCTAATGAACAGAAGAAGAGAAGGCATCACTAGGCTTTCATTTAGGAGTGGCTATGCTCTACATCTATGCAGATCCAGAATTTAAATCTCTGCTATCCTGAGAAGGTACAAATATATATCTTTAGTAAGTTCATGAACACTGCACTAACCCAAAACTACAGAACTGTCCTTCATGGATTCGGAGGAGAAATCCACACGGACTGGATCACCCAATGAGAAAAACACATGGGAGGAAGTTTTATGCTTTATAGCAGAGATAGCAAAGAAGATTTTTCATCTAGAAAAAGCTTGCTGAAGCTCCAGTAGGAGATGAGGTTACAGTCCCTGGCAGAGCAGGAGGAAACTAAGCAAGCACCGTGCAGAATCTGCAGGTCAACAGGCAGAACAAGAGACCTACTATTACATATATGTTGTATTGATATATGCATAATTACATGTACACATGTATGTATCCATTTAATATCTGTATGTAGTAGATCTTTACAAGTCACAGTTTTAGCAGCTTGACCCTTTTCACTATTATTGTGGGAGTTTTGCTCCTCTTCAACTTGTTCTCTTTAAAAGATGAATGGAATAAGGGCTTTCTGAGACTTAGGGTAGTCCTCAAACATCTTGAGGTAGAACCTATCATGCTGAACAGCTCAAAGCCCAAGGAAACAAAGTGAGAAAAATGCAAAAGCAAGAGCTGGAACAGACCAAGTGGCCAAGGCATAGCCCATCCATTCGATGATCTCACCGAAGAAATTTGCTCCAGACATGTATGTGAACAAGCCACCATATGGAATACTCTAGGCAACTTCTCCAGGTTTTCTGAGTTGGCACAAGGTATAGTCACTATGAATGTTATTCCCATTCCCAAAATAAACAGGAAGATGTCCAGGCTAAAGCGAACATCTATGTACCACTCTTCCAGATATTCTGCATAGAAAATCAGATGGTGGCTCTGAAGAAGTCCATGTTCCAATGCTGAAGACCACTCCTTGGAAAAGGAGCAAAGCTGGATAAGGCCTGCCTAGAGTGAGAAGCGAGTAAATGAAAGTCCTCTGAACTTGTTCACATGTTGGACCCCACACCATGGCAACATCTTCCTGACATCAAATGTCCATGGCTGTGCCCTCTCCCCTTCATCACCTTGTCTTGCCTAATATTTAGGCTCCAGACTGCCTGGTCTCCAGGCCCCAGGCATTGCCACTCTAGCCTGACCAGGCTGCTGCAAACCAGCTCCAGAATAAAACATTGTCTTGAATGCCTTCTGATAGGTTCTGGCCCTAGTATAAATTGCCAAATCATCATGATGGTCATCTAATATAGCTAAAGCCCTTAACACAAAAGCCTGGAATTTGAAATCTTGATGACTCAGGTTCCATTTTTTCTTCCTATTATCACATACAAAGAAATAAAATTGAACATAAAATATTTAAAATATTTGGAATACAGTGGGTGTTCAATGAATTTAGCCTTACTAATTTGCCTGGCAGCTCAGTCACCCGTTAATTGCTTGGGCCAGTGAACTCCTTTGCTTACACCTGACCCCCTACATTTACAACACATCCTGCTTAGCACTTACAGCCTGGGCTTCTCACTCTGTCCTTACTCAGTCTTCCAAGTTGACTGTCTGGCTGCATTTTTACAAGCCATCTGTTCCACACACTCAGCTCTGCCAAGATATTCATTTGTTAATCCTTTATGATCTAAAGTTGAGTATTTACTTCAATAACTTCTATCCCTTGTCACTGTGTTCTGATGATACTCCGGATGCCTGGAGGTACCTTGAAGCCTCTCCCTTACTCCTACCAAGTGAGCCAGGGCCCACAACTTGACATTTCTGTCTTGTCCATTGTACTGACTGATGAGGTCAGAACTTTGGGTCAGGGTTACATTCAGATTTTCACTAACCCGAGGCATTTTTGTCTTTTGGGTGCTTTCTTCTACATAAAAATATTAAAAATTATTTTATAATTGTGCTGCTATAAGGACAAGCATAATTCTGGATGGATTTATTTATTATTCCTAGTTTTCTTCTGATTTTGAGAGAAATCAAAAACATTTTCATAGTTTCCTGGAAGCACAAAGGTCCCTTGGAGCTGTGCCTTTCTCCATGATTAGTGGATGAGTTGGTCTTGTTAGAGTCTCCAGTTCTTGAGTCTAGTTGCGCTGTAAGTGCAAGATGTGTCAAAGAGAAAGAAGATCACAAGTAGTTAAAAGAAAATGAGCTTTGTTTGCTCACCTGTATTGAATGCTTTCTCATTTTAGATCTTGATTCCTCTTTTCTATTTCTTTCATCTCCTTAGCTATCTTTTGCAGGGTGGAGACTTTCAACTCACTTTTTGTCCTACTTTTTTTAATGATAGATTTCTTTTTTTAAAAAAAAGAAATGTTTGTCTGAGCTTTAAGAAGCTACAGCCTTCCTCAGAAATGAGAATGATCAGCTTTTGCTACAGACAATGACCTTTGATGGTAAAGTTTTTGGTGGCTAGTGATCTTGCTTCATTTTACTACTTGCATTAAGATATTTGATGGATTGAGAATAATAATTGATTCTGGAGCCAAAATTACTTCCAGTGGGTTCAGTCAGCCTCTATGAACCCTGATTCTCTGAACAATTGAGTATCTTAGCATATCCAGGGTAGAAACAGACATTTTCAGGGAAGAGGAGTATATCTGGGAGGCAGCCCAGGCCTAGACCTTAAGTATTTGGTCCTCAGACAGGATTTCTCCCTCAGGAGTCACTATTGCCACACGTATCATCCCAAGAAGTACTCATAGGAGAAGCCTTTCTTCAAAACCTCTCAGCTAGCAATGATTAAAGGTCTAAGTGGACAAAAGGAACTGGGCCTTAGACTGGAGGGAGAATTTGTATACCATGAAGAAAAAAGGAAGAGTTTCTAGAGGCTAGAGAATAACAACTTATCTCTGGCCCTCCTCAGAATTTCTTTCTGTTGGAACTTGACATTCTGCTGGATGGTTGTGCAGGGCAGCAAGGTCACTGGGCCAACACCAAAGGAAGATAATTAAGAGACTTGCTCATTGAAATTTGTACCTTCCTGGTACTCACAGGCAAGGACAAAGGTTAATGGGGACTTAGCCTCAAGTAAAAGGCCAAGTTTTACATTAAAATCTCTAAATAAATGTTGCTTTCTTTCTATCTCCTTTTCTACCTCTGGGCTATATGATTATCTTCTGAATTTCAGTTAAGCAGAGGTTTAGAAGTCAGATTTGTGGTGGGATCTAGCATGAGACCGCCCATGTGCCTTAGTTCTAACATTTGAAAACAGTGCATTTAAAAGCTGAATATTGTTCTAGTACTCAGAGTAAATCAGCATTAGAGTTTGGCCTGACCAATTATAATTCAAGTCAGGTATGGAGGGCATTATATTTCCACCATAAGTTAACCACTCTTGGATCTTTTCCCAGTTTATAGTCATTGGATTTCACTGCTGTTATTGGGTTTGAAAGTAAGTAATAAAAATCCATCAATTTAAATACAATAACAGAATAATCCCTGAGGTCAGAACTGGTCATGCAGAAACTGATTGCAGGTTGTTAGATAACTAAGAACAAGATGAGAGTGGTGTCAGAGACAAAATCAAAATTGGCCAGAGCATTAGAGATAATTAGGGGATTCATTTAGTACATTCAGCACTGTAAATAATTACCTGAAACCTAGCAATCAACGTAATTTTTAATTAATTTCTTGAATAGACTATCCTTCTTTAGAGAAATGCACTGGCAGTGAAAGGAGGAGAGTCATCAAAAGTTTTATCCCCTGAGGCTAGTGGACACTAGAGTTTGCTCTTTTGAACTTAGAACAAATGGAGAAAGTGTGATAATAAGAGTTTGCCCAGTAGTCTTGGGTCCCCATTCCCTGTAATTGACCCCCTCTGTGTAAGGAGAGCAAACTCTTCCATCCTACTGATTCTGTTTTCCTAACATCAAGTGGAGATAATGATGCTTGCACTCCCTGTAATCACCCACCGAAGCGAGGACTCAGTGAGATAGTAAACATGAAAAACACACTTGATGTATCATAAGAGTACTCGGGAAATAAAACTACAGCTTCTGGAAGAAGCCTGGGTGGGTTTAGACTTGAAAGCAAACACCATTCCAAAACCAAATGAATGTGATCTTAATGTTAGAGAAGACAAGCGATTTAAAATAACTATAAAATGGAATAAGGTATTTTATTAATTTTCCATCACTGGTAATAAATAAATAAATAAGGTGAATTTCAGGAAAGGGAAGGTTTATTTTTTGGTTCATGATTTCACTGTAAGGTCACTGGGCCTTGATGTTTAAATCTGTGGTGGCACAGTTTACAGTTGTAGGAGCATGTGACAGAGAAGGCATATTCTTATGATGATCAGGGAGGAAGTGAGAGAGAGGGGAGGAGGGGAACAGAAGGGGAGCGAGAGAGAGAGGAGAGGAGGGACAGGACAAAAGAGAAGAGAAAAGAAGAAAAGAGAAGAGAAGAGACGAGACGAGACGGGACGGGACGGGACGGGACGGGACGGGACGGGACGGGACGGGAAGGGAAGGGAAGGGAAGGGAAGAAAAAGGGAAGAGAAAGGAAGAGAAGGGAAGAGAAAGGAAGAGAAGGGAAGAGAAAGAAGAGAAGAGAAGAGAAGAGAAGAGAAGAGAAGAGAAGAGAAGAGAAGAGAAGAGAAGAGAAGAGAAGAGAAGAGAAGAGA
>NW_004524763.1:4285398-4317862 GCF_000260255.1 Octodon degus | reverse complement strand
AGAAGAGAAGAGAAGAGAAGAGAAGAGAAGAGAAGAGAAGAGAAGAGAAGAGAAGAGAAGAGAAGAGAAGAGAAGAGAAGAGATAAGGTATGGGGTTGATATCCTATTAAAAGACACTCTCTTAGTCACCTAACTTCCTTCAATGAAGCCCATCTCCTGAAAGTACCATCAACTCTCAATACTTGGGACCAGCCTTTAAAGCAGGGGTCTTGAACAACATTCCAGATCCAAACCATTGCATTTCTCCCTGGGCCCTACAGGCTCACATCCATCCTATACAAAATGCATTTCATCAATTCCCAAGAGTTCCCAAATTCTCAACTGTATAGTACTGATAAAAAAAAAATCCAAGTCCAAAATCTCTTCCAAGACTCAAGGCAAACTCAGCAGTGAGCCTCTGTAAAAATATAAAGAACAAGTTTTATACTTCCAAGATACAATGGTGCAGTATAAATATTATCATTCTAAAAGAGAGGAACTGAAAAATAACAAGGAATTATTGAATCAAAGCAAGACCAAAACCCAGCAGAGCAAATATTAAATCCTAAGTCTCCACATCTCATACTCAGGGTACATTCTGGCAAAAGTGATCTCTCAGGAATTTTAATAACCCTGTCCCCATGTCCTTGCCAGCTGCAGCCCACATGACCATCCTCTTGTGATTGTTCTACTCTTTGCAGCAGCTTCCATCAGCAAGTGGAAACTTAAGTTTCTGGAGTCTCCACTGATGAAGATTTAGCCTCCCATATCACCAAGTCATCTGCTACTTGAAGGAATTCTAATTTTGCCACAGGTTTCCTGGCTTTCCAGGCTTTTCTTTGAAAGTTCAGTGAAAGTCTCTAGGACCTTATCATTCTTGCTTTTTGTCTGCCTGTACAATCAGTTTCCTGTGGATGACACAAAGATCTCTTACTGGCACAAGTTGGGCTGGATCCTGTTTGAACTACACACAGAGTAGCCCCTGAGGACCTTGGTGACTGTGTGTGCAGAAGGAAACCCTGGGGTGACAATTTCCTTGGCAGCCTATGATATTCTGGGGTTCTCTTTTTGAATAAATAGCTTTATAAGTTCACATGTTTACCCATTTGCGCTTGCATTAAGTTTAGTTTTACAGATTTGTGAGGAGTTCTCAAAGCGCAATTCCTTTTGCCCCAGCACAAAATACTAGGCATCTTTTGAATAGTACTAATCTCTTTAGTAACTGCACCTCCCTGGGTAACACATTTAAAAGTGTATCCTTTTCTGTAGGTCTTTTCAAGTTTTCTGCTGTGTTCCTGCTTCTCAGAGTAAATTTGGCTAAAAGCTGCTATCAATAAATGCCACTTCTCAAGTGCCTTGCAGCCTTAAAATTTCCTCTGCCTGATAACCGTGTCCATCACCTTTCATTTCAGTTCACACAGAGTATCAGGTCATGGAAATAGTGACCAGCGCATTATGCAGAGGATCTCTGATCAAATTCCTACAAGAGTCCTCATTGCCATGTGAAACTTATGACTATAACGTGTGCTGTCCACATTTCTATCAGCATTCTAATCTTCTGGCCTTTGTCAGCCTTACCCATTAAGTTCTGCCTACAGAGTTTAATGTTTTCTCTTCCTGCTTATCCAAAGTTTTCCCAACTTCTCAAGCAAACCAGTTCTGAGGGATTCTGAATCACATCATCAGAGATAATTATAGAAAATGTACCACTTCTCAGTACCAATTTTCAGTATCAGCTTTCTGTCACTGGGATAAAATGCCTGAAATGGTCTAATTTTTAAAATGAAGGGTTTATTTTGGTTCATAATTTCAGAGGTGTCAGCCTATGGTAACTTGGCCCTGTTGTTTGGGTCTATAGTGCCACAATACATCATAGTGGGGACATAGGGCAGAGGAATCTTGTGTGCCTTGGGCTGTCTGGGTCGCTAACTAGAGAAGGAAAGAGGAGGGACTGAGATCCTACTATCTTCAAGAGAATATGACTAGTGATCTAACTTCCCACTAGTGCATAAATAAATGCTTCCCCACCTCCTGATAATGTTACCGGCTGGCCAACAGACCTGTAATACAAGACATATGAAGTACACCTTAAATGCAAACTACAGCAAGTATGGCCCACATTTTCCTCTGTATTGTGGAAAAAAGACTCATCAAAAATGCTTTCAGATAGCTAACAGTGGCTTCTGTGACATAGATTATGTGTGATTTGAAACCTTTTTTCTTTATATATTTTCTTCAGTAAACACATATTATCCTCACACTTGAGAATATTATTTAATTAAAAAATAGTAATAATATAGGCAAAAATCTCTTTATTTTACAAATAAAAACCACAAAGAGATGAGATGATGTGTTTATATCTCATTAATAGCAAAGTTTATACTGAAATCTAGAATGCCTTGCTCAAACACAGTGACAGATACCCTTTTCACTCTACATTGTTCATCAACACAAGGAACCAAAAGTTGTCTGAGCTCATTTACTTTATCTTTAAAACATCCCCATCAAGGACTCGGCCTCAGATAAGAAAGGATTTCCAAAAGACCTTCCTTCTACTGTTCCCAGCAGTGATGAAACAAAGAGCTCATCAGAGGGGTGGGGATGGACCTGTTCTCTGAGAAAGGGAGAAAATCTAACCATTGTCTAAAGGAAGCAGAGTAGAGTGAAGGAGTGCTGATCTAGGTGGTGACCATCATCTATTTTCTAGGGTCATTATTCTAACAACCACTAATTGTCCATTGCATGACTTTGGTGTAACAATGAGCAGCTAACTTTCTTTATCTTTCTCTCACTGAAGAGAAAAATGACTATGCTGAGTTATTTTCAGTTTTCCTTCAAGTCTAACATCTGACTTAACATGCAAAGCATTTACCTTAAACATACACAGAAGATAGATTACTTTGTAAAACAATCACATTTTCACAGACATTTATATAAAGCAAAATCAGGGGTTTTTTTTGCCAAAAGGGATCAAAATAATATGCACAGCACCAAATCCATATTTAAAATGCAAATGACAAGGAGAAAGCAAATGCACAATGAGTTAGATGGAAATATAGAATTCTCTTACCAAGCAGCTTTAGTGTTGAATTGTTTGAAATCAAAGAAACCTAAAAAGCGATTCATTGTGGATTGTGATAGCAAGAAAGTAGTGAGCAGGCTGGAGATGAAATGCCATGGTAGAAAGCATGCTTAGCATATGTGATGCCCTGGGTCTACCTCAGGATCAAAAAACCAAACAAACAAATGAACAACAACAACAAAAAACTAGTGAGAAACAAAATTCTTAGCAGTGCCAAGCTTCATGAAAAACAACATACTCCAGATTCCCCTTTTATGTACAAACTCATGCTCCTATCCTAGTGCGCATCCCTAGGGAGAACATTTTGTGGGAGTCACCGGTCCTGAATCAGTGAGGCCATTATAGCTTTTGTGACTTAGATAGCACACGTGATGGTGGCGGTGGTGACTGAGTTGACATTGCCTACTAGCATGCATATGTGTTTTCATATGTAGCAGTTTTGTATATATTTTCTTTAACTGTGAGCTAGAATGTACCCTCTTCCAGCCAAGTGCCCTCACCTTTTGCTTCTACCTTTTGGCCTGAAGACCTGTGATCTGGGGACATCTTTGATCTACCAAGACTTACCCCTTCCAAAGCATATTTCTTATTCACCTTCATGGACTGTCTGCCCCTGGTGAGAGAGAATTTGGGAATTCCTTAAGTGAATGTGGAGAAGCTTCATCAGGTGTTGACAAGACTCACTTCACCTAAAATGCCTTATGAATCAAGCATTTGGTGGAGACCTTCTTTGCTGAGGTGTTGAGACATTAGGGTGAAGAGGTTGATGAGAGAAAAGTGACACGTGGGGGAGATAGGAGTCAATTTTATTATATGACAAAATATCTAATATTATTTCTCTTTTATCTGCCTCCCACTTCTAGCATGTTCTTCTCTTAGTAGATTTTCATTTAAATATAAAACATGTGGTCTACAGAAACCAAGGACAGAATTGCCAACCTAAATTTTTACTGTATTATAACCAACCTCCTTGAGTTAAAGCTCTTTAGGAGGGCTGGGAATGAATACAACACCCAAGGGCCTGAGGAGTGAGTGGAGATAAGTGCCCGGACAGATGGCTGTTTTCTGGAGGTGGCAGTAGGTAACTAGCCAAGTATGACTTGAAACCTCTATAAACCATGAGCCAAATGAACCTTTCCTCCCTGAACTCTGGGTGTCAGGTTTTGTCTCAGCAACAAGAAAAATAACTAAGACACTTGTCACCAGGGCATATCAACTTGGTGCTCACAAGCCTCTGCTTGCCATTTCCTGTTTCTAGAGTCATTGTGTGAAATTACCCTCAGGGTAGGCATTCATGTATGTAACTTGGAAATTTTTTATAGAGGTGATGCCAAGTGAAAGAAGACCTGAGATGAGACCGTGTCTATTGTTATGAAAGTACTGGGCGAAGGGATATTGCTCAGGAGCACAAGCACTAGCTGGACAAAGTCAAGGTCCTGAGTTCAATTCCTAATACCACTCCCCAAAAAAACTTTATTTTTTTAAGCTTAGGAAAAGAAAATATACAAGGACTATTTCTAAAATTACTGTATTGTTATTTGAGATTGGATAGTTTGAGACATTACTAGGCTTTGTGCCTCCTGTAACAGATTAGCAACAGAAATTAAAAACACAGCATGTTAATATAATCAATCCATTGTAGAATGCAAGACAAGCCTGGTGGAAGCAGACTTCACTATGAGTTGGGAGCTTTCCTCTATGCCTATATTTTCTGAGATGGCATCCATAGTGATGTCTTATGAACTGCTAATATATAAGTGAATCCTTATCTTCATGCTATTGAGCCATCTCATTATCTGTTTGGACATCTTTTTGTAGGATTTGTGTTTTAGGCATGCTCATCAATTTGTTCTTTTGCCAATAAAACTTTGAGAGAATATGTTTATTTTTTGCAAGCAGGATTTAAAAAAAATGTTTTGTAAATGTGGTAAGGTCTAATTTCTGGGAGATAGATGTATTCCACATTTTTGTTTTTGTAATTATGTTTTTAAAGATAACTGAGTACATGGGTAAGTTGTTTTTTGTTTTCTGTTTGTTGTTTTTTGTTTTTTTCCCCTGAACTTTAGTGAATGTGTTTTTAGCTATAATTATCTTTTGTATTGAAGGCTTAGCCCTGTCCAACTGTTATAATGTTCATAACTAAATTAGCTGTCTATATTTTTATTTCTCTAAAGAGCTATCCCTATCTGTAGCTAAGGGAGAATTGGCATAGATTCCATCCTAACTGCTTTGAGCTAAGAAGGGTTGGTGCGAGGGGACACTACAGTCAGGAGCCTTCTCCAGAGAGCTAATCTAATGGGCCTCAGACAGATGTCATGTCGTAGTTTAGCAATTATGGACTCTTACAGATTTTATTGTAATTTGTTCTTAATAATCCATAACAGGGGTAAATTACTATGTAACTGGAAACTGCCAGAAGAGGTTAGTGATTAGAGCCCCTTCCTATATCTAGCTGATTTGACATTGCTTTATATGTCTTTTGGGTTATATTTTTCTGTTGGATGTTCAAGAGCAAGTTACATTTAGACCTGTATTAATTCAAATTAACCTTTTGCTATCTATCAAGGTCAGTTAAGTCTCAGGATTTGCTCTGGTGCCATGTAAAAAGCCTCTCAGTTCTTTTGTTAGCATCAACCACCAGGGTGAGTCACACCCTTTGTTTGACCAACTGCTTTGAATGAAAGCATCGGAGACTTCTTCTTCTAGTGACCCACCTTTAAACACTGTTCCATAAGTTCCCACTTCCAAGGACCCAGTAATCTCCTTGGTCAAAAGTTTGTGTGACACACCGGAGTTGTAAGATGTCCCAGAAAACATTTCCTCATGTGTTGGGTCCTTGTTGAACTTGGAGGGCTGGTGCCAAAATACTGGCCACACTCTTAGCCCAGTTACCTTTTTAGCTTTAGCCCTCAAACCTCAGTCATTCAACACTCAGAAAATAAGATCAGTGACATCAGCGTTGTGGTGGGTGCAGTGAGATTAATTATAATTTTTATCTGGATATCAAGCATTTTGGAAGTATAGCAAGAAATCTGTTATTCCTTACCAACCATTGTTATCCTAGTTGAACTCTTGTAGAGTGTTAATAGTTAATAATTATAATTTATTTTAAAAGCTTAAACATCAAAAGCCTTACATAATATTTTAGCAGGACAATAATGATGACATTATTTTTGCAACACATTTAAATCTCCATTTTGTATAGAATTGAGTTTTTAGTTGATCATTTCTATATCATGCATAACAAGTTCTTGCTTAATTTGTTATCTTTTAATGGTATGTCATTGAAGAACTGTATGACATTGTCTGGACTGTTCAACACCTAAGCATCTTTAAGTGCAGTGACATAGGCATAAACAAAACATGTTTGACATATATCTTTCATTGGGAGTAGCTGGAGTACAAAAGAAAGGCAGATATCTGAATCTAAAGGAAAAAGTTTTTTGGGGATAAATAATCCCAATTTTACATTTTAGAAGGCCTGTATGACTAACTGGAAAGTATGACAACATTTAATACATTATAAGATTAGAAAGAATGAATTGCCATAAGCATATGGAAACTTTTGTTTCTTAATTTAGTTCTGTACCAAGAACATCTTTAAATGTTCTTGGTACAAAAGAAAACTTTACTGTTTTATTTATAGACAACTTAACCTTTTGACAATGACCAATGTAAACACTCCACAATAATATACTTAACATTTACTGGAGTGTCTCCTGTAGGGTTGGGGGAACCAATGGGGCCCTTTAATGATCAAAGACTGGAAGATTTTTTCCAGGCCACTGCTCCTTTATTCACCAAGAGGGGTCCTGTTCAACAGCTCCCCTACCCTGTACGATCTCTATTTAACTGTGTTCATGATTTTTGGTGACTTGTGAGAACGACATAATAACAAAACATTATTTTGACTAGTGAAAGATTCTAGAGTCTTTGTACATCATCAATAATATACATTACATCCATAAAACTAATTTCAACATTATTTTGACCAGTTGGCAACTTGAATGGAAGCATGTCTTTAATTTTCATAACATTTATTGATAAACTGACTTCAATTACAGATAAATGTTTCAAAAATCCAAAAATGCAAAAGAAAAAAAATAGTCAAGCTCTAATAAAGCAGCTGTTTATGTGTTAAGCAGACAAATACATAAAAGACAATTTGTTTATACAACTAGAGTGGGCTCAAATAGATTAGACCAGTTTGAAGTACAATAATTTTTTTTACAATTTTTAGTTTGCAATTATAAATAGACTAGCCAAGCCTTTTATGATACAAATCTCTTATAATAGCAGTTGGAATAAAAACCTTCTTTGAAAAAAAAATTGTATTTTGTTTTGTCTTTAGAGTTTTAGCATGTCTGCAGCCTCTTTCTTCACTAGCTGTATCACTTCTATACCTTTTATCACCTCTGCAGCCTTTCTTAATCTTCTACAGCATTTGTGGGAGTCCTTTCTGTAAGACTTACTGTGATTTGGGGTAACACTGACTCCAGGAATCCTGGGGTGCAGGGCCTGTACTTAAGCATTCCCCCCGCCTTGGCCTTCTGCATAGCTGGGACTCTAGGCACATGCCCAGCCTAGTGGAGGGAGGCAGGGGAAGGGAAGAAGCAGTTTCAGTACATGGCTACAGGACTGTCTGTCCCATGGCAGCCACCTCATTCCTCTCAGCACAAATCCTGTACCACCACTGCCATCTCTGTCACAGCCAGCCCTGAAGACAACCGTACTGCCACCTCAGACACACTCTGTCAGTCTCTAAAAGTGCTGGAGATGCAGGCCAAGGGGTTCTATAAGCTCATTTCACTTTGGATCTCCTCAAGAGCTGGTGGTGCAGTGAGTGGATTATTTTTTCTTTATATTTTTCTTCCTTGTCCTAAAACAGAAATTTTGGGGGTACTAATACTCAACAGATCTGAAACAGATTTTAACAAACTCCAGCTTGAGGAGGTCTCAGAAGAAACAGTTTCTCCTCACCATGAATCCCCTTTAAATTTTTTCCCACCTTTGGGGAAAAAATGGCTAATTATCAATATCCAAAGTTCTAGCATGAGGGAAACAAGGTTTATGCTTAATTTTTTCCTGGAGAATTTTGGCGATACTGCTATCTACTTTAATAGAGATTTTTTTGTTTAACTTAGCTCTTATCTCTTACCTCATGCCAGAGGTTTCTGGAATCCTCACATGATCTGAAAGCCACTGAAATGCTCCAAATAAATCCACCAGTCAGTCCAGAATGCTGTGGACTCGGGCAACACTGGATGCCAGTTACTGGGGACTCCTGCCATGAATCCCAAATGTCCTACAAGTTGTTACAGCATACAATGAAAAGAAAGAGCGACAGACAAAATGGAGATGCAATGGGTACCTGGGTTGACCAGTTTTCACAGAAAACAGATGGCCGTGAAGCAGCCAGAACCTTAGTATTTATTGATTCCAGCTGTGTCAAGGGCAGCCGGTGAAGGGTAGTGAGGGTTTCCAGGAATAGTAATGGCAATTAAGGTGGGCTAGTTAAGAAGAACAAAGAATTCTTACAAGGATGAGACCGGGGCAGTAAGGAGACTGCAGTTTCCTCAGATAATGCTCTTTGTTGTTGCTACCGTATTGCTTTAAAGATCCTTATCGCCTCAGCAGTTTGTATCTTACCCTGTGAGTGCCACAATATCACCAGCCATAGGCTCCAGTTGTGACCGAAGACAGAAGGTCCTATCTGGCTCAAAGGGCAGGACAAGGATAGCTTTTTGACATCCTCTAAACTCAATTTATAACAATTTTTGTCTCAGCAATGTGGCTTCTGACATTTAATGAAAAACATTGAATAAATCAGGGTAAATGATTAGAACAACAAATATTGATTCTAGAACTAACAATCATGTTCAGTCCTTTCGTCAATATTTCAATTTCCTTTATTCAAAAAGATAACTCCTTAGATTAAATAATGACCCTCAGGAGCAAGCTGTGTAAGATCAAACAAGAGATATGTAATTTGAATCAAAATAGCCTAATGTCAGAGAAGGCAAAAGAGGGGGAAATGGCCTGTAGTGTTAAATGCCAAAGGAAGAAATTAAAACTTGGAAACAGCCTTGGTTTCAGAATTAAAAGTTAATCTTTGAAGGAGAATATTTGGTCAGATGTTGGGGCATAACACTGCAAGCATTCACAGAGAGAATATTCAGTGAAGCCGTGAAGATGGCAAGTCTTTCTTGCTTGCTTGTTGTTACAGCTTCTGTCTAGATGTGCCCCCAAATCCTGGAGCAGTCGTAGGTGGGGCTTTTTCAGTGGTGGCTGAATCTAGTGATTGATTCATGATGCAATGCTAGAATTATGGGTGCTAGGATTAGGGTGGGTGATTATTAATCCCTAATCTCACCAACGTGCATAATTATAAGGGACAGAAGGAGGCTTATCTTGACCCCTTGCTTACTTTGCTACCTTTTCTGAGGGAAAACGGTTTCTCCTGTACAAGGCCTGTCAGCCAGATCGCCCTGCCTTGGAGCCAGCTGACTGTGGACTGAAACCTCTACAAACTGGGAGCCAAACACATCTTTTCCCCTTAAGTTTGGTGTCAGATATTTTTGTCTCAGCAGCAAGAAAAATAACTAAGATAATGGTCATCAGGGCATTCAAAGCAGCAGTGAAGTGTTGGGAAGACAGGTCACTCTCAGAAACCCTGTTTGTCTTCCTGACTTTATGTTACAAGCCAGCCCTGTGGGTGTCCCTATTTCTGCTCTGACTTGGATGAATATTTCCTTATAGGTCTCAGAGATGAATCATTTCCTGTTTTTACTTCTATAAACGCTTCCAAATTCTGCCCCTTTTCAACTGCATAATAAGCCACAACCTGTATCAAATATAACAGGTATACTTGTTACCAACAAAGCCTATTTTCTGCTGTCTTTGTATCTGGGCAACTTAAGAGTTAAAGAAATGCAACTGTAGTTATAAAATTCTGGTTACTATTCATGCAGTATTAATTGTAGCACTTTAATACACCTTCCTGCTAGTGAATTTCTGTGTGAATAACCCCAAATATCCATTTTTTTGAGACAAGTTCTCACTGTTTAGTTTAGGGTGGCCTTTAACTTATTATGTAGACCAGGATGACCTCAAACTCATGGAGATCCACCTGCCTTAGCCTCCTGAGTGCTAGGATTACAGGTGTACACCACCATGCCCAGACACTCCCTTTTGTTTACTGTAAGTGGAATTAAAGAAGGAATTTAGTCCATTAAAAACCTGAATGGGTAAGCAAGGGTAAATTCAGAATGTCTTAAATCAGTAAACTAAAGATACAGAGGGCCATTTAGTTTACAATGTTTTAATGGAAAAGAAAAGGCAAATTTGAATGTCTCTTATCTTCTTTCCATCCCTGTTGTGCCAATATTTTTTAAAAAACAACTCTATTGAGACAAAATTTACAGATTCCTCATATACCCTTTTTAATTTTTCTACCAGTGGTCTTAATATACTTAAAGAAATAGACAAAAATCACTCTCATCTAAGTTTAGACTATTTTCAGCATTGCGGAGGAAGCCTGGTGCACATCAGCACTCCACCTCCTTCTCCTCCCAGCCCTAGGTCATGACTGAGCCACTTGTCTGTGTGGAGGTTTGACTAGTTTGGCCATTTCAGATCAGCGGGCTCACATGGCCACTTGTGCCACTTGTGTGCACTTTCATGTCTGGCTTCTTTCACATAACATGCTTCTGGGGTTCATTTGTGTTGTGGAATGTATAAATACTCATTTCATTTTATTGCTAAATAATATTCCCTTGTATGGCCAATTTTATTTACCCATTCATCGGTTGGTGGTCATGTAGCCCGTTTAAATATTTCAGCCGTTATGAACATGCTGCTGTGACCAGGGTGTCCAAGTTTTTGGATTGTTGTGAGATATATCTACATATATATTAGATCATGTGATAACTCCACATTTAGCATTTTGTGGAACTGATAAACTATTTTTTAAAATACCTGCAGCATTTGACATTTCTGCTCACAGTGTGTCCTAAAATTTCTCCAATCCTCATTAACAAGATTTTCTTTTTGTCATAACCATTCTTGTGGGTTTGAAGTGGCATCTTCATATAATTTTTATTTGTGTTTCCCTAATGATATCAAACATCATTTTATATATGGATTAGTCACCTGTACATTTTCTTTAAAGAGATACACATTTCTCAAGCCCCTTGGCTATTTTTAGTTGGGCTGTTTGCTCCCTTTTTAATACTGAGCCATAAGAGCTGTTTTTTACCTTCAGATATGAGCTCCTTAACAGATAGGAGACTTACAGATATTTTACCCTAGTCAATGAATGATGTTTCATTTTCTTAATGGTGTCTAATGCAATTTTATTAGGCCTCTGGATAAAAGGCTTGCTGTTCTGAGCACATTGCCCAAAATTGTGGTCATGTTCTCCAAAATTACTTTTTCTTCAATAGTATAAATATAATATTGGTGCAATACAGTTTTGAAAAAAGAAATCACAAGAAGAGCCTGCACACCTTGAGTGCAGCCGGGTTAGGTTGTCCTAGCTGTCCTTCCAACGTGTAATGAAGTCCTCTTTCCCCAGCTTCACCATGTACCTTGCCTGGCTCCAGCTTTCTGTATCCCCATTACACATACAAAGCTATTCAGTCTTTGTAGCATTAATAGATACAATAAAGCTAGTGGGTACAATATACTGAATAATGAAGAAAAGAGATAGTTAAAGGAGCTATACAAATAAAATCAGGGCTAAGGGGAGGATCTTGAAGATGTAGAGAATTGATTCCAATATGTTCTTGTTTGAAAACAAAGAGAAATCCTTGAAGCATAAAAATTGAAAGGATTCAAAAGAAAAGGAACTGCCATTGGAATAACATGAAAGAGGCCCAAGGGGAGAAATTGGGCTAGGACATGAAGAGTGTGAGAGTTTTCAAAGGAAGAAGGCATCACTATTTGGGAGTAAATGGGGTAATTGCTTGACTTAAGAAATTTATATATCAAGGAAAAGTGTTGCAGAAAAAGTATTACCAAACCTTTAAGAAGAATCCCATGAAACTGCTTAATAGTAACAATGCACCCTTATTAGTCGAGGTTTTAGTATTTGCTGAGCAGTTACCATGTCCAATAACTTTTGGGGAGCCACACGTCAGCCACTTCAATGACTGAGCGACCTACATGAAGCTTTTATTCCCCATCAGTGTCCTAAAAGTCAGGTTCCTAATCTTGCTGAGGCAGAGATTCCCTTATGGCTTCAATCATCTGGTGGCTGATTACTAAAATCCCTGCAGGCCTGTGGTTAGTGTTCTCTCTGTCTTCAAAAGCTGTGAGTGTCAGACATATAAGAACTTAGTAGGTCTCCCAGGGGAGAGGTAATCCCACTTGTTGACGGTAGGCTGACCTGGTTCTGTCTCCTCCTTTTAGAAGTTTCTTTATAAGAATCCCAAAGCTCTCCTTTTGTGCTCCTTGATAAGTAAATATTTGAACAAATGTTACCTGACAGAGCAGGAGCCAACGAGCCTGGAACTATTTCTGATCTATTTTCCAAACTCTTTTCTGTTCCTCCCTCAGACGTATTCAGGTCTCTCCTGTGTGACCCTAAACCCTTACAAGTGTATCAGAAAGAAGTCATGGCTGCCTACAGAGGGAAGAGGTGCTCAGAGGCTCCCCCTCACCTCTTTGCTGTTGCTGATAATGCCTTTCAGGTTAGGCTTCACAGTAAGTGGCTGCCCACAAAATGAAAAGTAGAACTATCTGATCTATTTTTTTCTGTATGTCACCAAGGGGCACTGGGACATTGTGAGTAGGGCAAGGCCTTTGCAGCTATCTAATCCCTTGAAGGCTATGTTCCCTTCTGGATAAAATGTGAGCCAAATAGTACCCACCTCCTGGGGTTACTGGGATGATTAACTTGCACTTCAAAGTGAAAGAATATATTTACAGTTCTATGGCCAGTGGTTGGCCCAGAGTAAGCCCCCTGCAGATTCAGCTTTTATCACATATAGCATCTACTATACCCTGTGACACAAAGAAGTGATTCTATAGATATTGCACAGTGATCCTTAAAGGCTTTGAAATGACAAAATGTTACCCATTAATTGGTTACCACTTGTATTTAGTGCAAGAAAGCAACCCTAGAATTTATATCTTCTTACAAAGTATACATAGGAAAATACCTGTTTTATTCTGTAGCATTTAAAAGGTACTTTTTCACTAATTGTAAGTGAAACAACCCTTTCTCTTGTGTCTGACCTTGAACTGCAGGCAAGGAAATTGTGAATAAATTCATGCCGATGCATAATCCTCGAGCATAAGAATGCTTTGGCATTTTCCATTCTTTTTAGATTGAGGGAATCCTATGCAACGTTATTTGTCTATTTCGGGTAGGCTGTGTGTCTGATCCAAGGCCTTGCATGGGCTAAACAAGCACAGTACAACTGTACCATACCTCAACCCCTTGAGACTGAGAGAATCACTCTATTCTCTTCATACATTTGCCATGTTTTGCTTTTTAGCCTGCACTAAATTTCAATGGAAACAAACAGAAATGGAAATAAATACCTACATTTTACTGAGAATAAAATTTAAATTTGACATGTTTCACTTGTTTGCTCTTTAAATGTAGTACACATTCTTGGAAGAATAAGATACTCCACAGGTTGTCAGAATGCCTCAGCCTGTAAACATGGTGGTGCCATCATTTAGAAACCCTTTCTACTCTGCAGAGCACAGGCTGGGCTCAAGCACTTCATTGGTATAGAGTCTCACCCTGCTAAATGACCACCTGCAAAGGCCTCTGGACTGGCTGATGAAGAAGAGACACTGAAAACTCACTGGATATGGCTGCAGAACAGAAAGCGTGCTGTGGGCAGCCGGTTTGGAGCTAGGCTCCTTATGGTACACAATGAGAACTAAAAAATTTACAGGAAAAAGAAAAGAGTTTTAAAAGAAATAAAGGCAAGTACTCAGGCACAGCTTCTTTCATGTAAATCCAATAGCAGGGCAGAAGAAAGGCAGCAGGTGACTGAACCCCACGAAGGGCCGTCAAGTCACAAGAAGCGCCCACTTCATTAGCCTTCCTGTGCAGTACTGGTGCCACACTCTGTTGGATTCTCCTTTGGCATCTGCTATTGCAAGAAGTATTGCAGGATCTCAGCATCTTAGAACTAGATAGGTAGACAGCATTAAGCCACATATAGAAAGGATAGGCTCTTTGCTAGAATGTCAGAGGATTCTTTGATACTTTGGGTGGTGAGGATACAGATGCACTACTAACTTCTTCCCATGTTAGAAAATTACCTGGCTACCCATGAGGAAACCTAATGCCCAACTGCTTGGTGCCATGACCAATGGGTCCTTTTCTGGGAAGAACGTTTGATTTGGCCATGTAATAGCCTTGATACATGAGAACCTCATGAAGAGTTCTTAATGAGAAGATGTTTTCTTAGTGGAGGTACTGCTCTGCTTTTATTAAAACATTCATGAAGAATAGACTTCTTGATTTTATAAAAGTCCTTGATATTTCTAGAATTTTACTCATGCTTTTTTTTTATTATTATTAGCCTGGGAGGATCTTCCCTTTCACCCAGCCAGTTGACCTTTGATATACCCTCACTTCCATCTGAAGTTTTCACTTTTCTATGACATCTTTCTTACTTACCTTCACCCATGTGGTAAGAATCACCTCATTTTATTGAGATGATAATTAGATCTTGCATGGCATGTCACTGAATTTCAAGTCACCAAGGAGAATCTGGTGCTGGAAAGACTGTAAACACCAAACATGGTGTGAATTATCTAATATTCTGCCCATGTAGCTGCATGAGTGAATCAAGGGAAAGCCAGTGTGTGCTCATATACCATGACAGAAGGGTGACGTGGCACTGTCCACCACACTATGGGGATCCGTAAGGAGGTAGAATGAGCCACAGAACTCTAGGAAAGCTTGGAAAAGTCTTATTTTCTATCCTGCCTTTACCTCTTGAGAGGATCATCATGTTCTTTAAACCAATATCATGGAACAGAAATTACACATTTGGTTTCAGATCAGCTTCAGGGGCATTTACTGGCTGGTCTCTGTTGGTTGGAACCTCTGGTAGTTATACCATCAAGACACAAACATCTTACTTTAAGGCTATGGTCACAAATGCCTGAAATGGCCATTTTTCGTACTTCTGAGTCTTAAACAACAGTGTGATGTCACATGCCCACAAATATGCACCTAATAAAAATCAGCTTCCTTGGGCTAGGGAGATAGCTCAGCAGTCTAAGCACCTGCCTGGCAAGTGCAGGGACCCAGTTTCAATCTCCAGTACAGCATGCCATGCCTGCCCCAGCCCGGGTGCACCATGCAGGCCACTGAGACCAGGTGTGATGGTGCACACCTATAATCCCAGCACCGAGAAAGCTGAAAATAGGAGGATCACTAAAAGTGTGATCTGTGTAGTGAGACCCTGTAATATATATATTATCAGCTTCCTTGCCTCCTAAATTCTGCACCAAATTGCAAATGTCTGATGGAAGAAAACTTCAACCTTAGTCTTGTTGTCTGTCCTGAAAATCTCTCTGTTTCTCTACATTTAATTTAAGTTTCAAAAATCTTTGGTATTGTTTTCCTTGTAAGCATTTTATGGTGCTCAGCTTGAGCATATCACACTTAATGTGTGATAGGCCAATCCTCTATCCTGCGCTATCCCCATTAGAAACTTTCAATGTAGCCTACTCTGTTTAGCTCCTAAGTTCACAAGTTTCATAATATTATGAGGATAACTATTGCTTGCAAGGTCTGATGCAAAATAAAATTAGGTAATAATGAATGGAACTCAAAATCAGTGAGTTATTGAGCTCTTCTTCATCTCATATGTCTATGTCTGAAATAGTTATTTCTCTTTTTTTCAGTTTGATCTTGGATCTGTGCTTTCTGTTTATACAGGGTAGAAGTATATCACACATCCACCTGGCACGATTTTTAAATTATACAGTTTTCTTTTCTATTGAAAACCCACTCACTAGTTTGTTAGATTTCTTTTTGTATCACTGAACTTTATTATTCACTAGATGTAACTTTGTGATACTGTCCACTGTAAGATATTTTAGTGCATATAATTAATTTAGTATAGCCATCAAATCTCAGAATACATGATATATAGAACTTCTATATGAACATCTTTTCTCATGTAGTTCTTTTACTTGTTTCAAAGGCAGTGGACCTATATTATATACAAGGGATATATAACTGTAAACCTATGCATAGTTGAATGTCATGCACTCAATACTCATTCTTCTAAAATGACCTTTTGAAGATGAGTAGAAAGTAGGAAAGCCCTTGGTCAGTATGGTTTCTAGGTGGTAACTCAGCCTCACCGTGTTGACCATTTTGATTCATCAGCCTGCATGTGCGTGGCTCATACTCAAGAGCACTGTCATAACAAGTCCTGGCTTCATCTCAACCCCTGGATTACTCAAGTATAATGTAAAGCAAAATTGTAATTTACTATGTCAAAAGTCTACAGATTATTCCAAGATAAATTGTCAGGTATGAATGAGGATTACATAGGAAGAGAAGAAATGAACAAGGGGGAACTATAAAGGAGTCAGCGTGTCCGACAATTTAGGCTGCAGATTGTTGGTTATTTCTTTTTAGTGAATACCATTTTCTTTTCCCATACAGGTCAATGCCAACCAAAGTAGAAGCATGGCAGGTAGTTGAGCACTGAAGTGTATTCCCAGGTTCCACACCAACTCATCCAGGCTCTTTTAACCTGAATTATCTTGACATTTTTTTCTCCTTTTTACCAAATAATATTTTATAACCAAGTCTGAATGCAAGGGTAGCTATTGCTTATCGAGAGAAGAGTGGATGGGCTAGGGGATGAATTTGCCACACTATAGAACTTTGCTAATAACTTAAATAGCTGTAGTTCTCTTGTATGCATCTCAGGAAATTTCAGAAGATTAAATCAGGGAAGTGAGTCCTATCTTGCAAGCATCGACAAGCACCAAAACCCTGAGAAACAACAGCCCCTCTCTTTTTCAAATAACGTGATTTTTCCTAATATCAGAGCATTTAATTTTTAAGCAATGATAAAATGCATCTGAATTCATAGATTTGAAAAGCTTCTAGTATATCAAAGATATTCTTTTATATTAGTTCTGTAAAGTTAGATTCCTCAGAAAAACTAATCCACCTTACTGCTAAGAGAATTAAAACTATCTATAAAAATGTGTCTGTGAAGCTTTCAGAAAGAGTATATGTCTTGATAAATCAAATTTCTTTCCTCTCCCGGGAGGGAAGTTCATCCCAAAATTATAGTAATGCTTTATATTTTATTAAATTTTAAAGATTTGCTATACTTTCTCCTTCATAGTTTCCTGTACTCCTTGTAACAAGGCAATTTAGGAAGCATTTCTACTTCATGTAATATAAATATTGTTTCCACTGTTTTGTATGGCCTCCCTAACACTACATATTTAGTGGAGATTTTCTTTTTATTATTGGGAGAAAATATTTTCTAAAGTAGCTTCTGATAGCTCGAAATGTCATGATAGAGGAAGAATTTGAATTTCAAAACCAAGTTTCACGATTCTATCTCATGGAGTGTCTGAGAGTCACTATACAATTTAAAAGGATATTTGCAGAAAGCTTTCTAGCTGCATCTCTCTGCATAATTAAATCACAGCCTCATGTTGGTTTGCCCAGTTCCTTCCATAAGCTTTAGATCTGCTCTGCTCACGTTGTGTTTGCTTTCCATTCAGCTGGTTTCACAGTTGCCGATGCGGACACACGAAATGACTGCTAGTTCTGGGGTTTGTTAAAATGCTGCAGCATTTTCTGACATAATATAAAACACAGGAAGATGAAGGGAAGTAAGAGAAGGAAAAGGAAAATAGAGGAGAGTGGTAGAATTTTGAAAAGGAAAGACAAGAAGACAAAGATAAGGCAGAAAAGGAAGAACAACAAGCAGAACAATGAAGGAGGACAGAAAACAATTGAAACAGAGCAACAAGTTGGAAGGATAGGAAAAAAAGAAGGCCAGCCAGATATCCCTGGAGTGCTGTGTCTGAAACTAGCCATGGTGGCACACCTGTAATCCCAGAGCTTAGGAGGCTGAAAACAAGAGAATCACTATGAGTCCATTCTATGTAGCGAGACCCTATAGAGCCTGTACAAAAACAAAAAAAAAAAAAAAAAAGGAAGAAAATATAAAGTAGACAGAAGAGAGAAACAGAGAGTGAATGAAAAATAGACCCCCCAAATAAAAACAAACACATTAATTTTTTTCAGTTGATATGATATATGTATGCTACGCACATATGCATGACTGTGTGTACGTGCTCATGCATCACGTGTGTGACTTTGTGCAAGGCCCCCACTTTCCGCCCACATTTCTAACTCACTAGCTCTGCCCTGCTGAGCAGCCAGCCTGCTTCCCTTGCCAGGCAGCTGTCCTGCCCAGACACCTTCCTGGCACAAGGCTGCCCTCTGCTCTGCTGCAACACGCTTTTCTGTGGAGGACCACCTAGGCAACTCTCTTTGAAAGAAGAGCTACTCTCTCCATTGTGGCTAAACTTGGCCCTGTTTCCACGTATTGTTTTGCTCAGAGCTAGCTAGGACTTTTCCTTTTCTCTTCAACTGGCTTTAAGCAGTGCAAATCGATCCAGCAGAGGTACAGGTGTGCAGTCTTTGAAGCAAAATTACAGGGCAGTGTTACCCTAATAAGAGTGTGAGCTGGGGCGGATGGACAGCGGCACTCCACACCATCAGCTGGGATAGAGCCTTGAGCTAACAGGCTGAGACTTTCCGGGGCATAAAAGTTTGCACATCAGAGCTGAAGCACAGACCCCAAAGTATTATATACTACCTCAGTGGTATTATGCGGATTACTCTTTCTGCGTATCCTTCTCTCTGCATACCGCAGAGGTGATTTGAGGGCGCCTACATACCTAGCCCAGTTCACAGCCCTCACTTATTTCCCGCTCTTCCCCCAGTCACTCATACTGAAGTCACTCCCTTATTTATGAATTAATAAAACCTTTGTTCAGCCCTGAACCCTGGCTTTGTTCTTGTTAGCTGTTATCCTATCTGGACTTAAAATCCCTTGGCTCCCCACAACTGCAAAGATGCCTTAATATCTTTATTCTTGCCATGGTTTGCACTGGAAGTGGTAGATTTGAAGTAACTCACTAGAATTCCAACAACTTTTCCAACGAATTACAAATATAAACTTTTTAAACCGAGATAAGCACCAGGAAGGCTCTCTATTCTTTTCCTGCAGGCTCTTCCTCCCACTGGACAGCTTCTTAGCTCCTTTCAGACTTTGATTTATTCATTCTACAAGGCAGAGCAATGGACCAATGTTGTACAATGTCATATTGCTAGAGATTAAAAGGTGATGATATTTTTTAACTTGATAGTAAAAAGAAGAGTGTTCAGAGGTTGGAAGGATGCTCAGAATGCATTTGTGTGTGCGTACATGCATGTGTGCATGCACACGTGTGTGTGTGTGTGTGTGTGTGTGTGTGTGTGTAAAAATGCAACATAATTTAAGGCCTGAAGTAACTAGAGCCACATGTGTGATAAACGAGAGGCCAGAGGAGAGACTGCACCACAGTATGTGTTGGTCAGAGAGAGATTTATAAAGGAGGACTTAGGCTAGGCTGGGCTATGAAGACCAGGATGGAGAGTTAACCAACTCAGCAAGCGCCAGGGTATTTCCAATAGGAGGAAAACTGGACACAACACCAGGAAAGGGCAACTCAAGAAAGAAGAGTTCTCAGTGGATCGGAGGAAAGGATTTGCACAGAGGAATAGTCTAGATTTTATGCCAATAGTTTCTCTGCTCAAGGAGTTGGGAGTCTGTGTATGTTGTAGGGGCTGGGTAGGCTAATAGAAAGACATTTGTGCTACCAAGGACAGTATCTAGGCTGAGTAGGCTGGTATGATGGCAGGATGCTTGCAAGCAGAAATATGACAGGGAAGCCATCGCATTATTCTGGACTGAGGTGTGAAGACAGTTACTGAAGTTTGTGTGTCTAGGTGTGGGGGGACAGTAGTGAATTTATGGAAGAATAGGCAGATCTTGCCAATGACTGTGGGAATGAGGGAGAGTGATGGCAAGAATACCCCTGACTTGAGCACATTATGGAGTGACAGAATGAATTTCATGTGTTCATTGAATAGATATTTCTTGTGGGACTGTTCTACATGCAGTAAAGCATGGGGAGTGGAGTGGTGAAGTGGCAGCAGGTCCTTGCCCACATGTGTTGCTGGTCTAGTATTCTAGTATGGAATAATCAAGTAACAAGGAAATATTTAATTTCAGAGTAAGAGTTCTCTGGCGAAGACTAGGCAGAGGCAGAGCTAGAGATGATGGGTCAATGGGATTGTAGGTGTGACTGCATGCTTAGGTAAACAGGTCAGACAGTTACTGTGGGGAGGGCAGTATCTATGTACCCAAAGGGTAAAAGAGCGAGCAGGAATGATCTCTAGGGATAAAATTCCAGGAGGAGGGAGTAGTGAGCACAAGATCCTTCAAGCAGGAGTGCATTCTGTGTATTTTTGGAATAGCAAAACTGGCCACCATGGACGGTGGAGTGCAGCGAGTAACATGGGGGTGACAAGTTAGGCACAAATCATCAGCACCTCGCAGGCTCCGGCAGAGAGAACATCGATGTTATTAGATGCTGTAGGGAGGCATGACAGGCGGGTCTCTGCATCTGAGGTGAGCCTTGAGCCTAGCAGGTCTCCCCCAACCACAGAACTGGACCGAGCCAGCGCACCGCTGGGCACCGCTGCCCCGCCTACTGTGGGCAGAGGACGTATGCTATCAATCGGACAGCCCGGTGCGGACTGGGGTCAGCTCCTCGTCGCACTCACCAGGCAGAGAAAGCTCTGCACACTGCATAATCATTTCCTGCCATGGATGCCACTGGTGCTATTGGAAATTGAATATGACAATGGATATGACGCTGGAGTACCTGAATCTCCTCGCCACCTTCCCTCCCTCAAACCCGGAGCAGGATATTGCCGGTCTGCCATTGCTTCGCTTTGTAAAATCTTACTTTCTGAGTGTGAAATCTCCGGGCTGTCTGGAAATCTAATGTGTATGGTCTACGATAGAAACCGAGTCTGATCTCACGACATTTTGGAGCATCTATGATTCCTAACGTGTAGAACCCTCTGAAGCCTTGGACTACTCTAGACAATGTGCGCATCTTTGGGGCGGCTCAGATTAATTACTGTGCAGCGTCTGCCACCTGGTGGCTTATTTTGGATATTGTTAGTTCACTTGTTTTCGACACCCATTGTTTTGGTGTTTTGTTTGGCCTCGCTGGGAATCAAATGCAGGGGTGCTTGACCACTGAACTGCGTCCTCAGTCTGTTCAGTTTCATTTGTCATTTTAAGACAGGGTCTTGCTAAACTGCCCGGGAGAGACTCGAACTTGTAATCTTTCGGCCTCGGCTTTCCGAAGTGCTTAAATTATAGGGATGCACTACCACACTCAGCTTTAGGAAACTGCAATTTCCTCTTCCTCCTCCCCCTCCTCGCCTTTCTCTCATTCTCCCTTCTTCATCCTCGCTACCTCCCCTTTTCTCCTCCCCTTCGCTTCTTCCCTTCTTCCCTCCTTCCTTCTCTGCTTCTTCTCCTCCTCCTTCCTTTTCCTCCTCCCTTCTCCTCGTCTTCTGGTAGAGATTGAAACCAGGGCCTTGGCAATGAGTTACATCCCCAGCCCTTTCCTGGAAGGGAAAAGGTTATGCAGAATCTCCAAGTTGCCCAGACTGGCTTTGAATTTACAATCCCCCTGCCTCAGCCTCCCAGATTTCTGTGATTACAGCATGTACTACTACTGGCTTGAGTGACGCTTTTAAAGATGATCTGGAACTTGTTCTATCCTTGCCAAACAAGAGCTTCAGAGTGTCCTAAGAACTGATATAAGGGAGAAAATATTAGCAATACGGATGTGTCCAAACTTCTTAATCTGTGAGAATTTCTCCACACTACCAAGAAATTGATGGAAAACCAGATTTGATGGGCTTCCACAGCTGAAGGAGCCAAGGAAACGAGGTGACGTTCTCCTCTGCGACTGCGCCCCTCCAGGCCCTATGTAGTCATGGGTCCACCTTCTCTCTTTCACTCTAGGTTGAGTCTGATTCAAATTCCAAGCATGGCTAAGACTCATCTCCTCAGTGCCTTAAGAGATGGCTCTTTTAGTTCTCAATGCCCTCTCTGCAGGTTTGTCCTAGATGTATCTCCCGCCGCTCTACTTATCCTGAGCATTCTTGCCATTCAAATGGTGTGTACACTCTGGGAAAAGAAGTCAGTGACCAAGAAGTCAGTACCTCTTGGAGTCCTCGATATGTTGCCTTGAACCCTAAGTGCTTGCTCCCTTCATCATGGGACAGCCCTGTGTGGGAAAGGAATGGAGTCCAAGAAAATATTTACACACTCGGTATCTGATAAGGGTGACATCAACACTATTTAAGGAACTCAAGCAACTCCAGAAAACAGACTATTTAAAAGTAGGCAAAGGGCCTGAGAAAGCTGTCCTCACAAGAAGATGTGTGAAAGCCAAAAGGTTTGTGCAAAAAGTGCTCAATGTTATAGATCACTAGGGAAACTCAATCAACGTCACCCTGGGTATCCTGCATCTCTGACATGATGGCAACTATAAAACAGGAAAAGAGCCAGATGTTGGTGTGGGTATGGAGAGAAGGCCACCCTCGCACACCATTGGTGGAAATGGGCAGTGCTGCATGGTTGTAGGAAATAACGCAGAGGCTCCCAGAATATCGAGGTTAGAAGTACTCCTCGTTCTAGCAATCCCGCTACCCACAGGCAATGAAATCAGCGGCCTGAACAGAGCTCCATTTGCATGAAATCTCTGTTTCCATGTTGATTGCAGTGTTATCCACAATGATCAGGACATTGATTCTAAATCAAAGTGGCCATCGGCTTGAATTGAATTCAATTCTGCCTTTAAAAAAGAAGGCGATCTTGTAACTTACAGTGACATAGATGAACCCAGAAGATATCATGCTAAGTTTAACAAGCCAGACACAAAAAGGAAAATACTGTATAATCTCATTTATATATGAAAGCTAAAACAATTTTAAAAGTTCACAGGTCTATCAAGCATAACAATTCTTGTTGATAACAATGCATCATACTTGAAAATTGGCAAGAAAATATACTTAAATATCCTTAAGCAGCACATATACCTAAGATAATACTGGGTCATGCTATTCTATCATGTATACATGCCAAAACATTTTTGGCACACCAAAATAAAACCATATATATGTAGTTTTTGCCAATTAAAAATAAAGATTATTTTACAAACACAAATGTATTTTAACATTTTTCTGTGTTACTTGTCTACTAAACATACATACGTTTGCCTTCAGCTTGATTTCCTCTGTTTAACCATTTCTTTATATTGTTTTATAAAACAACCTTCTTGAATATTATTGATCTAATATTGTTGACCTAAAATGAACTGTCAATTTGAACAGTACAATTGGTCATTGTTGACCTATGAAGGTGAAGTGTGAAGCCACTGCCACAATCAGAATAGCGTGAGTGTTCGGCAAAACATTTCCTCGTGGTCTTTTGCAATTCCTTCCCCTGCCTCTTCTCACCTGTTGGAGTCTTTCCCTCCCAAACTGTGTCCCTGGGCCACCATTAATATGCTTTCTGTCACTATAGACTACACTACACATTCCAAAGTTTTGTAAGAAGATCACACAGTATTTACTATATTTTCTGGCAAATTTTATTCAGCATAAGGACTCTGAAATTCTTCCATGTTGCCGTTCATTCTTCTGTTTGCTGAGTACTAATCCATTGCATGGATACTTAACAATGTGTTAACTCATTCAACTGCTGATAGATACTTTGCTTGTTTCCAAATTGAGCTGCTTGAATATTAGTGCCTCTACATTTCTTTGTTTCTGATATCTGGGATTCAGGATAGCAGATCTTCACTTCACAGAGCGATGACTAGTAAAACAAGACCAGCTCACAACACCTTCATCATGAGCAAATGTCAGCAAAACATGACTGATGAGATTCTGCCATGTCCCTTGACTGGGTGCCGCTGACAGCCTGTCTTGGCTGCAGCCTGCATTGCTTCTTGATGCGGTGTGTCTTGTCAGGGGTCCCAGACACATCAAGCTGACTTATGGATTTCCTGAAAACTGAACCCAGCTTCCTAATAGGGAGGATGTGGTGTAGCAGGGCTATCTTTCTGATATTCTGTGGGTGTTGGCCCAAGCGTCTGGCTGCCTCCTATCCATTGAATCTCAGATTTGTTTTTCTATAGTTTTATAAAACATTTTTGTCCTCTGGTCCTCAGCCATGAATCTAGGCCAAATCTGTTTTTAAAGCTTTGCCAAAACACATTAGATGCTGCTTTTTTATACCAGTTCAAGCTGCTGCGGTTAAATCTGCTTTTGGATTTGGCCAGCCTGCTCTTCTCTTGGGAGGTACTAACACATGACTGACTGGTTAATAGGGAGCAAAAATCGATTGCAGAGGTTTGGGTGTAGAATATGGATTTTATTTTGGCTTGTTTGAAAGTATACTATAAGCAGTGAGAGTAAACTATGAATATCAGTTAATTATTTTCTCAGGCCTTGTGGATTTCTCTAAGCTGTTTAAGCAATGCTTTTCCTGCTGTGGATGCAGGCCTGGCATCTGCAAATCACTGTGACATTAGCATTTCCTCCTGTGGAGTAGTTGCTGTAGAGAGCTTGTGTAATGCTGAGGATTTGCTGGCCATAGAAGTAGGGTATGTTACTGTCCTCACAAAGTATGGTGACGACAAGAGGAATGAAGGACAGCATCTTGGCACTCCATCTTCCTTTGAGGACCAGGAGAAGAGGCTTTGCTACTCCTGAGGGTGAAGGGCTGCTTCTGGCCAATATTTACTTGATGTAGAACTGTGTAATGTCACTAGAGTAATTTTGAGCAGAGCTACTCTGGAAGAGTAAAAGGAAATTTCAGTTCAATGTAATGCACCTCTTTTATTTGGTATGTATTGCTGTAGTCTTTATTTAAGATGGTTTTACATTTGGAATTATTTTTGTATGGTATGGTATCTCTGGTGGTTTCTGGAAGTTTATAGTCCTACTACATGTTATATTTACTTGGGTTATTGAATTTGCAATTTGATTTAACCTTGCAAAGATTTCAAGTGTCATTACAAACTGCTCATGGGCACTTAAGTGAACACACAGAGTTCTCTTACACATTCATTCTATCGCTTATTGAGCCATTTTCCTAGTGTCATACTTAAGTCTTTTGCTCGCCTATACCTATGATGGTGAGCACCTTTGAAGATAAGCACTTTTCTGTGTATCAGATTAGGCATATGTTAGATTCCTAAAAGTGAACTTACTGGGCAAGAAATGATGCTGTAGTCTCTTAATACACATTCTGAATTTCTTCTGGAGTGTATTAGAATATGTATTTTACCTTATGCAATGACTGCTTAGAATGCAGTTCTGTGAAGATACGGCTTTTTCATAAACACTTCCTTTTGCCAGTCCTAGAAATGAGTTTGCTCTGGAATAAAACCTTGGGAACACAAGTGTTCACAGAATAAGAAGCCCAGCAGATATAGTACCATTGCTGTTATGATAAAAGGCAAAATAATTAACCTCATATATAGTCAGCTAGTGATCCTTTGAATAAATGGGGCAGAGGAGCAGGGTTGGAAGAAAGTTTATAAGCTACTAGAACCACATCTTCTGTCTTTCTAATTCTCTTGCAAAGTGATGAGCAGTTTCCATGTGACCAAGTGCTAGCAGTGCCAATTTGTGTTGACTGAACAGAGCAGCCACCTCCAGGGTCGTGGGGCTCAGCCTTTGTGTGAGTCTCTTTCCTGCCAGTCGAGAGCCCCATATGCGGGGTGGGACACAGCTGGGTGTGGGACTTACTGCAGCCACTTGAAGGTAAGACAAGGCATTTGCTTCTCTTTTTACAGCAAGCCTTGAACATCTTGGCCTTTTTTTAAGAGAAGTACTGATGTGGTAAGCTCACCAGAACCTTCATACACTTTGGAAATGTGAAATTTAAGGAGAAACCCAGAACAAAGCAGCTGGGTTGCTTTAGCAGATAGCACAGAAAGGAAGAATTACTCTGAAGACTGGCTCATGCTTCTGTTCATATCTCTGATCCTTGGCCCACTCCACCTTTCCTTGAAATCGAACACACTCTATATTTTGGAAAATATTAAAAATAGGGGCCGGGGAGATGGCTCAGTGAAATAAGCCCTTCCTTGGGAAGCACAAGGGCCTGAGTTGTTCAATCCATGGTTTCACCTATATATATATATATATATATATATATATATATATATATATATCTCAATTCCTTCATTTGCCATTCCTTACAATTACTCTTATATTCACCATTCTGATGTAAAATCTTTAGTACAATTCAAGACCTCCCTCATTTAAGAAATGACAGGGTAAATGAATTTGCTAAACTTGGATTAAGTAGAATGGGCAAGCTATAGTCTGTGTTTAGCACATAGACCATGGAGGGACAGGGAGGAAGTCAAAGGAAGAGGAGACCTTAAGTACTGAGTGTCATAATGAAGGCAGGAGCAAAGGCTCAGCGTTTCCAAGGATCTGACTCCATAGTGTTGAAACCATAGCTCCATTTTCTGTTGCATTTTCACTCACCTCTAAAAACTCAGTAATCTTCCCAATCATCCAAGAAGTGCTAGGACATCTTACAGCTAGAATGACCATTAAGACAGAAAACCAGAATATGAAAAGGAGGACCCAGGAGAGGGGGCTATAAAAGAATTAGGATGTGTTGTTTACAGGTGCCACCTCCCCAGGACAAATGCGTTCATTATCTACTGTACACAGGTAATAATAAAAAAGAGGAACCACTCCGTTCAAATCTTTCAACAAAAATTTAATTATATAATTTAATTTTGGCTGTGGGTATATCATAAAATACATCACTTTAGCCATTCTTATAGGATAGTGTGTTTCCATTGTTTTACAGCTGTTGTTCTCTGTTCCCCCAAACTGAAACTCTGTGCACACTAGAAGAAACCTCTGCCCTTTCTCTGCTCTAAATTTGATAGGGCCTCCAGCTTTACTCTAAATGCAGCCCCGAGCCCTCGCGACAGTGGCCTTGTGCTCTATGATCCGTCTCCAAACACCTCTCTGCTCCCACCTGCTGCCATTCTCTCTTTCCTCTACTCAGCTCCCCTGACCTCATGACTCTTTTTGGAGAAAGGTGGATGCCTTACTGCCCTGCTTTTGCTCTGTCTTCCACCTGGAATCCTTTTTCTAGGTGTCTTCGAGGTTTATGTTATCATTTTATGAAGGCAACTTCTTGGATGCTACCTCATCAGAAAGCCCTGACCTGACCATCCCATCACCTTCCCCTCACTCTTCCTTCACCTGAGCATTGTCTCCATGACTCAGACAACCTCTTTTAACTGACTGTCCTGCTCCTCAACCCTGCCTCACCACTTGCTCCCATAGCTGTCTGCTCCGTGAAAGTAGGGACTTCTGTGGGGCATTTGCTGCTGTTTCTACATTTTAAAACGTACCTAGGGACTGACCAAATAGCTCAGCAGATTAAAATTCCTGCAAGTAGGCACAGGGGCCTGGGGTTCGATCCCCCGGGCCTGTCATGCTAGCCCCACCCCCAGTGTGCACTGAGATGGCAATTGAGACTAGGCATGGTAGCCCACACCTGTAATCTCAGCTGTTGGGAGGCTGTAAACAAGTGGATCACTATGAGTCTGATCTAGAAGTGAGCCCCTGAATACCCTGTAGACCCTTCCCTAAAGTACAAAAAAATAAAAAACATGCCTGGCACAGACTAGGTTTCCTAGTTTACTGGAATATAATTTTTCCTACTCGTTTCCCTAAGCCAATGCCAGTTGTAGTGGCTTCATTTTCACATCTGGCTTTATTTCTTCTCTCTTGTTAGTATAGATAAAGCTTTGTTAATCATGTTTACCTGCAAGAGACTAACTTTTCATTTCTTTTATTTCTTCTCTGATCTTTTCTACTTACTCCCTCTATTACTTTTACATATGGGAGATTGTCCTTATTTTTGTAGTTTATGAATGCAGTATTAAGTTGTTTATAAACTTTTATACAGGTGTTCATTGTTACACATTTATCTTTAATAATGATTTTGCTATATCACACAAATTATGATATATTGATTTCACTTTCATTTCTTTTAAGATTTTTTTTTAATTTCACTTTTAAGTTAGTTTCCATTAGGCAGCTAATAGTTGGATCTTGAGAGTTTTTGTGATTCTTTTGTTTTGTTTTTTAATTTGTTTGACTAGTCAAATTTCTTTTTTTCTTTTTTTTTAATGTATCAGTTGATTAGGTTCTTAGTAAGAAATTTAGAACACTAATTTATGAGGATAAATTCCATCTTTCAGAGCAAAAATAGATTGCAGGTAACCCCAGAGCTGAGGAACAGCTTTGATTTTTGCTAAAATCTGTGAGTCTGCTGCTTTCTGATCCACCTTGTACTGCTCTGAAACCTGGTATCTCTCTATCTCCGTGTTGAAGATCTCACTCTCCTGGTGTCTGGGTTTCCACATCTTCTTCTTGAAGTAACCATCAGTGAGGTGTTTGGAGATTTTCACTTTGCTGATAACAATTTTTATGAGGTGGTACTGACAAATTTCTGGTGTGTTCTTTGTAGAGGAACATGATTAAAGCTAAGAGGCCCAGTCACAAGTAGCAAACCACTGGGCAACTGCTTCAGGAAGACCACTCTCTTGCCTCTGTGATGCTTAGTGAGGAAGATGGTGCTGGGAGTGATGCTAGCTCGAAGTTCCCTCACATGCTGACTGAAGGGTTTCTTGCTGAGGCTCAAGAGCTTTCGAGGCACATCTTAAGTATGGTAGTATCTAGGCATGTTTCAAAGCTTAACCACCCAGGTACCTCCATTCTTGTCCCCATTGACTGGTTTTGTGATCATAGCAAGAACTTTTTCCTTCTTTTTCTTCTCAATCTTCAATTTAGAGGCTGTGTACTTCCTCTTGTACAAAGCCTTTTTGGAATACATAGCAGATTGGGAGTATCAACCAATTCCTCTAACAGGACAGGGTTTAGATTGCAGTAGGGCTGCCCATTCTTTGACATTTTTGCCTTCACCTTACCGTTTTTACCAGTACCACTGGCAGCATCCTTCTTCGCTTTGGGTTTCTTCTCTTTAGTGTCTGGCTTCTCAGTTTTTTCACCCGCCCTCTTTTAAGATGCAAAAGACCTGACTAGTCAATTTTCTTTGAGTGGAAAATTAAAATCCATTTGCTTCAAAATTTCTGCCATGTCTGTAAGGGTTTTCTGGTTCTTTTGTCTCTTATTCTTTTCTACTTCTCTCATTGCTTATCTTTGTAATTTTATGATTCCTGACAATCATGAGTTTTCATTATTTTCTCTTCTTCATTTTTGTGTTTATTTTACTAGATCTATTCTTTTGCAGTTTTTGATGGTGATGGTTATCTTTTTGCATCCAGTTTTAAGACTCCCTTAAGAACTTTTTGTAAGGTTGGTCCAGTGGTGATGCGTTATCTCAGTTTTTTTTTTTCCTAGGGGAAATACTGTTTCTCCATTTCCACAGAAAGCCTTTGAGGTGTATAGATAGTATTCTTGGTTGGCAGTATTTTTCCCAAAAACTTCAAATATAATATCTCATTCTTTTCTGGTCTTTCGGGTTTCTGCTGAGAAATCTGCTGCTAGTCCAGTAGAAATTTCCTTATACACAATGACTATTTTCTCTTTCACTTTTTAGAATTGTCTCTGTTGCTTCAGCTGTTAACCATTTGCCTATAGTATGTCATGAAGCATGTCTCTGGTGGTTAAGTCCTTCAGGGTTTCTTGCATGTGCACATCCATACCTCTTGCAACACTTGGTGAAATTTGAAATCATATTCCACTTACTTGATCTGTAGCAGTGTTGCTTTTTTCCTTCGGAAACTCCAGTAAGGCAAATATTTTATTCTCAATGGTGTCATGAAAATTTCCTGGGCTTTTAAAAAAATTCTTTAAAATTTTCTTTCTTTCTTTCTTTCTTTCTTTCTTTCTTTCTTTCTTTCTTTCTTTCTTTCTTTCTTTCTTTCTTCCTTCCTTCCTTCCTTCCTTCCTTCCTTCCTTTCTTTCTTTCCTGACTGGAATATTTCAAAAGACTTGTCTTCAAATTCAGAAATTCCTTTTGTTTGGTCTAGTTTGGTTTTGAAGTTCTCAATTTTATTTTATTTCATTGAATTTTTCTGCTCCCAAATTTTTGTCTCTGATTTATATCTCATCATTGAGATTCTCTCATTTAGATCTTGAAATATTTTCATTTCATTAACTTGTCTTGCATATTCTCTTTAATCTCATTGGGTTTCCTTAGTATTACTACTTTGAATTTCATTTTAGACATTGTATAGTTTCTTTTATATTATGATCTGTCTCTGGATTATTGTCTTCTTTTTGTGGTGTTATGAAGCCTTACATTTTCAGGATTTATCTGTCCCTATGTTTTAATTTGTGCATCTAATGCAATGGTTAACTGTTCCAACTTTATAAAGTAGCTTTCATAGAAAGAGTATGTTTTTAGTTTAGACAGGTCTTAGCACATCAGTTCACTAGATATTTTGGCTTTGGTTCTAAGTGAGTCCACAATAATTACACCCTCTCTGATTTCTTTAGCTGTACTCAATGCTAGCTGAATCTGTAATTGCCTCTGTTCTAGACTGCAGTTATTTATAGAGGTTGTGGTATGATTTTTCAGTGGACATCACAAAAGAACTTGCAGAAACAATTGCTGATGATTTCTGTGGCAGCCATAATGCTAGGGGTGTCATATGATCAGATCTGAAGGAGTACCAGCAGTAGTATAGCTTCTGACAGCAGCAGCTGCAATGTGAGCGGTCACTGCAGAGAGGTACCCCCTAGATCACCATTGAGGTAATAGGAGATGGTAACATTAGCAGGTAGAATGGTGAAAATGATGTTTGTGGACAAATGGGACTTCATGTCTAGCAGAGGTAACTACTGTTAGTACCAGGGCCACTGGCCAGGGCAGTCCCAGAGGCAAGACACATCCTAATGTACCCAGAGGAAGGCTGATAGCTGTGCTAGCCTGTTAGACACCAAATATGGGGTTTGACGGTTTGGCCTCAGGTCCCAAGGAGTGATCATAACAATTTCTCAACCTGAGGGTAGTACCATGTGCTGTGCTAGATCAGCTATTTCCTGAAGTACAGGGAATTGTGTGGACTTAGGTGTAGGATTATTAGTGCATGGCTAAAGGCTGTGACATTACAGTCTCTTGTGTGAGTGCGGAGGAATGATATTGGGTCTCCACGAGTGGATGTTGTCTTAGTTACTTTTTTCATTGCTAAAATACTCAATGCCCAAAGTAAAAGGAGAAAAGGTTTATTTAGCTCAAAGTTTGTAGAAGTTTCAGTCCATAGTTGGCTGGCTTTAAGGCAGGGTGGATGGCAGACAGGCATTGCAGAGGATAATTGGCTCCTGGTGGGCAACAGATAGGAAAGGCAACAAGGGGAACACCATAGCTTTTTCTAAATATATCTTATCCAGTATATTTAGAGGCAGGTAACACTCACACCCCTAATCCTAGTGCCCTTGAGCTTAGCACTGCATTATGGCTCAATTCTGGTGTCACACACTCTAGATCCAGCCATCCACCTGTGACTGCATGAGGATTTGGAGAAAATCTAGAAATAAGCCATCACAGAAAGGTACAGTGGTACTGGCATCTGCAGCAGAATGGAGTCTGGCAATGACTCTATTTCCAAGGTGACACTGAGTTATAATATTGGGCTCAAGGTTAGTGGACATATTGTGAGTTTCTTTTCTTGAGCAAAGCAGTCCTGTGGACCCCAGGAAGCTCCCCGAACTTGGGTTCAAGGCCTAGGAGGTCTGTGGAATTGTCTTCTTATTTGGACTGTTTGTCCATTGTGATGATTGGGTCCTTAGGCCTTTTCTGTTGATCTAGCAATATGGAGTCACCCTTGGACAGGAAGTCACAGTAACAGTTGCAGAGTTCTTTGTTTCTCTGTATATATTGCCAAATTTCCATGCCCTGTAAGGCTTTTTACATTTCCTTGCTGCATTCCAGTGTTCTCTCCAGCATTCTTCTTTTTTTCTTTTTTTCTTTTCAAAGTTTTATTGATAAACATATAGCAATGAGACAGTTTCAAATCAAATCGAAAGTACAGTTTCAACAAATAGCACACTGCATATATTCTTCTTAGTGGTTAATTGCTGTACAAGATGCAGACTTGTGATCCTAACTACAAACACCATTAGAAAAAAATCATTCTATTCATTAAGAGAATGCAACTATATATCTATCCCAACCACTTTGAATACACAGATACAAAATGGACATTCATAGTTAT
>NW_004524763.1:4280903-4284043 GCF_000260255.1 Octodon degus | reverse complement strand
AAAGGCTTGCAGTTTATCATTCTTAATAGCTGAATAATACTCCATTGTGTAAAAATACCACATCTTTCTCAACCATTCCTCAGGTGATGGGTCCAGCATTCTTCTTAATTACAGTAATCTTTTTGTTGTGCTGGGTCTTGTCCGTGGAGGACGTACGCACAGGGTACCTCTGCTCAGCCATTTTGGAACTTCTCTCTGAGAGCAACTGAGACAGTAAGTTTTGGTAAATATTCACAGTTAATTAGTTAGGAAGAAGTTGAAAGAGCAGTAGAGATGGTGAAGAGGATACTTGAGAACCCCAAAATTAAAGAGCCACTCCGGCCTTTACCTCTGTTTTGACCAAAGCCCACATTTCTAACATTTTACAGCATATTTTCTGCATGACTAAAACGCAACATCAAATTTCACCTCCGGGCATTTTCTTCCTATTGACTTTCTATTCATGTTCATCATAACAGCTCTTATTTCTGCTTCACAGACTAGAAATCTTTGAGTCATGTTTCTCAGTCTCTCTTCTTTACTCATTATTTCTTTGCATCTTCTGCATCTTGCATAGGTATCTTGCAACAGGCTTGCTGTCTCTGTGCTTTTAAATTCCTCCCACAGTGGTCTACCTCACACATTTCCTGAGTTAATTACTTCAAATCTAGTTTTAATGATACTCAAAAATCCTTTCACATTTCCTCCATTATTTAACTAATAGCTTACAGTGAGCTCAGAAATTACTGACTTTTCTCAGCATATTGCTTCCTCCCTGACATGGTTCTATCTGTCTAGGTTATAACCTTTTTTTTAAAAATTGTACTTGAAACTTTAAAACCTCTATGACTAAGTAATTTTGTTCTTTGTCTCAGAAATGTCTCCCACATACAGCTATCAGAACCTTTCTCATCTTTCAAGACTCAGATCAAATGTTTCTTCTTTTTCAGAACCTTCACTGGACCTTCCAGAGAGCTTTTTCCTTATTACAAATTTTTATGATTTCTGTGTCTTATGCAGTGTGGGCGGATGTTTTCTTTCCTCTCATGGATAAAAAACTTCTTAAAACCAGAGAATTTGTTTTGCTCGTCTTTCATGCTGCAACACTTTGCTTGTGCCAGGTTTTCCACCATTGCAATTGCCTTTGAAAGTTTGGGGTGAACAGCTTAGAAATCATATTGTATATCTTCCATGAAAGACTTCCTGTCATTATTATAACCCCTCTTTAGATCAGCTAAATTTTAGATTAACAAGATGATCTTTTATTTCTTTCTTTTATAACTGATTATGTATGGGTAGGGCTGAACTAGGACAGAATTGTGAAGATGAAAAATAGTGCCTTTTGTATTTCTCAATCTCACAATTTGTTTTTTTGTTAAATTCTTACTTGTTGTCCTCAAGTTCTTGGCTTCTAAATGCACTTATCAAACCTGGCTACTGTTCATGGTAGTTCATAAACTTGGTTGCATACCAGGATCACCTGGGGGACACTTAAATTCCTGAGGCTCAGGCCTCATTCAGAATAAAATAATAGATATGAGGGGGTTGGGTACAGGCATTGGTATTTGTTTTTGCAATTTTCTAGGTGATTCCAATGTACAGGTAAGGTTGAGGACCCTACTATTGTAAGGACTTTGTTCTCAAGATTTTCTGTGTATCAAAATCACATGAACAACATGATAAACCTACCTAAGAAAGCCTAGCCCTTAGGTTCTTTATTAGGTCCTTAGGCTACTCTAATATACACTAGTGCTTAAAAACTAATGCTTAAACTAAATTTCATAGGTGAGATTTTGGGCTTCATTATAATCTGTAATTGAATCTATGGTTGAATCCTAATTAAGATCCTAGTCTTCCACTGTCATGGCGCCAAAGTTTGCGCTTGGAGGGTACTGCAGAGAGCCCGGCGCCTTCGGTGTCTAAGCCACCTTCTGTGACTTCTGCTGGCTGCACGCTGCGTGGGAAGGACTCCGTGACACCTTGAAGCCACGAAATGGAGTCAGTGACCTTTGAGGATGTGGCTGTGAACTTCACTGTGGAGGAGTGGACTTTGCTTGATCCACCTCAAAAGAGGCTCTACAGAGATGTGATGAAGGAAACTTTTAGGAACATGGCTGCTATAGGAAGAGTCTTGGGTAGCCAGGAAGTTGAAGAAGAGTACAAAAATTATCAGAGAAATCTAAGTATATAGCTGCCCTTTACTTAAGGTGACAAGCTCATGGGTGGTTTAACTTCCTGAAGTGTTGGCTCTGCGTGGACAGCCCCGAGCCCTGGGTGTGTGTTTGGATAGCACGAGACAGCACCCGCACCCCTTCAGTTGGCCCTCTCTGCGCAGCTGTTCCTGTAGACATGGACATGCCCAAGTGGGAGCTGCAGCTGAACTTGATCTCACACACCTCCTACAACCTAAACCCGAAATTGAGCTCTTTCCTTGTGAAGTTCATCAGTGTGGAAGACAAAAAGACACACATCAATGCTATAAAACATTGCTAGGAATAAATGACCCCTCGGTCTAATCAGAGTCTGCTGCATTTAATCTATGAGCGCTTGTTATTATCATTTTAGAAAGAAGATGCTACATATTTACCCTCCAGTGATACCTAAGATGCCTCTTGCTTTCCATCAGCCCAGGCCGCACTTGAGCTCAGGAAGCTTCCATGGAGCCGCATTTTGATTGGTTGGATTTCCCAAGCCTTATTGGTTGGATTTCCTTACAGGAAAAGTATGCCCCTATTAAAGAACAGCAAAGTTGAATGAAGTAAATCTCAGCCATAAAACTTTACTCATGTTTGGAAATGTGAATTCTGCATCTGAGGGCTAGACAGCAGAAATGAGTAATAAAACTCTACTGCAATAAAAAAAAAAGGTTCTATGAATGGACAGAAATATCACAGCCAGGGAAACGTGACCATATTCAAGTTCACTTAATCTCCACATTTAATCACAAATATTCTCCTTAAAAATATATACTTGTAGTATGTATAATCTCACGACTGAATACAAAAGTGTTTTAATGTAAGAAACTGAGTAGTGATGTCATGCAAAAGTGGAACATACAAGTATTCCAAAATTCATGATCACCATTGTAACAATGCATGAATTGCATTTAGTATTATGTATAGGTGTATATGCAAAGAAATAGACTTTGAAATCCTTCTTCA
>NW_004524763.1:4231799-4280803 GCF_000260255.1 Octodon degus | reverse complement strand
TTAGTATTATGTATAGGTGTATATGCAAAGAAATAGACTTTGAAATCCTTCTTCAGCATATCTGTTTATGTCTACATGTCAGTATGAGACAGTATCTAAAAAATTGTTAGCCTGAAGCAGTTTCAAAATACATATGAATATTAGTGTTGTAATAACACATGTTTTTGAGCCACCCTCCAGAGACGTGAGCAAATTCATGTTTTAAAATTTTTAAGAGTGCCCTCCCACATTGTTGGTATCAATGTTAAGTGTAGCCAGTATAATAATCAGCAGATAGATATCTCAGAAAGTACAAATAGAAGTTTCATTTGATCCAGGAATTCCTTTCCTGGTTATAGTCTCAAAAATTTCATATATTGATGTATGCATACACATACTCAAAGTAGAGCAATATATAATAAATGTTCATCATTCTTCATTCATTGCAAATGAATAAAGAAAATTTTTGATTAAAAAACAAAAGATCCTAGGTTCTTTAAGTGTCCATGTGGTTCACACTCAAGTGTGTTGATGTATTTCAATAGAAATTTCCTATGCCTCTTTGGTCTCATGATGTATTGCCAGATATTTTTAGGTTAAAGTAACATTTCCAGAATTTTAGGTGATGTTTTCCCATCAGATTCCACTGCTTTTCTTGTAGTTGTGTTAGCTTATCATTGTGACAAAATACCTGAGAAAACTAGTTTAAAGAAGGAAAGATTCATTTGGCTCATGGTCTCAAAAGTTTTAGTCCAATTGGCTGGCTGCATCCGGGCCTGAGGCAAGGCAGAGACATCAGATCATTTTCATAGTGGAAGGACACGGTAAGGGAACATTGCTTACCTTATGGTAGCCGGGAAGCGAGAGCCCCAGTGCTAGGGGGCTTCCTCCACCTCTGCTGTTGCTCCGTCTGGGCCCCCAAGCTGTTAGATGGTACTGTTCACTTTCAGGGATGATTTCACCCCTGAAATCATTGCTGTCCTACCTGCTGATTATGTCTGCAGGCACACTCAGTAGTACACTTTACTAATATCCTTGGTATTTCTCAATACAATAAAGTTGACATGGAGGCCAGGGAGATAGCTCAGCGGCATATGTGCCTTCCTGGCAAGTGCAAGACCCCAAGTTTGATCCCTGGTATTGCAAAAATAAATAAATAAATGAATAAAAGTTAAAATAAATAAAGTTGACAATCAAGATTAACCACTTACTGGGCTAACGAGATAGCTTAGCAGTCTAAAGCATCTGCTTAGGCAAGCTTAGGTAAGCCTAGGCAAGCGCAGGGACTGTGGTTCGATCCCCAGCACCACATGCTGTGCCAGCCCTGCCCCCAGGCAAAAATAAACTGGCAAAAATAAATAAATAAATAACCACTTACCAATATAATTATTTAAATACAGATGATCATAAATTGCATATTTTGTTAATTTTTATAAAATAACAGGAAATATGCAAACAACAATTTTTATCAACTGTATTCATTACAAGCACTGCCTGGCTGAAATGACCCCCGCCAGAGCGACACTCGAGATGGTCAGCATGAGAACAAATGCAGTGTCCCAGCGACACTTGGACACACTGTCAGGTGGTTCATAATCACAGTCATAAAATTAAACATTTAACGAAAATGAGGTCATTGATTTTTTTGGACAGCGATGACCACAATTGTTTCCTGCTCAGGAAAAGGAGAACACATGATGATGTGTACTGTGAAGCTCTGGCGCAAATGTAAGGCCTGCAGTCCTGTCTTCAGCTGCTCAGCTACCTCAGGCGAGTATGAGGAATCATCCTCCCGTGTCAGGTGCTCTTCGTAATGAAGCCTGGAGTGGGATACTGCACAGCGAAGTGGGGCTTCCTTTGTTCGTGGCTAGAAACAGACAGCAAGTTCTGTCTTTACCGCTAGGGAAAGGAAAAACAGCGCTCATGCTGTGGGAGGCTCTTCTTTGCACATTATTACCCGGGCTCCATCCGAACGCTTCCGAAGTTTAGAAAACCACGCCCGTGTCCTCCTTTGTGTCTGAGCACACGCCATGGGTTCGCTTGTGTTTCACATCACCAGGTACCGTCCGTCTCCACTCGGATTGCCGAGGCACAATTGGCATTTCTCTCTCTCTCTCTCTTTTAAATATTTTCACACTGGATTAGTTGAAAGTGTCTTTCAAGCCAAAAAGCCTATGATTCTGACTCACTGAATTTTCAGCCTCAAATAATTGGGGCTTTGTCTCCAAACCTGCCACTCTGAGCAAGAATTTCTCAGCATGGGTGGGGTACGTTCGCTTTATTTTTGATTTTCCAAGCTTTTTCCCAAACAGGCTTTGAGAAATATATCTACTTTTCTCAAACGCTGAATGTACTAGTCACTGATTATGCCAATACAGCAGGGATAACCTCATGTCTGAGGACTGCCATGTGCCAGACGTTCACTGGAAAAAAATACACGCAACTAAACAAAACTCACACTACAAACATCTGAGAATCTGGACACTTAAGTGGTTTGAAACGTTTCATTAATTTCTTAAGACAAGTGTATCAAAAAGTTTGCATGATTTAATTTCAAGTCTCCAATTTTGTTTTTACTAACATCAGAAAGTTATGACTACACTGCCAATGCTGGATCTGCTGAAAATAAAGTTGTACTTCTGCCTGAAAAAAGAAAGAAATATATCTACTTTTGGAACACTTTGTCTCCCCCAGAAGCAACCCACTGATATTAATTTCTCTTCATTCTTCTTTTGATTTTGTTCTTTCATTCATTCATCTTTGAGGTCTCTCATAGAAGAGAAAGCAAGTGATTTCTAAGCATGTGAGTCTGATTTATTTCAGCTAACATACCGTGTTCGAGGTGCACGTATTTTCCGACAAATGAATCAAGTTTATCTCCACAATAGAACATTCTGAAAGTCTCTGAATAGGTAGGTCATTATAATTGTAAATGATCTAACATTATTGGCTTTATAATTTTTAGAAATACAAGTATACTACATATCGATTTTAGTTAATAAGCCAAACATTTCAAGTTTTTGAAACATGAAAAAAAAATCTAGACACACTCGTATCAGACAATATAGCTCAGAAAGTTGAAAACATGAAAGACATTAAATTTATAGACCATGAATTTTAATATTTGAAACAAAATGCTTTACTTTGAAAACAAAAATACAAGAATTCTTTAATAGATAACAACTATGCTAATTTTATTTTATAAAAAAAGAAGATATAGTAAGCAAATGACAATAGCATGCCTTTTTATTTCATAACAAGTGGATTCTAGAAAGGGATCAAAATGACCATAACTCTATGAATGAGACTGGAAAGAACCCACCAAATAGGGCAAGCAATTAAACACAGCAGAAAAAGAGGTGCACAACAGCAATCTTTCAATTACTTTTTTGTATACAGCAGCAAAATAGTTCCATCAGCATACTCTACAAGTGGACTTCCCCCGCACCCTGGGTCTACAAGATGGATATCAAGGAAGTAGCAGTAGCTTAGTTCCACAAGTGACACCTGGCCATCAGTAAGCATCATGGACACTGTCCACGTCCACCACATACTAGAACTTTGTGCAATATTCTATCTCCAAACTGTTAGAAGTGCTGGTCATATATTTGCCATTCCAGTTTTTTTTTTTTTTTTTGTTATGTTTTACTCTTAGTAATTCTTTACTATCATGAAAACTTTTTCTTAGTTGATATTTTTGTATATATTAACCTAACCAAATCCTGTGGGAGTACTCTGATTTAATCACAAATTCATACATATATTCTGGCCTCTTAGTTGGAGTCACAATTTAATTTTAATTTTTGAATATTATTTTGAAATATTTCATTTTGTTTTTAAAATTTATTACTTAATTTTGTGAATACTGTTTAATTTTAATTTTTGTTTTATGATTTATACTGTTTCTTTGACTTACAATCTACTTATAAGACATGGTACGATATTTTCTCCTAGTATTAGAAACTTTAAAAAGTGTATTTCCATTTCCCATTGAAATAAAAAAAAAAAACAAGTGGGATTTGTGTGCACTTGTCGTTCTACCCTGAGGTCCTTCTATTTTTTTAAAAGTGTATTTTAGGGCAGCAAGAGACAGAGTGAGGGGGAAAAGAGGAAAGGGGAAATGGAAGTCCTAAGTATGAAGACATAGCAACTCCTTCTGATAAATATAATCATTATGTACTGCAAATATATACTGTTAAAAATTTAAAAATAAAATGAAATACGTTTTCAACTGATACATAAAATATAAAAAGTGTACCTTAGCAATGGAGTACTGTGTGTTGCTTTAACATTGTAAAATGTTTAAATTGGGGCTTTGCCTGATAGCTCAATTGTTTAAAGAGCTGCTTGGGCAAATGCAGTCAGGCGCATAGGTCCAAGGTTCGATTCCCAGCACCAGAAGCTCCACTAGACCCACCCATAAAGCAGCCTGATGTAGGCAAAAAAACAAAACAACAACAACAACAACAACAACAACAAAATCTATAATGTTTAAATTGAACAAAACAACTATTTCCCCAAATAAGTATCATACCTTTATGGTGAAAACACAGCAAATCTTTCTGGATTTTTGAGATATATAACACATAACTATTTCTAGCCATTGTCCTATGCAACAGCCCATGCGTACTTCTTAGTCCTCCTTAACTGTGACAGAGTGCCTATTGATCAGTCTTTTCCAATTTTCTCATCTCTACATTTACTAGTGAAGAAAGACTTCATTATTTTCTAGTGCAAGACACTGAACAGAATGCTCTGTGAGCAGATCTCAGGATTCATTCAAAATAGACAACATATTAGAGGCTTCAGGTAAGGGCAAGGTTTATCTCATTTAATAACTGGAAACTGTACATTTGAGACATGCTCATACCTAAAAAGGTGGCTTTTGTGTTGTATATTTTAGCACTTGAAGGGACACACGTGCCTACTTAAATTTTCTGGCAACACTTATTTTTATCTGCTTCTTAAAAAATTGTTTTCTAGGACTAGTTACTTTGGGAGTAAGTAATCATGGCAGACAGAAGAGGGCGCTCTGGAGCACACAGACTCTGGGAGAAGGGTTTTTGGGTTTTTGTTGTTGTTTTTGAGCAGAATATATTTATTGAGAGAAAGAAAGCTCCTGTCCAACCTGTCCACGAGAGGGACAGGAGGGGGGCCCGAGCGAGTAGTTCCCCGGGAGAAGGGTTTTTGATCGTGTGCTGGGAAAGTATTGCGGCACCTGCGGGTTGATGGTGTCTTAAGACAGTCAAATTCTATGGTTCTGTTGTTCCCTGTTTCACTGAGGGGGGAAAAAACTACAAACGTATATTTGGAAAAGGAAAAAGACAAATAATGAAGGTGGTATTTTCCTCTTTCTTAAGATCAATACTTTTTTTCAGAAGACAGCCATTATCAAGAAACAGATTCTTTCTAACATTGAGAACTATTTTCACATATAGCTCAGCCTTTAAAGGACACGTTCAGTGATTCTTAGTAAACTCACAAGCTTGTACCACCAACACCTCTCTCTACTTTCGGAACACTTCATCTCCCAGAGGCAACCCACTATTATCAGTTTCTCTTCATTCTTCTCTTCATTTTGGGCTTTGATTTAATCATCTTACGGGTTTCTCATAGAAGAGAAAGCAAGTGATTTTTAAACTTGTGTGTCTGATTTATTTCAGTTCACATAACGGGTTCAAGGTGGACGTATTTTCTTACAAATGTCTCAAGTTTATCTGCACAGTAGAGCAGTACTCTATTCCATGTAAATATCACATTTTTTATCCACTCATATGTTGAGAAAGGTCACTTCCACGAGTGAGTTATAATGAATTTTATGGGCGTGCACACAGCACTGTAATACGAAGTCTTGAACCCTTTCGGCAAGATACCTAGAAGGAGGAAGAGCTGGGTCAAGTAGAATCTCTACTATAAATTTGTAAATTAAATTGTAGATTAAAGCCATCTCCATCCCAATAGCCACAACAGTTGTACTAGTTTACATTTCCACCAACAAAGTATAAGGCTTTCTCTTTTCCTCACAGCCTCACCATTATTTGTTATTATTTGATTTTTTGTTGATGATCATTCTGTCTGGAGTAAGAGGGAACCTGATTGTTTTAATTTACATATTTTATTTTTTTAAAATTTTTATTTTTATTTTTATTTTTTATTTTTATTTATTTGAGAGAGAGAGAGAGAGAGAGAGAGAGAGAGAGAGAGTGTGTGTGGTGTGTGTGTGTGGCCAGCTCAGCCCACCAGGGGGTGGGGCTGGCTGGCATGTGGTGCTGGGGGATTGAACCGCGGTCCCTGATGCTTTGCCAAGCTTGTTCTAAGTAGGTGCCTTAGACCACTGAGCCATCTCTCCAGCCCCTAATTTACATATTTTAATGACCAAAGATGTTGTGCATGTTTTCATGTGTTCATTGCCTCCTGTATTTCCTCTTCTGAGAAGTGTCTATTCATGTCACTTGCCAATTTTTTGATTGGGTCTTTTATTCTATGGATCTCACTGTTTTGAGTTCTTTGTATATTATAGACAGTAATCCTCTGTCTGAGGTACAGTTGATAGTTTTTTCCTCATTCTGTAGTTTGTCTCTTCACTCTTTAATTGTTTCTCCTGCTGAGAAGAAACTTCTTATTTGAGGTAATCATCCTGTTCATTGATTTTTGCTGTTATTTCTTGTGTGATTGAGTTCTGTACAGACATTCCTTGCCAGCTACTACTACTTCAAGAATTTTACCTCCCTTATGTTCCAGCAAGCTTTTTGTCTGCATTACTATTTAGATTTTGGAACCATTTTGATTTGAGTTTACTATATAGTGAGAGATACAGGCCTGCCCCCAACCTTCGGTACAGGGATAGCCAGCTTTCCCAGCAACATTTGTTGAGGAACTACTTCCCTCCCGCATCAACTTTTGGCCTCTTTGTAAAAGATTAGGTGACTCAGTGTGTCTGGGGCTGATTCTGCATCCTCTGTTCTGTTCCATGGGTCCACATGGCCACTTTTGTGACAGCAGAATGCTCATTTTTTTATCTCCATCACTTGGTCTGAATAATAATACATCATATGAGTGTATCAGATTTTATGTATCTACTACTGGTGGGCATTTTTCTCATTTCTAACCATTGTGAATAAGACTCCTGGATATATTGTATAAGAGTTCTGTGTAAAAATAATTATCTTTCTCCTGGGCATATACCTAATGGACAAATTATTGGCTGCCATAGTAATTATATTGATCTTATAACTGCCAAACTTTTCTATACTGGCTGCACTATTTTCTGTTCCTGTCAGAAGTACCTGAAGGTTCTAGTTTCTCTACACTCTCATCAAGAGTTGTTACTGCCTAAGTCTTTTTATTATCACCATTTCAGTGGGTGTGAAATGGCTTCTCGATGTGGTTTTGATCTGCATCTTCAAGAAACAGATTTCTTTAAACATTTAAGACTCAGATGTTCACATTAAAGTTACACTTATTCCTGTTACATTCTTCTGGCTTCTAGGTAGTGTCTTTGGCTGTAATGGAACGGCTTTCTTAAGTGTCTCTCTCTCTCTCTCTCTCTCTCTCTCTCTCTCTCTCTCTCTCTCTCTCTCATGCACTTTTCCCTTTCCTCATGTTTCTCTGTCTTCCTTTCTTGTGATAAATTGCTGCAAAGCTGGCTTCCAAAGGAAGTAGTAAAGAACTAGAATCAAAGTGGGTAATGAAGATGTTGCGAGAAATCAGAATGTAGGAAAGGCAAAGTGAAATATCAAGAACACTATGATTCCATGATCTTGCATAATTGCATGTAGAGGGCATCTATATATTTTCAACCACTGAGAATGACTGTAGTAAAAGCATATATTAAAAGCATAAAACAGCTACTATGATGAATATTCCAAATGTTTACTTATTATGTACAGGAAAGCAAATGACCTTATGCTGAGTATTTCTAGTCTAAAATATGTACCTTGACAGTTTTCCTTTGGGTTATGTCTCTGCACAAATCCTGACCCGATTGTGGTCAAAATCTTGGTTGTCTAACTAAGGACATTTCAAAGCTATTGGTTCCTGATATCAATAAAATTGCTAAATTGACATCCTTATACATACTCTGGTTTCTCTTCAGATTGCATAAATCTTTCACTTTTTAAGTTGGCATCCCTTATCTCTTTAACATTTGAATTCTTTAGCATAATAGACAGACATGGTAGCGCAAGAGTTGAGGAGGGGCTTCAGAATACAGCTGAGGTTTGTAATTGAAGAAAGAGGGAATGGAGGACAGAAATGAGAAATAAACTTTCACATAGAATTTGTTTGGCATCCAGAATAAAGATGTAGGAAAGCATGGGGAAAGTTCTGGGGACTGATTTGAGGCTTTGTTTGAATGCAGTTGCTAACGTCGAGATGACTGGATAACAAGACCATTTGAGTATATGTATTCAAAATAGTAGTTCACATCTGCTATGTGTATTAGTGTAACACAGGTCATGCTGCATGTGTCCATAAATATTAAAGTCCCAGTAACAGCAAGTATTAGTTTATTCATGCTATATCTTATACAAATTGTATTGCTTTCTTCCATTTTGTAATTTTTGTCCTCTGGGACACCTGTCCTCTGGTTCCTCTAAAGTTCCTGCATGTGCAGGAATGACAATTTGGGGAAGAAATATTGTCACCTCTAGTGCCTGGAGTAGAAATTATGACACTTTCACTAATACTGCATTATTGAAACTTTTTCCTGTTTACCCTTCACTATACAAAGAGTAAGCAACGTTATCTCCCTGAAAGAATAAATGGTACATGAAGTGATAGCATTATCTGTCAGTGGAATATGTATAGAGTCATAGATATTATCTCCTCCCAATCTTATAATCTTCAGGTGTCAGTAGAGCAAGAATACTTATGTTTTTCCAGTTGAGCAAACTGAGAATAAAGGAACCAAGTGAACATTCCGAAGGAATCAGGTGACATACAGAATGTTTTATTCTACAATATCCTCAATCTGAAAAAACAGACAAATGTACTACTCATTTGTGGTAGATGTCATTTTGATTACAATAAAATTTGTTTCTCTTGTTATATTGATATATTGCTGTATTATTGAAAGCCTATACACACCTAATAAAATCAGTTTTATAGTATATTGCATGAAACAATAGGTTTATCTCTATTTTAATGCTAGCTATATTATATTGAAAAAATCTGCTTGTGTTTTTATTGTCACTGGTGCCCTCAACCTAGAGACCGTGGACTTAGCATCCAGCATTCAGTACAATGCCCTGCAACTGGTATGTGGCCCACAGTGTGAGAATAGACTACATTGAACAATACCCAAATGATGATCAGGAGAAGACACTGAGTTATTTATTGACAGTTTCATGGCTTCTTGGGTCAGGACTTTCCAGCCCCTGGGCCATAGCCTCTGAACAGTTAGGAACTGTGCCACCCCACAGGAGGTGAGAGGCAGATGGCCAGCTAAGCTTTGAGGTATTTACAGCTATGTCCATCACTCATATTACACCTGGAGCCTAACCTGCTGTGAGATCAGCATCACCAGTAGATCTTCCCAGGATTGTGAACTTTGTCATGAACTGTAAGTGTGGAAGATCTGGCTTGTGGTCTTAGGAGAAGCCAATGACTGATCGTCTGAGGAGTTGTTGCAGTGGTGATGCTGGTGGTGAGGAGTAGCTGTAAATACAAATTAACGTTAACAAAGTGGTTTGACTACACAGAGAAGAAAATAAGTCAACTGCTTGCAGACTCAGATCAAAAGCCATCTGTGAGTGGCAAGTGCCCATTAAGCTGCATCTGGTCGGGGGTTTTCTGGTGTCAGTGTGTTGATGTGCTTCAGTTTTACAGCTGTCTCTACTGGCAGGCTCTAACTTAGGATGAAAGAGTTATTTTAGTCCATATGTGGCTTGTTTATTATTTAATTTATCGCTTCCACTTGCTCCTCTTGCCTGCACTATGTGACACAGTTTTGGTAAGCCCTAAAGGTAACCCTGACCAAAATGTTTAAAAAGCAAATGTCAGGCCAGCCAGATAGTTAGCAGATTAAAGCACCTGCTTAGGCATACGTGCCCCTGGGGCATGCTGAGGTGACAAAAGAGACTGGGCGTGGTAGCACGCACCTGTAATCCCAGCACTTGGGAGGCTGAAAACAGGAGGATCACCACTACAAGTCTGATCTGTGTAGTGAGACCCTGTAGACCCTGTACTAAATTCATAAAAAGAGCAAATGTCACTAGAAAGCTTCTCCAAAAAGGGAGAAAGACCCAGTGTTGACATAGGAGAAGAGTCTAAGATAGCCAATGAAAAGAAAAAGAAAATATTAAGAGTCCTATTCAAATTACAAGTTTATAAGAGGTGATTCATATTCTTCCAGCCTACTTTGTATAATACACTGTGACCAAGTCTCCACCAAAACCATGAACTTTTGAAAACTTTATTCATGGAGACCAAGTACTCTCTGTTAAAAAAAAAAAAAAACACACACACACACACACACAAAATAAATAAATAAATAAATAAATAAAAATAAACAAGCCTAGTGGTGAAGAGCTCATCCTGTCTGCTGCTCAGGACACTTCTTATGAATTTTTAGGAGAGACTGCAGTTCAAAAGGTGGAATGGGCTCCTCTTTCAGCTAGCACCATAGCTAGACAAACTGATGAAACGGCAGATGATACCAAGGTATCACTGTTACAGAGGGTTAAGGAATTACCATAGTGCACCATCCAGGTTGACAACAAAGCATCAGTGCTTGTTTTTGTATGCTGTACTGCTTAGGAGGATGTGCACGAGCATGTGTCATGTGCACTTTTGTTGTCAACCAGAGCTACGGCTGCAGAACTATTCGAGTCTTCGAATGATTATCTATCAGGAAGATGGAACTGGTCATTTTGTGTCAGTGTACGGTTATACTGAGTGGCTGCTGTGATTTAATGGTGTTCTGGTTTCACAGCTCAGGTCAAAGTGGTTGCTCCTGAGTGTGAGTCTACATACTGTGTTATTTTTAGAGAAATGCTGGCTAGCTGAACTTAACATTTTTTAGAGTATCAATCACATTAAAATATATGCCCTTAGCTCCTATCGGCTTGCTGTGTTCTGTGAGGAAACGTGCAGATGGCACACACATCTTCTTTTATACAGAAGGGTAAGATGGTTTTCTAAAGGTAGGTAACTGGCCAGAGCTTTTGAGCTATGACAACTACCTCAGAGATTTCTGTTATAAGAACAGACACCACTGACAGTACATTTCAGTGACACAGAGTGGGTCACAAAACTTGCTTACTGATGTCACATTTCAACCTGCTCAGTGAACTCAATGTGTCATTTCAGTGGAGAACTACAACTCTGTTCAAGCTGGCAGACGAAGTGGCTGCATTCAAAGCCAAACTGGAATTACGGGGGTGACAAGTGATCTTTGGAATTTTTTTTTACATGTTTCAAACATTAGCAGGAATTTTGAGAGACTAAGCCAGGGCCTTCTTTCTCCCAGCTGGTGTATGATCATATATCTGAGCTTTCAGAAAGTGTTAGACTATTCCTTCTCCACCACAAAAGAGGGTGGAACTGAGAAGAAAGGCATCTGAAAGCTACTTGCGAATAAGGCAGGTGAAGCAATTTTATCCTTACTAGAGAAAGGATCAACTGCTGAGATCACAAATGACCCTGGCTTTAAAAATATGTTTGAGACCACTTCAAATCTCCACATGTTCTGGGTTAAAGTCCAGGTGGAATGTCATGAGGTTGTCACAAATGCCCTGGAAAGCCTGCCTCCATCTCCAGTATCCTACCTTTGCAAAGTAGGGTTCTCTGCAGTGTAGGCAACCAAAATGAAGTGAAGGGGTAGACTGGACCTAAGCAACACACTTCAGGTTGCTGTTTCCTGTCATGCCCAAATGGCACTATCTACTTGCAGGCAAACAGGCTGAGGGTTCCGACTGTTTCTGCAGTATGATTTATATGATATTTCATTTTCTGTTGCAACATATTAATAATAGAAGAGGGTGCCTAATGCATGTGGTATGCTTGAGTCATCCAGAAACTATGCCTCTCCCCCTGTTTCACGTGTGTAGAAAAGTTGTCTTCCATGAAACCGGTACCTGGGGCCAAAAATGTCGGTAGCTGCTGCCTTCCACATTCTCTGTAACATACGCACAGGACACGCTATGGTTGTACAACAAGAGTTTTTCTTTTTAAAACTGATGAACTTGGACAGGGGCTGAAATAAAACATTTGCCTCTTTAGTATTGTGTTCTAAAGGCCTGAGCTACCGCTCCAGCCTTTACTATAACAGAACCGTGAGGCAAGCTAGTATATTGTTAATCAACATAAAAAAGTCCCTTCTTTTGTCTCTCTTTTCTGGAGACAGAGTAAGATAATTGTTATGGTTGATTTATTATGTCAGTTTGAGAAATTTAGAAATTTAAGTGACTCAGCAGGGAGTCAGGGTCCTCACTTTGTAAACATCCTCATTCTGAGCAACAGCAGGGCTTGGAGGAGGGACCAGTGAGAGCCACATTCACTTGTGCGGGAAGGGCTGACTGCTTACAATGCAAGGGAGGAGGAGAGGCCTGGCCCTCCTCGCTCTGGCTGCCTTTGCTGTCTGGCTGCCTTTGCTGTCTTCTGCCGACTCGAACGATTGCCCTTCTGCCAAGCCACCCTGCCTTGGAGCCAACTGATTACAAACTGAATCCTCCACAACTGTGAGCTAAATAAACTTTTGCTTCCTTAATTTTGGGTATCTGGTATTTTGTCTCAGAACCAAGAGAAAAGTAATCAAGACAATAATTTACACACTGTACTTCTTCTCTTAGGAATTTTACTGACTTTATAGAGACAATTGTCGCTGTTAAGAATAGAGATGTGTGTGCTCTGTTGACAAGAACTAAAAAAGAGGCAAAAGGGAGATGGCTCGGTGGAATAAGCACTTCCCTGGTAAGCACGAGGGCCTGAGTTCAATCCCCAGTTCCACCAAAAAAAAGGGGGGGGGAGGGCAAAAATTCATGCAGTGTTAACAGTTCATATAAAGATTAGTTCTAGCTCTAATGCTAATTCACTGTGATACGTTGGTCAGCTTTATACATGTGAAAATCTTCCATGAAGTGTCTCAATGACTTTGCCTTTCTCAATGAACAAGCATTTGGCATCTAAGATAGGACAGTTCTTCACAGATGAGGTTGTCTCGCCCTTGTAAATGTTTGCCACTCCAGGCACTTAATACCAGTAGCATTCTCAGTCATTGCGGCAGCAAGAAAAATGCTTTTCACATTTCCAAATGCGCTCTTTCTAAGTTAAGAGGCACCGTCCGTAATTATCAAGCACTCAGTGATTCCATGGTAGTTATAACTCTGTGCATTAGAAATATGTTATTTGAATTTTGAAAAGATTATGCTGGGCCAAAACAATGCTAGTAATCAATAGCCACTGAGTACTTAATGGGTGCTGTGCTAAGGGATTTATATAGATTATCTTATCTAACAGAAGCCTGCAACGGAGATCGTATTACTGTTTACACTTTATAGCTTTGTAGCTTTATCCTGCAGAGGTTAACTACTGAAGACAGCATAGCTATTAAATACTGGGGTGAGGATAAGAATGATTTACATAGAAAATGGGTGGAAAAGAGGACCAACATTTATCAGATACTAATTCCAAATATTGCACTATGTAAGTTTACACCTGCGTCACTGGCCTCTAAGAACCCTGAGACATGCATATTTTATCACAGAGGACAAGGAGAGCATCAAAGCAGCTACCAGTGTAAGTCCCTGTCTTTCTTAGTTGTTATTCCCTTGTTGCTGTTTCTAGCATGCCCAATTGCCCTGTTGTATTCAGTCATTTTGAGGGGTTATTTTAGAAAGAACTAAGAAACAGGCTTATTTAGCTGCTAAAGAGTAGAATTCCATGGTAGCTCCCTCATTTCCCTCCTCATTTGACAGCAAATGATGAAAAAGATTAGAGTGATTTGTGAATGTATTGGCTTGCGGGATTCATTACTTCACTCAGCAGGTGTCGTACCAGCAAGGCTTCCCTTTGTGGAAATCTCCAGCTTTCTCCTCCACTCCCCACTCCTGACTGAACAGATCCTCTTCACCCCATTTTTTGACTATTTAGGGAATTAAAGAGGGATGAGCAAATTAAGCAAGTTTCTTCAGAGGTTTCCACCTGACTGTTGTAGGTGGAGTGCTTTCTTTCACGTTGCTCTCCATACTTTTTTGGTATGGTGTGCTCATAACATGGATAACCACCAGTCATGTCATCGGCCTTATGGGTACTAGGGAAACTGCTCAAAATAGGCAATCAGAAAGTGGGTAACTCACAACTAAATTATCACCAGATACCAAGTGGCTCCGCGCAGGGATGGATGTGAAAGCTTTGTTTTGCATGTTCCTTGTTACAGCATATTCTGTTTCCCGGCTCCAGAAGGTCCAGATGAATTTGTCTCCTACTCAGAGTCTGCGTGAAACCTATTACTACAGCAGCACTTTTGCACTGTGGAAGAAGGATCTGGAGTTGCCTGGGCCCTTCCAGTCACAGAGTTTGGATAACCTCCCCATGCCCCAGTAAGTGATGTGAGAACCTTTGCCACAGCCCTCCAGGGAAGGCACAAGCAACCTCTCCTTGTCAGTAGGAGAATTTAAATCAGACTCATGTGACAAAGGACCATTCTCCATTGAAGAAGATGAGGACTACACAGGAACTAAAATAATAAAGAGATGGAAGGCAAGGGCAGAGAGAGCCTTGAAGAGCATTAGCCATAAGAAATCTACATCCCAGGGTGGGTTGGTGGCTAAAGGTTAAATAATTTATAAGCAGCAGCAATAGCAACAGCAGAACAAAGTCTAGGGATAACAGGTTTTGTAATGCACTTTACCAATATATTTTTTTCAGTATTAAAGAAAAAAGTGCTCTGACACTTGTTAAAATGGTTAGGAAGACTTTTATTCACCACTATTGATAGAGGGAAAATAATATGTAACTCCAAACCTGTTATCTGTCAGATATTCAGAGTTCATGTTCCCCAGAACTGAAGAATGAATTCTAAGGAACAACAAAGGTTAAGACAGGGCTGGCCTGATAGCTCAGCAGATTAAAGTGCCTGCTTAGGCAGATGCAGGGACTGGGGTTCGATTCCCAGTATGCTGTGCCAGACCCGCCCCCGGACATGCTGAGAGGGTGATTGAGACTGGGCATGGTGGCTCATGCTAGCACTTGGGAAGCTGAAAACAGGAGGATCACTATAAGTCTGATCTGTATAGTGAGACCATGAAGACCCTGTACTGAGTACGTTTTTTAAAAAAGGTTAAGAGTAGGAAAATATTAATTAATGGAGATAGCTCCAGAGAGACAGGAGGGAACCCAAAAGTGGCTTGTTGTGGACCCCACTTTACAGAGGAAGCTTTATAGAGGAAAATCATGAGATGAGTACAATGTGAGTCAAAACTATGAGCACCAGGTAACTTTATAAGTATAGTTGCTTAAGTAATATTGTTTCAGGCAGAAGCAGGTCACAGAGCAAGTGTACATGGAAAGAACAAGCACCTTGCTAGGAAGAGCTGAATCAGGAGGTCCTGGTCACACACTGAGGTGACTGATGTTTCTCTAGCCTTTATTGTTCCAAATAGTACCAATTATAGTATATTGCTTATCCCTAGGGGAAGCACACAGGCCTGGTCATTCCATTTTTATCTTGAGGCCTGGCCTTCAGCTGATGGCTCTGCAGCCACAGTTATGTGTTTTCACCCTCTGCTCTGATTTTCCTGAGTGCTTTGCCCTGCCTGCCTGCCTATAATGTATCTACCTAACTTAGCTGTCTATAATTCTATCAGCAACAGAGATATTACAGAAGGCAAGAGACATTGAACTCAACTCCAAATTTAACCAGGACAAGTGGGGTTTTATAGGGAAACTGCAGAGACTGGGGAATCTGTGGATGGACCTGCCCATTACTCATGATATGTCACCTTGAATGGACTAAGACGTGCTTAGCAGAGTAGTGAAGCTCCAGCTTTGTCTGTAAAAGGTTAACATGTGTACCACCAAACTAAGGAAAGAAGACTCACCCTAGATGTGGGTGGTTTGTGGCCTGGGTAGAAGGAAAGAAGAAAGAAAAAAGGTATTGGTACCATTTCTTGAAGACTGTCAGTCTGTGTTGTCACCTTTGGACATCAGTCTCAGGTTCTTTATCCATCAGGGCAGATTTGCACCAGCAAGCCTCCAGGAAGCCTCCAGGAAGCCTCCAGGCCGCCGATGTTGGCCTGGTGCTAGGGCCTTGATCTCTCTTTGTCAGTGACCTCTGTCTTGGGCTGAGCAGCTACTGGGTCCTTTGGTTCTTCAGTGTGTGCTGGCCACTGCGGGCTGTCTGGCTTCTGATTCTGTAAGTCAACCTGATAAATTCCCTTGCTTAATCGTACATATATTGTCTACTGATTGTGCTCCTCTGAAGAACCCTGACTAGTGCAGTACAAAGTCACTAAGAGGAGATATGTGGCTAAGGGGATTCTTCTGAACACGCCTAACTGGTTTCTTGCTAAAGAGAGGCTAAGAATGTATGGATGAAATGTGGGGAGTGAGAAATACAAGCAGATGTCATATGTGGAGTGATTCTCGTTAAAGTAACTTAGCAGGATTTTTACTGCAACTATATCAGAGAAGCCTCACTACAATTTTCTCCAGGACAGAGATTTTTGTCACAAGAGAGCAGCCAGGGATAGTGTAGATTAGTAGGATTCAGTCAGTCTGGGATGGGTCCCGAGCATCTGCATTTTTCACTGTTGCCACTGATGCTACAGCTGCCAGACTTGGGACCACACACACTGAAAACCAAGTCTTCAGAGGGTACTGTCACACCTACCCAGCCCGCTCACCCACTTGTAATAAGGACAGTTTCACTCACCTGTGCATCTGCTAGGGAAACAGCAGGCTACCTCACTTAATTCCTCCCATCCGTTTCTTTTCCTCACTTGCTTCTCTCATTGTGTTCAAAAGAATACTTGAATCACAGAAGGATTTGACTACACTGTCTTTGCTAACAGAGAATGCCCAGGATTAAAATGAACACTGTTATGAGATTTTAAAGTGTTTTCAATGTGATTTCTAGGTAACCTATGCTGCTGGTGCCTTGTCCAGGATAATATATAGAAGGACATCTAAGTGGTTGGTGGCTCAGATGGGGTTCATGAGGCCAGGCCCTATACACAGTTCTTCATTAACATTCTTAACATCACCAGTTTTGACATTTGATGAACATACTGGGGGTAAGAATGAAGTTAATTGATATCTACAAGGAAACTAGAAACTGTGACTTGTACATCAAAAATAAGGTCAACACGTGATGGCCAACATTCTCAATAAAACTGAAGCACTATCCTTGGTTGGAAATGAATAAAATTAATAATATTAAGAATTTATTTGTTCACTTTTCTGACTTCAATGAAGAGAAACAGATGTAAAGAACTCCTCTATTATGAATTACAGTTCTATTAATGTTATTTTTAGCAATTATCTTTACTTTGGAGACATTTCTGAAAAAGATAAATATTTAATTGAACTTTGTTTTTACTAGTTGGCATCACATAATACTAGATTCTTTTCTTTAATTCTTAAGAATAGATCTCTTTTATTTTTTTCTCTTCTTCTCACTTGTTGATATCTCTAAAGTATCAGAGCCTTGACAATTGAGCATTAATTCTACCAGTGAAAATTACAACAGTTCAGGGCCATCCAAATAGCTCAGTGGATTAAAGCACCTGCAAGCAGGCTCAGGTGCCAGTGGTTCGATCCCTGGGCCTGCCATGCCAGGCTCACCCCTGGGATGTGCTGAGACAGCAATTAAGACTGGACTTGGTGGAGCACACCTGTAATCCCAGCTTTTGGGAGGCTGTAAAGAGGCAGATCACTACAAGTATGTGACTCATCAAGTAGAAAGACCCTGAACACCCTGTAAACCCTTCCCTAAAACACAAAAAAGGAAAATTACAACAGTTCTTCAATCAGCACATACTTATTCTTAAGCAAGAGGAATATAGGAAAGAAAGCACTGACTGAGTTAAATTATACATTAGGTTAGGTTAGGCTAGGTTAGGTTAGGTTAGGTTAGCTTAGCTTAGCTTAGCTTAGCTTAGCTTAGTTTAACTTAGCTTAGCTTAGTTTAGCTTAGCTTAGTTTAGCTTAGCTTAATTTAGGTTAGCTTAGGTTAGATTGACTTTGGTCTGGATTTGTAAATCTGCGTGGACCTCATCAAGAAGTTAGGGGCCGGGGAAATGGCTCAGTGGAATAAGCTCTTCCCTGGCAAGCACAAAGGTCTGAGTTCAATCCCCGGTTCCACAAAAAAAAGAAGAAGAAGAAGTTAATACATTTTCCCTCCTATTCATTTTCACTAAAGAGAACAGTCGCAGCTTGCCATACTGATCCACGTCAGGAATCAGCTTTGTCAGCAATGGAAAAGGGGTCAGGTAAACCTCTTGTGTTTTCTCTGAACAGTCTGTGTGCAGCAGTAATAACCTCCTCGCTCAGCTCACAGGTCAGTTGTTGCCCATCATCTCTAAGGTAGATGACTGCTGCACAGTTGCGTCTTGCGTGGCCTTCACCATTTCTGTGCCAGGAGATTTGATGAGTTTAAAAATGGCCATGCTCTTGACAGGCAAAAAAATTACAGAGCTGAAAACGTGAGCACTGTAGGGCCTGGCTGATTAACATAAGGTGAATGCCTAGACCCAGAGAGGCTTACGGAAATTTGGCAAATTAGCATGCAAACAAACAACTGCCATAAATCCTCCAGGCCACTACCTTGCAGGATGTAGTTTGTTCATTTAATTGGACAAGTACCAGTTAGTTAAAGTAATTTATGACAATACTTCATGGCTTAATAGTAAATTAGCTGCAGTGTATGGTTTTTTAATTCAGTGATGTCCCTGGACTCTGAAATTTTTCCTGTGCTCTGTGAATGATTAACTAGTAATGTGCTAATGCTGGAGCAGCGCCTTGTGGGCTTTTCTGTGGCTTTGTCCCCAGGAGTGAGCACAGCAGCAGCTATGTGGCCCCATGGGCTTTGCTGTAATTGTGAGTCACAGTGAATTTTGTAACCAGGTCTGGGCAGGTCAAAGCCTTTAACTTTCTGAAAGTTATTTAGCTGAACTATCACATTTGATTGTTGAAAATTCTCTTAAGGAGTTAGGGTGCCTGACCTCTCACTATACTCTGCAGACCTTAGATTTTATCAATTAGTTGTGTTATTTTTGTCTATTCGACTTTAGATGGAATTAAAGCCCTTTTTGAAAATAGCTATTATTCCTAAAAGGAATGAACTTTGTATTGAACTTCTATATTTTATAACCTGTGACCTTCTTTAAGGGGGGACAGGCTGATTAAAAAGAAGATAAAAAGTAAACCATGAACTGATTAAAATAACAATAATAAACTAATATGATCTGGTAAATGCTTTCTCTTTTTCTTTTTTTAATGTATTTGGTACAAGGTCTCACTATGTAGCTCTGACTCATAGTGATCCTCCTGTTTTCAGCCTCCTCAGTACTGGGATTACAGGCATGTGCCACCATGCGCAGACTCTGTTGCTGGCTCAGTGTGCCCGGGGATGGGGCCGGCGCAGCGTGTGGTGCCAGCTATCAAACCCCAGTCCCTACCCTTGCCTAAGTGGGCACTTTGTCTGCTGAACTATCTCACTGGTCCTGTTTTTGACATTATATAAGTTATGTTTCTATTATAAGTAAAACAAATTATGACTTCAAGGTCTTCAGAGGGACACACCTAGCCTCTCATCATTTCACTTGTAATGTCTGGTTACTATTGGAGGAAAAGTTACAGCAATTATTAATGGTCAAAACTACTCCGTAAAAGCAGAAAGATTCACAGAATGTTTTTAACATTCAAAAGACTTAAATACATCAACAGGTACAATATGTCTTACAGTAACCAGCTGTGTATGTATAAAAGGGTATTATCACACTTCGAGTTTCATAAGTTTACAAAAATGTTAATATCAAACAAAAGTAAAAAATATTTTGACATCAGCTTTAGTTCTTAATTTACTCTGCAAGTCTACAGTGAATGAGCTTGTTCTGAATATGTACTATAAACATCTATTACAGAATTAGCTCACACTTATTTCACTACTTGCAGTATTTTAGCTTATTTGAAACTCAGTGGCCATGATGACGGTGAATGCCAATTCCTAGCCCTTGGGAGTCCAAGGCACAAATATTGCCAGGAGTTTGATGGCAGCTTCAACTACACAGTGACTTCAAGGCCAACCTGAAATGTACAGTGAGATCCTGTCTCTAGAAACAAACAAACAAACAGAAAATGCAACTTGCCAAGTATGGTGGTATTCGTCTATAATCCCAGCACTTAGGAGGCTGAGGCAGGATGATCATTGAAAATTTAAGACCAGCCTGGGCTATAGACTGAGCTCAAGTCTAAACTATGTAGCAAGATCCGATGTCAGAAAAGTCACACACACACACACACACACACACACACACACACAGAGAGAGAAACTTGAGCATCAATAATTTATATCTAAAAGTATCTACATGTGATTACATACTTATGATTAAGTATAAGTCACTAGTTAAGAGGTAGTATGCGTTATTTCTAAATAGAACATATAAAAATTATACTTATTATATATCTAAAATTTGTTACTCCAATGTAGTAAACTTGAAAGGGCATATTCTTCTTCTAATAGTTCAGTGTTTTTGGAAAATCCCTGAGGAAATTTTAGGATAATGTTTTAGAATTTTACCAGCCTCCAGGGAAAATTTGTTGTGATCCGCATTATCTTACTGGACTTTGACTCCAAGCTGCATTTATCACTTGATATGTTATGTCCTTTGGCTTATTTGCCTGACTTAACCTGAATAATTGTTTTTTTCTGTACAATAATATCCCTTTAGAAAGCATGAATTTTCCTTGTGTTAGGAGCTAAGGCTATCGTATGTTCCAATAATGTTCTAAAATATTTTAAATGCTGCTAACATCTTGGCATTAAACAAGTGCTCCCTAATTGGAGCTCTTTGACTGTAACACAGGGGGTTTTCATATGAAACTATTCACATTACTATCTAGATACATCTTATATGCTTATGAATATTTTCTATAAACATATATTTCTGTGTTCCATTGTTTTTGCCAATTCTCACTTTTTGTCTGATCATTGATAAAAAAAAAAAAGTGTCCCATCTTCAGAACATTTTTTTTAATCTACCTGTTAATTGGAAAGATTCTCACCCTGACTAACTATATATACTGATACCTGTGAACTAAGCTACTGCACTGCAGATGGTAATTTGTAGTAATAGTTTCATGCTTGGAGTGTCTGTCATTCTGGTCTTCTGAATATGGGCTGCTTATCATGACTTGCCAGTTGCTGCTATGATGTCTCTTGGGTAGGTGATTGTTCAAGAAGAAGGGGGTGGTGAGTGAAAGCAAGAGACAGAAAAAGGAATATTGTGGGACTGTCATGATTCAAGGTTGTATATGGTGAGATTTTTGGACTTATGTGTAAACATAAGAAGTATATAATTCTTTATGTCTATTTTAATAATATATTCTAATTTTTAAAGTTTTTATCATATTCTGTAGGGACTTAAAGTTCAACATATCAATACTTGATGAAAAATACCTGTTCCATATTATGCCTAAGATGTTTGATATGCAGACAGATAGTGAGGTTAAGCTTAACAGCCTAAGTTGTATGCTAATAACAAGAAGCTTGTCTTCTGGATGATTAACAACCTAAGTTTGCAGATCAAAATTAGAGGAAAAGGAGGGCTGCAAGAAAAGCCAATATTTTGGCCCTAAGCTTCTAAAGTCAATTAAGACTCAGAACATATGAGAACTTGTACTGTAACGTCATGTAACTCAGTAGTGTCCCAAATTTTCTGATCAAGGAGATTATGGGGCCAAAGAGGAAAGTGATCGATGATGTAGAGTGTGCCTAAGGAGAGTCACATGGAGAGAAAACATTCTCTCAGGCTTTCACAGTGAGCACAATGGCCAAGCAATGGCCGTGACTCATCCTCATGGGTGACACTGACAAAGGTTCTACAATCTGAGGTGCAGGATCTCAGGATAAATCCTGAGGGGATTTCATTGACCTTATCAGACCCAAAAGCTACAACTCTTGTTGCATAGGTTCTGCTTTACTTGGTCTTAACCATCCAGCAGAAAAGTATAAAAATGAAATATAAGAAGTAAAGCCATGCTATTATGTTGAGCTGTAGGGGACTCAGGTCAACAATTTCTGACATTGCCAGTCAAGCGGAAGACCCAATACTATTATGGGCTACTGGACTCTTTTAGAATATTTTGCTGAGTTTACACACCTATAATGTTCAAATAGCGGATCTTAACAAAAAAAAAGGGTATACAGATGAATATCCATTTTGTATCTGTGTATTCAAAGTGGTTAGGATAGATATGTAGTTACATTCTCTTAATGAATAGAATGATTTGTTCTGATGGTGTTTGTAGATAGGATATCATGTCCACATCTTGTACAGCAATTAACCACTGGGAAGAATGTATGCAATGTGTTGATTATTGAAACTGTCCTACCAATTTGATTTGAAACTGTCTCATTGCTATTTGTTATCAATAAAATTATGGGGAAAAAAGTGTCCCATGTTCTAGAATTCATCCTAATCTTGTCTTAACATATCTCAGTGTTTACTTGAAGATTACTTAGAATAAGTCTGCTGAGACCCTAGACTTTAGTGACTGCAGGAACTACCATGCTAAGGTTATGGGAAACTCCAGAAAGAATCGTGCTGGTACTGGATGAGCTCCTGGCATCACTGAAAGAGGGCCAAGATTATTGTGATGATTTCTTAAACAAGTAAGTCATTTGGTTTAAACATCACTTGTCTTGCATGCTTCCTCTTCATCCCATTGGGGAGGGCGAGGGAAGGATTCCTGCCCTTGAGTTAAGGGGATGACAGCACATATGACATTCAGTAGCAGACAGGTGACATTAGCATCTTCCTAGTCACAAATGCTCACTTCCCCAGGAAGGTAGTTGCTTTATACCAGAGGGTCTCATGGTAGCTGCACTCAGAATAGCGCACATAAGCAGGGACTGTGTGGGGCAGGCTTTGTCATAGGAGTAAGATGGGGTGACCTAAGTCCCCATTGAGAGGACATGATAGGCCTGTCTGCATAATTCCACAGGCTGACAGGGAATTAAAACTCATTACTCAGAGATAAGCAGGCTCTGTGCTATACCACAATAAGTCGTTGAATTAAATGCTGTAGAAAATGTATGCATTTGTTATAAATAGCACTTGCCTTTAGGAAATATGCAGTCAAGTAAAAGATTTGTAAGTCTAATAAATGTAAAATGCATTTAAATTATTATATGTATTATGAATGCAATGCAACACACAGACAAAGAAAAGTCCAAGGCAATTAGAAAAGCAGGGATTACCTCTGTGCAGGGAGCTAAAAAGGCCTTATGGGAAGGAGCAAAAGTTAGGTTAGACATTAAGGAATGGGTATAATATCAGGAGGTAAAGATAGGAAGACAAGATAGAGGGACAGGAAAGAGCAAACCCCTGAAGACAGAAAAACAAATGACATGCTCTGGTCTTTCTGGTAGTGTAGTTGGAACAGAGACTATTTAGAAGAAAGCACCTAAAATAAGAAAAGGAGGGTAAGGTTGTGAAAGAGTTTTAATTAATTTGTCCTTACGTTAAGGTAATAGAAGATAAAGAGGGTTCTGGGGTAAGCAATGAAAAGTCAGGTTGTTTGTGGGCAACATTTTGGGTTTCTACATGACACCTGGGAGAGGAGAAAGCCTGCAACTAAGGCTGGTAGGAAGCTGGAGCATGGGTCCTGACGAAACATGGAGAGGCCCTGAACCAGGGCACAGAAGTACCAAGTGACCAAGTGAGAAAGTGATGGGGCAGCAGAGCAGAAGGCAGAGTTGATCGATCATATTTAAAGAGCAGGTCACAGTAGCTGTGTTCTGAATCAGGGCAACTTATTTGATCCATTTGCTATGCAATGTAGGACAGCTAGTGCTACAGGGCACAGCATAACCACTTTTTCTCCAACCTTTTTGCAAAGAAATTTTCTGGAGGGTTCCATATATATTAGAAGTTTTATACCTTATATGCAATTGAGTGATAAAGAAGACTTGATGCAACTGTACTTCCTTCTCCATTGGTATAATTATATTTTGAGGTATGAAATTAGCTTGTTTTATGTAAAACTGCTGCTTACCTCAAGGGGGAAATTAGCATCCCCAGCGACCAGGAAAATGGGGTTATTATCTATGGAAATGGCTCTGCTTCAAAAAGGGCTCCTGTTTTCTCTGAGGCTTTGCTGAACTCTTGTTTAATTTATTTATTTATTTTTTGTGCAGGGCCTCACTATGCAGCTTGGACTTGTAGTGATCCTCCTGTTTTCAGCTTCCCCAGTGCTGGGATTACAGGTGCGTGCCATCACACCCCGTCTCTGCTGAACTCTTAGTACACACCATCTCAGGATATCCTGACAATTTGGAATGATTTTTTTTAATTTCTACTGAGGAGTGAGTACAAATGTGTAGGGAAATACATGGTAGAAGGTAGCACTCACGCTTCTGCTAGCTCGCCAGTGCATCAGATGTTCAGTTTGGTGGCCCTCCTCTTCCCCTCTCTCTGGTGTACCTTGCCCCTGCTCATGTTCTCCTCATGCCCTTCCTTTCTCTGTTTTCATTTCTCACTTTACCTAGCACATACAAAATCAGTGTTGTCAAGAGCAAGACAGGTGCTGGTTTCACTTGGAATTCTTTGTTCTCTCTTAAAGTAGTTCAACTACCTCACTCTGAATCATTTCCATCTAGATGCTTGGGGTGAAGGAATGTGTTTAGAACTCGACGAGTGTTGTACCTGGAACATTGTTCAGCACACTCTCTAAAAATAAAGTGTTGGGTACGAACCCATGCAATAGATCAGGTCAGGCATTTTGATGAGAGAAGATTTATTGGAGGTAGGAGTAAGTGGGCTGGCTGTCTAGAGGACCAACACAGCCCTGAACAGAAGGGAACAGGGATTTTATAGGATTTTTAGGGGAGGGTGTTTGAGGGCTGGAACAGCCAAGGGAGAGCTAATCTTGGCAGGGCTGCTTGGTCTGTGGGGGACTTTCAATATTAACAAAGGAGAGTTTCTGTGGTTTTCTGCTCCAGTCAAAGTCAGATGAGACTGTTCTGTGGTCCTTGCCCCACTTAGGGCCAAAAGAAAGTGAACCATGGAGTGAGAGTGAGGGTCCTAACTAGGTTGAGGGTCCTAATTTACTGTAGAAGCTCTAGAGGTGGAGAACCATGATACTGTATCTTATAGTACAGACTCAGGTGGATCAAAAACATGATCTTTATCTGATGAATTACATAGATTTGTATGGGTTCTAAAGAAGTTCTAAATTACAAGAAACTTTAATATCTTACCCACTTAGGGTTTGACTCAGAAATGGAACATTCTCTCTTGTGAACATATTCAAGCATGAACTAATCATCCTTACAGAAGTAAGCTGAAGAGAATTCAAGGATCTATTAGAAAGGTGATACCAAATCCTCAGTGTCTCCTGAAGCTAAAAGTCTGTGGTTCTTAGGTACAAAGGGTTGGTATAAAGCATGAATCTATGTTGTGGGGGCAAGTAGTCCTGTTCTATCCTACTTGTTACACCATGTACTTCTAACAATGTTTTGTGTATACCTCCTTGTTTTTCTGTCTATAGATACTGTACAGCTTTTCTCAGGTCTGTCCTCTTGAGTGCAAGAACATAAATATGCTTAATCCTGCTGTGTGAAGACACACTAAGTTGATCATGGAAGGCACTTCTAACATGTTTGTGGAGTGGATAAGTGAATGAATAAATATACAAGCACACATATACACACACCAGAATACTTGATGTCTTGTTTGTAAAGCCTGTGTCCCTGTGTGTTTCTCTACATATATGTTAACAACCCTCTCCATTATCCAGATCCTCAGGCCATGAGTCTCTGTTTGTTACACCTTACATTCTGCTCACCAGGAAGCTGTGATCCAATTTTATTTCCAGCATACATCATATTTCAAATGACTGCTCAGAGGCTCCAACACTATTCCTAGCCCAGATCAGGGGCCAGCAAACTAGGACTTTTTGGATCAAATCTAGCTAGAAATCTGTTTTTGTAAATAGTTTTTTTGGAAACCAATAAACCTCTCATTTTGTTTGCTCGTTAATTACTTTCAGTCTACAATGCCTGAGTGAATGTAAAAGTGAGGGATTGTCTGTCCCATTAGAGAAAAAGTTTCTTTCAGGGAATCATAAAAGTTTCTGTAGCATATTTTTTGGCCTTTACAACTGTGTAAAAATGGAAAAGCCAATTATAGCTGATAGCTTTCCAATCTGCTTTCCCCTTCCATTCCACATCAATTGTTTTCTAGCATAAATCGAATCACATCAATTAAGTCTTCTGAGGCTTCTCATTACATTCATAACCCAAACTTCTTCCCATACAGTGTCAGGTTGTGAGGGCCCAGCTTCTGTGAGCTCTCTGACTTTATCTCCTAGCAGGTGCTCTAACCCTCTTATCTTCCTCTGTCCCCACTTGTCTCTGAGGTGCTCCAAGCTTGAAAAGTGCGCTCCCAAGTCCCTTTTTCATCAGTATTTGCCAACCTGCAATTCTTCATCCAGATCTTTTCAGGTTGTTCTTTTCATTTAGAGTTCTTTTTATTTTTAACCTGACCACCCTCATCAAAAATAGATTTCACTTAGCCAGTGCCACCCTAAGCTCTGTCTGTCTTTACTTTGGATGATTTCTTCAGAGCAGTTATAGGAAACCAAGCTATTTTTTTTTCTAGTTGTTGGTTCACTCGTCTCTTACCTATCTGTACCACTAGAATGGCAGCAGCCTGAGGACATGATGGCCCACTGCTACATCACAAGTCCTTGTTGTGTCTGTGCTGGAGGAATGAATATTTGTTGAATGAATAATTGGATCATTAAGTACAGTGAATATTCTTCCTTTTATCAACTGACTAGGTTCTTGGGAATGAATGATACTGACGTTTTACTGGAGATAGTTTTTTGTTGTTGTTCTCTCCTCTTCTTTTATTACCTATTAAAACAATTTATGGGGGCTGGGGAGATGGCTCAGTAGAATAAGTGCTTGTCTGGCAAGCGCAAGGGCCTGAGTTCAATACCCGGTTCCACCAAAAAAATAAAAAATAAATAAAATTACTTTAAAGAGAGTATATTAGTAATTGATATGACATTGGAAATAGTACATATTTAGAAGACCAAAATGACAGGTATTTCAATCACGATTTTATTATTACACATGCTGCACCCAGTATAGTTGCTTGGTTCACAGATACCAGCATAGAGAGTTAGTCATGGTGAGACTTCTGTTAACTGCTATTTTTGTAGCATTTGAAAATATCTGTCTCTCTCAAAAAAAAAGGAAAGAAAGAAGAAAGAAAGAAAGAAAGAGAAAGAAAGAAAGAAAGAAAGAAAGAAAGAAAGAAAGAAAGAGAAAGAAAGAAAGAAAAAAGGAAAAAGGAAATATCTCCTTCTCTCGTGCATCTCCAACAGCCCACAGGGCTCTTTTCCACCTTCCAAAATTAATGCATATTTCTTAAGGATACAGCTGTAGTCTTCAAGGTTAAGTTCTTTGATAGCCTTTTTTGAAAACTCATTTATTTCTATAGACAGAAGCCTGATAAAGAAGGAGAAACATCAAGTTCATGTTTTCACTTTGAACTTTTACATCATGTAGGAATGATGAGTTAATACTAGATCCTTATGCTTAAATTTTCCTGATGCTCTATCTAAAGTTCTCAGATAATATTTAAGTTGAGTTTAGGTTAAATGTAGAGAGGAATAAAATAAATTTCAGTTCCTGCACAAAGGTAGTGAGCCTTTTAGCAGGAAATGAAATACCCATTCTGTAATAGCATCCCATGCACATAGAGTTCAAACAACTTAAAATGGACTCTGTCACCTCAACTCAAAGCTGGACTGCTACAAAAAGGCCTGGACACCATCAAAGTCATGGATTTTTCCTTATTTGTCCTTCTTTTAACTCAACATTGTGTGAATAAGTGATTTCAGCTGATCCTTTCTTGTTGAAGTTTTTTTGTTCATCCATAAAAGACTAGTCACTGTGAAGTAATGGCCACCAAACCACGGCCAACAAAGGCTCCTAATGACCCTCCCGTCTCTGCTCATTTCCCCACTGGGGTGTGTGCCCCTGTTTTCTGCTTCTGGCCAGTGATTCCTGGTGGAAGAGAAAGGAAGTGATTTCAACCTAAAATGACCTGCCAACTGTTCCCAGAGAATGTGTGGAGTGCTTGTCTTTGGTATTCCACAATATTAACTGATATTTACAATAAAATACCATCATAATTGAAAATTATTTTTAGTGCTCACTGTGTGTCAGGAACAATTGCATTATTTCATCTTTAATTGTCTGTGAAAGACTATTAACATGCATGTTTCTAAGGAAGTAACATTTACCGTTTCCTCCCTTTCTGTGGCTCTCACCCCCACCCCTTCCATTGTTGCCTCTCTCTCATTACTTCTCTGTCTATGTGTCTTTTTTTCTCCCTCCTCTCACCTTCTCTCACTTCACCTCTTTGACAATATAAATAGCAGAGCTTGAAAGTCTCTTTGGAGTACACAATAAAATGTTGGAGTATTATTCAGTATCGTTTCATCAAATTGTGCAAAATTAAAGGACCTATACAACTTGTTATGTTTTTCAAGTAATGCAGTCTGACAAACGCACCTTTGCGAAGGTGCCCTATCACATCAGTGGTTGGCTTGAAAAGAACAAAGACCTTTTTAACAGTGGTGGTTGTATTTAGCACGTGATCTAACAGAGACCTCGGAAGGCTTTTTGAAAATTACCTTGGTACTGATGGCGGTGAGTCAGTCTTCCTTGATTTTTCAGCTTCAGATTGGAACTGGTGATTGCTTCAGCTTTTGCAAAAATCCTTGCTTCCTTTCTGTGAGACCTGGTTTTGCTTTCTGTAGCCTGTGTCATCCCCTCTTATTAGATTTCTCTCATCGGCTGGTAGTTCTTCAGGGAGATTAATATTCATGCTCTAAGATAGATGTATTTCAAGAAGCCTGTTTCTGTCCTGCTTTTATTTTCTACTGACCTTACTGCAAAGGGACAATAGAAAAATGTGTTTTGATAAATTAATTCAAGGCTTTATCTGGCTCTAACCATAGCTCTCATATGTGACTTAATGATGGGGTATGTTCTAAGAAATGCCATTAGCAAACAGCACAGAGTATACTTCTGTAGACCAAGGTAGAATAGGACAATGACTTATTTGTGGCCTTAGGAGGCAATCATAAAATGATTTAAAAAAAGATGTAGTACAGTAAACATACAAGGCAGTGGAGTAATCATTTACTATCAGGTATTGTGCAGTATGCATGACAACATGCACTAGCCTATATTTCCACATGACTGCTGGTGCTGTAGGTTGGTTTATGTCAGCCTCACCACTGACATGTGAGTGAGGGGTTTTTGCTACAATAGTCCCAGGACCACAGTATTACTGGCAACAGTGTTTTCTCAGTTTTATTCTAATCTTACAGGACCACTATCACACTTGTGGTATGTCTTTGGCCAAAATATTGCTATATGAGGCAAGACTGGATATATTTAATCCAAATTCTATAAGATCTTGAAATTTTCTTTAATGATACTCTGTGAATTTGGGGATAATAAGCATTTCATGAGAACAGAGATTACACCTTTTGTTCAATTACAGAACATAGCAAGTACCTCTTTTTCTCTTTCTTTATTTCTTTCTTTGTGTCTTTCTTTCTAAGTACCTATTTCAAAGGCAGTCCATAAATACTTACTGACCAGTGACAGCTAACTCCATTTAGCAGTCTGATGCTTACTGTGCACCTTTAGATACAATATCTTACATAGTCCAGCGTGACCCTTTCTGATCTTCTTAGAGTGGATGCTCCCTGTCTCATGGAACACATTTGAAGGAGTTAAGAGCAGGGTCTGCAGTTTCCAGAATCTACTGGGCAGTTATCTCTAGGCAGGAAGCAAGCTTCGGGTTCCTGGGGGGGGGTGCCTATAGTGGCCAGCCTCTCCCACCTCTACTGCCTCCCAGGAACAAATTAGCAAATCAAAGACATGGACAAGCTGCATGCATTTAGAATTTAGTAAGCATTTCCCTGTCATTTTACAAATGCTTTGAACAAGTTACTCATCCACCCTCACACCTGGACTACTGCTAAGCACAGAGGGAAGCTGTCTGTGCTGTACAGCAGCCCAAGGGGGCAGCTCCTGAGTAGAAACTGGGCTTCAAACATGTCTTATTTGGTCCACATAAGTTAAAAACCTTCAAAAAAGTTTAGATGTGCCTATGGATTTTCCTTATTCTTTTCAAGAGTGAAAATTCTGGGAAAATGGAGAATCTGTTTAGCCTGGCTACCATCGTAGCAGTGGTAGTGCAGAGTATACTAGCCGCTTTGCAAGCTGGACATGCACTCCCGCTTGCTAACATCCTGCCTCTCCTGTTGTCTCACACCCTGCGTGAGTGTGTACGAGCCTGGGCCTTTTCCTTCTTATTTGAGACTGCTTATTGAAAAGGACATGATTCCTTCCAGAATTTTTAGCACATAATGATATAATACAGGATCACTCCTGAAGTCCCCTGGGTCTGCCATAAGAGCAGAAAGAGAAGTAGAAATATGGCGTTTGCACTCTGCTAATCTCCTGGCAGTACATTTGCTTGGTCCTAATAGCTGCTAAAATGCCTCCGAGAAGTCTGTTATGTAGTCACCACATAATCTTACGGCTCCCAGTTGAGTAATTCTCTGATCATAAGAGATCAGAGAGTGGTCTGAGCAGAGAATTAGAGAGGATATTCCTTCTAACTCTTCAGGAAATGTCCTGTGTTCTTTGGAACTGGAAGAGAACAATTGCCCAGAATGTTTTCTCTCTTTTTTAAATTTCTTTAAGCTCTCCTTGAGAAACATTTGCCTCCAACTATGGAACTCATCCAAACATTAATTTGCCCATAATAATCCTGCTTTCTCCTAAGAAATCCAATTACTCTGAACCAGTGTTATAGGGTTCTTTTTAAAATTAATGAAGAATAGCGTTTGTCTTAATCACTTTGTAGTCACTATTATGCAATGCCTAACACCCACGACTTAAAGGAGGAGAGGCTTATTTTGGCTCACCTTTCAGTCCATGGTTAACTGGCTACAAAGAAGCATGGCAGAGGGGAGTGGAAGAGGAAAGGCTGCTCCTGTCATGGTGGCAGGGAGCCAAGTGGATGGAGGGAGGAGCTAGCAGCTATGGCCCACCTCTTCCTAGCAGGCTGCACCTCCTAACAGCACTCTCAGCTGGGAGCTCACAATAAGTGCAGAGTTCCTGTGACCATTAGCTTCCTAAAGCCTGGTCTCTGTGCGCTTGAGGCGTCTGGGGACATCTTCCGCCTGAAACAGTACCATTCTGTTTTCATCATTGGAGAGCCCTGCAACATGAAGGGGTTACGTGATTCATTTCAATACCCTGGGACCTCTCAAAAGACGTTTGTGATTAAGCCTCATGGTATCTGCCTCCACACATTTGCTGCTTAGGGCCAGAGAATATATTTTAGTTTTCCATACTGAGAGTTGAGCTATTTTGATTGCCTTTGAGTTTTATCTTTGGTGTTGTATACCTTAATGAGTTGACTACAAAAATGGGTGTGAGACAGTTTGGCTTGACATAGGTTCAAAAAATGAAAAATGCACTTGTTATTTTTATAAATTAAGAAGCAATACATTCATGATGCCCAAAATACAGAAAAAAGATACAAAAACAACTAAAAATGACATAAAATAAAGTTACCTGTAATCTTACTTGGTATAATAACAATCATTAACACATGTAGGCCTCTGTCTCAGTTTCTCTTCTCTCGTTGCTGGAACAGATACCCAACACCCAAAATGAAGGAAGGAAAGGTTTATTTAGCTCACAGTTACTGGAGATTTCAGTTCATACTCAGCTGGCTCCCAGGCAGAGTGGCACATGACAGAGGGCAGCAGCTCATGGTGGTGGCAAAGAGCAGAGAGCAAAGGAAGGAGTAGTGGCAATGATGGCAACAGAGAGCAAGTCTGTCTCCCTTAAGTCACATCCAGGCTGTTTACCCACGTTGGGAGTAGCACTCACACCACAATCCCAGCAGCACTCACACCCATAATCCCCATGGGTCATGAGTTAATCACAAACTCTAAAAGTCTGCCCCATGATTGAATGAGGCTTTGGGGGGACAAATACACACAAACCATAATAGCCTCCCAACATTTTATTTTATAGTTATAGTCACTCATAATACAATTGTTCCTAAAAACACATGTAAGTGGTACGATCAGAAAGTTTAATGAATGTTAACATTTTAAGAAATTTATTACAGGAAAAGATACCTTGCCATTGATCCCCTCAAAATACCCCCCATTGCTTTGCCCACACTTATCCCATCATTCTTTCCACTTTCTGAAGCGGTTCTGGAAGGCCTCTTTCAGAAGTATCTAGTTGTACTGCTGTAGATGCCTCAACGTCCTGAATATACTGAAAATATTTACTTCTGGTCATTTTGACTCTGGGAAAGAGGCAGAGTTACATGGTGCCAGATGTGGTGAATAAGGTGGATGAAGACACATTGTGATGTTTTACAAGTGGGTGGATAGGGTGCCTGACTTCACACATAACATTTTTACAAGCCTGTGTTTCTGTTAGATGGCACTCGACAACAGCATTTACATTTTTGATCATGCTTCACAAAGATATTCACTTGCAGAACTTCTTCAGAAAGTCACAGAATGATGGGATGTGTTCCAAGAGGGGGGATATTTGAGGAAAATTAGTGGCAATGTGTCATTTGCTGTAATATAGTTTTATTACCCACAGGGATTTTTGTTTTGTTTTGTTTTGTTTTTGCGGAACCAGGGATTGAACTCAGACCCTTGCACTTGCCAAGCAAGTGCTTATTCTACTGCGCCAACTCCCTGGCCCCTCCTATAGTTTTAAAATGTAAGCATTCATCATATATGTTGATCACTCCATATACATATAAATACATATACACATACCCACACATATACATATACACATACCTATACATATACTCCCATATATACATATACATATTCACATACACATACATATACGTATTTCATATATATCCATGATGATGATTTGAGTGTAATGATTTTGTTATCTATTATCCTCTTCATATAAATCCTAGAAATCTTTCCACATTGGTCGCATGTATCCACATCATTTTTAAAAGGCTATAGTGTTTCATTTTATCCACATTTTTCCAGAATTTTCCCAATCTTCTATTGAGAAGCATTTGTTAATTAATTTTTATTTTTGCTGAGTTATTTTACAAAAACTAAATAGTGCTTCAGTGAATGTTTTTGCACAGCTGTCTGAATAGTTCCTTCAGGAAATGCAACAGAAATAGATGTTTTGTGTTAAAAGTCTTCAATATGAATTTTCAGAGCTTCTGGTTGATATTGTCCTGTTGTCTGTAGGACTTTGATGAATATACACCACCAGCACCAGAGTGGGTTAATGTAATGGAAAGAGCCTTTTAGATGCTACCCTCTCCTTTATTCTCTATGGTTTGGGAAGAAGAGATGGTAGAAATGAGCTTCATTTAAAACAATTATATCTTTGCATAAATAATGTTAAAAGTATCTATTCATATAACAACTGCTTCACAATCTGCATATGTTATTACTTATTTGAAATTTCAAATCAACAAATAAGGATAAAGTAAGTATAGTCAACCATGTTGGAAAAGAAGACAGACATCTGTGTTAAGCGAGGATTGGAGAAGGCGCCGTTGCTGTTCTGGACTGCGCCCATCTCAGGCTGACGTGGTGCTGGCGCACGGCCCCACCCAGACACTGGGCTGTGGTTGGTGCAGTGGAAGCCAAGCTGCCTCCTCCAGCTCTCGCTTGCTCTGCAGGCCGGTCCTCTCCTCCAGGGGCCGGGACTGTGCTGTAAGTGGTAGGTCGTGCACACAGCTCTTGCTGGGATCCAGCTGAGGCCGAGTGGGCACGACTGCCTTTTGCACTTCCCCATATCTACCTGCTTCCCTCACTCTCCAAATAAAGAACACAATCTGATTGAAATTGAGGTTTTCTACAGATACAAAAAAGGAGCAATAATTTCTTTTTTCAAAAAAAGACATTTTATTGTTCACCGTAAATTATTGCTATCAAATTCAAATCAAGTGGAAATGATTCACCATGGAGCCATGTCTGTCAGATAGATGTTGACTTGCCATAGGAAAGAAATAATGTGTGTTTCCTAGGAAGGCAATATTGTCAAATTTATTGTTTGCTGTTGTGTGCATGTTGGGTATCTGATTAAGATGATCAATTTAGGGACATTTGTGAAGTGGGTTTTTTTTTTAAAGATTTGAAAAGTGATTCTGTATTCATTATGGTGTTCATTTTGAGAAAACCTAGATATATTAGTAACAAATCTGCAGTCAGTAGAACCTCGTTTTGTGAATTGCATAAATCTCTGTGTGAACAAAATGCCACATGAGAGCCAGACTCCTTTGCAATCCATTCCAGGGAAATGTCTTCCTTAGGAATCATTTACTGATTTCTTTTATAATGGTGTGTCTGATCAGATAGAAAAATAACAATATGTTAAACATGAGGCCTTTGGAACCTTCTCAAGGCTGCCTTTGAATTAAAATTTAAAAGAACGTAAGCCCTTTTGGAAGGGTTTCACAAAGCAGGATCAATTGGGTAATGTTAGAATGCTTGATATTTCCATTTAAATTTCTCCTTGAATTTCACATCAAAATCTGGATAAGCTCTTCTACTATTGTCTAGAATGGCAAAACATAATAAAAAGGAATTGAATAATCATTTGGAGAATTGAGGTTGATATTTCAGCATAATGGATGTTATCTGGTTCGCATTAACTTAATTGACCATAAAGACAGTTCCCTAATCCATTTTTAATTTTTTAAAAACTCTCTCTAGTCTTCTTTCCCAGTAGTGTCCATTTCTTCAGTTTCGCACTTCTGCCAAGTAGTGATAGGGGATGGAGGAATAGGTGAGTGGTGGCAAAATCTCTTATATGTTTTTAATTCAAAAATAGTTTTTACTAATATTAGCTACATGGATCATTTTCCTTACATAATGGATCTGAAGATTCCCTGCCCTCTTCGCAGAATCACAGGATTGATCAGAGGCTGTCACCCTCTCGGCAGTACACAGGACAAGGCCTTGGGTCTGCAGAGCACTACCCACCCTCAGAATATGTATCCAGATGTTGTGATTCTGCTTTCAGCAGTTCCTTAGGATCTTGCATTTTCATTAACCTACTGTAATTAAGACCCCAAATTTGACAGACAAATGTGTCAAATGTGGCCTATTTTGGGAAAGTGTGATGCTTAACAATGATGCAACAATTAGAGTTTTTGTAATGCAAACACCTCATGTTCATTCAGGATTGTATTTTTTATTCATTGTTGCCTATCAGCTGGGTTTCTGAATGCAGCTAGAGACGCTGCTTCAATCTAGCAAGGAATCTAATTAGCTGCCTCTATTTTGGAGCAGTTCTATTACCTGTTAGAGGTACTTTCCACCAAGTAGGCTCTGATTTCAGTAGGTTTGTTTTTAAAGTCATAAGACAAAGTCCCAAGAAAAGCTTCATGGTCTGATGAAAACAATTATTCTCATATTAAGGGAATGACTATTTGATCTTAAGGTGTCTGAGGACTCCTATCTCTTTGTTATCTGGTTTCAGTCTCTAGAAGGGAACAACATACAGGTACATGGCCTAAGCTTGTTTTCCATAATTCTAGACATAGCCTGAGTCATTGAAGGCCTTGTGTTAGGAAGCGAAGCATGGCTTTTCTAAAAGACTCGGTGAGAGCCAGATAGATGGACTTTGGGTGCATTTTGAAGGCTTCTGTTCAAGATGGTAGCTGACAGCTGTATTAGGGCTTCTTTTGATGCACAAAGAATTGTTAGAAGGCTGCTTATGCTACAGAATAAACTAAGGAGCTGTTGATCAACATTAAGGGAGAATGAAGGCCAAGCTCTGCTAGACAAAATTGTCAACAGAATTTTGTACGTGTCCATCTTCGCCTTTCTTTCTCTTGCTCCTTTTGTAGTTTCCTCTCTCTCCTGCTTGAAGATGGCAGTTCTCTTTTGTGTCCTTACTGCTCTCCTTTGCTGGTTTTTGGTGGCAAATGAAAATGCTGCCACCCAATTACATTCTAGTATAAAATACATATTTTCAACTTCCTGAAGTATTTGCCATTAAAATGGTGTGTACCTGTTCACTCAAAGAATGATCTATGTTAATGGTACTTCGGGGAAATCCTATTCGGAGACTCCTGAGTAGGATGGGCATTGTGAGTAACAGCGGATAGGATTAAAGAACTCTTGGGACCTCTCATACAGAGAACACCAAATTCAAACTTCCTTTTACCCAACATGCAGCAATCAGGACAAAATCAGGGGTCATAATCTTCTGAGGCACAGACACAACATGATCTTTTCTTTCGGGTGCTATTGTTTCCACAGCAGCGGCATTGCAATGGTGTCTTGGAAGAAATTAGGATATTTTGTCAGTAGTTTCCAAACCCAATACTATACCACAACTCTAAACAAAGGGAAACATACATTCTAGATTCCAAAAAGCCCGAGGTAGTCTATTCTGTCTTCCTCACTTTCCAAGTGTTTAGGTATGCATTGGCTTTTTGGTTGATGTCTTCCAGACTGCAAATCGATATGTTTTGGTGGCAGTCAGATATATGATGACAAGTTTCCATTATTATTTCCTCTTAAATCCAACATCTATGTACCTGTAATATCCTTAAATCTCTATTAATGGATAATAGACCCACATTGAGAAGAAATATACACAGAAAAGGATGTGGAGTCTGAATTGAATCCCTGAAATGCTGTGTATACTTAATGGTAGCTGCCATCCAAGTAGGCCGTCCCTTCCTCAGGAAGCTGTGAAAGAAAAGAACCTCATAGTATGCAGGGCAAGAGATGGCAGAAGAATCTCTGCTTCTCCTTACTGGGTTTTAAAAATATAAAGTAGGTCATCAAGCTGATTTTAACAAAGTGTGGTAGAGTAGAAACAGTACCCGCCTCAGAATTAAGAGGCTTATTTATCATTCCCTGCCATCATATAATTAGGGTGAAGGAATTTGTTAAAAAAATTAATATCTTTGCTTTTCGGTTCTCTTATGCATATAATTGCCTCCTTTTCTCTCCTTTTACTTCTAACCCCTCTTCCTTAATAAAGCAGCATAAAATCAAATGAGTTTGTCTCTAAGCAGGATAGAAAGTAGAACCTATTATACCAGTGAAAGGGAATATTTCTTATATTCTCCTCATTACTAAAAACATTGTGACAATTGAACATTTTGGTATGAGAGATAAATATCAGTATGTTCTTTTACCTCCTAAGTAGTTAACCTCCATTTGAATCTTACAGTCTGCTAACCCCATTTTAACTTAGGTACCACTTTCTGAATCCACGGACCTTCCAAGAGAGCAAGTTGGTAAATAGCAGAAAAGTAACAGAAGAATTACTTGGCTGTTTAAACATAGACCAACCCAGGACCAATTTAGAATCACTAAGGTAACCAGGAAATTGCAAAGAATACATTTGGAAAAGAGTAGGAGGAAAGTGTGTGTCTTAAAATACCCATGAACACTTGATTATAATATACAACATCTTCCCACTCTCAGGACTAGGAACAACACAGGGTTCAGTTCAAAGTGGGAACTTCAAAGCAGTTTGAGAAAAAGAATTTTAATGTTTCTTAAGCCTCATCCTTGACTATATTCACTATTTTAAAATTAATTATCCAAGCAAGTTTGTACTGAGATATGAGGTGCTGAATCAACCTTACAGTGCTAGAAAGATCTGTGTATAAATCAGAGCAAGGAAAAGGTGAATTGACTTCCTGGAGTGACGGCATGTCTATGAGATCTGATTCACCCACTGTACTCTTTTAGAACATAAGTTTAAGAAGAATCTCTGAATGTTTAACAATTTTAATGTCAAGTTTACTATAAAAAAGTAAACTAAAATCAACTCACTTAAATTAAATGATTCTGAAAATTCCACTTCATCAAAGAGATCTACCTCTTTTGGGAAACTATTGATTAACGGATTTGTCCTGATTTGTTTGTCAGCTTCAGGTTGTTTCTAATTGCATCTATATCAGAATCAAATTATTTAAAAGAGAATGGGAAGAACCCCAGTGAAGAAGAACTCATAGAAGAAGAACTCTATGGTATTTGTTATAAAATGTGACTTGACACTTACATTTTCGAGTGTCTGGAAATCAGTTTTTATTTTGTGCTGTTCCTCCTGATTTTGACTAGTAATGCCTTACTATTTATGTCTAATAATTTTTGCTACATTTATCTGGGCTAGGACTCACACAGACCAAAAAAATGCTGTAAGGTATAAATCATAAGAATATATACAAGCCCACTCAGGGCTTGTGCAAGGATTATATAAATTATTAAGCAACCAACTCACCTAGAACTAAGTACAATTTTTCAGATTGAGAAGCCCAGTCTTTCTAAGATATTAATGTTTGTTTGTTTTGTCGAGACAGAGTTTCACTATGTAGTTCAGGCTGGCCTTGAACTCAAGGCAATCCTCCTGCCTCAGCCTTCTGAGTGCTGGGATTATAGACGTGAACGACCACACCCAGCTAAAATATTGGCTTAATACATTAAATAATATGTAAGAAGAAATGGGACAGATAAACTCAACCCAATGAACACTGTTGTCCACAAGATTATTCAAGCGACATTGTGCTGAATACCTATGATGAGTAAACTGTTGTGGTAAAGAGCTTCTTCCTCTGCTTAGACTGAATCTTAAAAATTTTTAAATATGACACACCAAAAAAAAAAGAGTGTAAACAGCTTTACTATATCATCTAACCAAACATAATCATAGTATTTCTCCCACCGCTTCTATCTTATCTTTAGGAAGGACTGCTCATGGTGTAGAACCCTGCATCCTTGGTGTTGCTATCACTCACCCTTCACAGCAGAAGCAGACCTGAAGGGGGCGCACACTTCCCTCACAGCTGACTCTGGAGAGCTTGCTTCAAACTGCGGAGGTGTCCAGCCCACTGTATAACCTCGCTGGGCTCGGAAGCTGGGGATTTTGGTGACATTATCACAACTTTCTTACTTTGTTTCAGGCACATTCACAAGAGACAGTTATCAGTGTATTTGGACATTTAGGTGTAAGCCTTTTCTATTCTTTAATAGAATGATTGGAAGCAAGCTAGCAAAATCTCCAACCAAAAGAAATGGGAGAGTGGGATTTGAAGCAATTATATTTATTTTGCCTTACATAGTTTCTCTTCTGGACAGAAGCCCAGCAGTCTTGCTTTTGGTTGCTTAGCTGAAAGTTTGTTAATTCCATCTTTGTCCCCAAAGAAGGCAAAAACCAACAAAGAGATAAATGAAGCAACTCTTAAATGCCTTCTATGATTTCAACATATCATGACGAAGGTGGCTTTGGAGAACGTGAATTCTACAAGCAGTTATATAAACTTAGATGCAACTATTAATTTCTCCATTGTTTACTTCCTTTGCTCAAGCAAAGGCATTATGATTTATTTTTTCTAAAACATAAATACGAAAATTGTACAATATTTTAAACATAGGAAATATAGAAAACATTATACAGTCATGGACTTGTTATCATGATGCATCCGTTCTTAACATTTTTTTTCTGTAATTGATGGCAAATATCAAAAAAGTAACCAACACATTTGAAGCCCTTGTTTTTTTTTCTTGAATTAAATGCTATCTCTTCTTCTGCAGACTTTGAATTTCTACTTATTATTTCATACTTCTTATATTACATTATATAAAGGTGGTTCTGTTGTCTTAACTAGATATTCAGGTATCTTAAACTTTGGCATGATTTTACAAGGTGCCAGTCTTTATATTAATAATATTTTTGCTATACTCAGATTTTCTTTGTTTGATAAAACTTTTAAAAATACTTCAGTTTTGGGCCAGCCAAATAGCTCAGTGGATTAATGTGCCTGCAAGCAGGCACAAGGGCCGGGGGTTTCATCCTCAGCCTGCCAAGCAGGCCTTGACCCCCCAGGTGCGCTGAAACAGCAACTGAGACTGGGCATGGTGATGCACGCCTGTAATCCCAGCACGTGGGAGCCTGTAAACAGGAAGGTCACTACAAGTCCAGTCTAGTAGTTAGACCCTGAACACCCTGTAGACCCTTCCCTAAAATACAGAAAAAATAAAAAACCTTCAGTTTTGATATGTCTAGGGCTAGACTGTTAGTCTAGAGCTAGAGAGTTATTATAACTGATGTATAATATTCCACTGAAGAATATACCACAAGGAATTAATTATTTCAAATTTCTTGCTGTTATAAATAGTTCTCCAGTGGCATTTTTTTTTTTTTTTTTTTAGAGTTTATGTATTTGGTACAGAGCCTCACTGCGCAGCTCAGTCTCCTAGTGATCCTCCTGTTTTCAGCCTCCCCAGCGCTGGCGTTACAGGCGTGCCCCACGACGCCCAGACTCATTGCCAGCTCAGCGCACCTGGGAGCGGGACCGGCGTGGCACGCGGGGCATTTTTTTGTATCGGCTCTCCATTCATATATAAACTGGTTTCTTGAAGATGGCACCATTCCAAACAGACCGTTTCCTGACAGCAGTTTATAGACATGACTTTATCTCAGTCACATACTTGAAATGGCAATTGTCTAGGGAGTGAACTACCAGGTTTTAAGTTCTGTACAATTTCAATTTTTCATAGTGTCAAAACGCTCTCCAATTTACTCACCCAGAAGTGTATAAGAGTCTCATTGCTCCATGTGCTTGCCAGCTTGTGATGTTTCTGACTTCACGACTTTCACTAAACGTTGTCATATTTCTGATGATAAAGAAAACTATCATTTCTCTATAAGGAATCATACTTTGTATAGTTGTTTAATAAATATGATTTGTGTTATGGAAGACATCCCTTTTGTATTTCATTTTAAAAAGTAGCTTTATCAGGAAATTATTAAATCATTTATTAAAATAATTTATTAAATCATCTATTAACATAATGTATTAAATATTTATTAGAATAACTTAATAATCCATAACTTTTCAAATTCACCTGTAAATGTGTTTAATTTTATTAATAGTATCTTTAAAAATGTTGAACCCACTTTGCATCATATTGATTGGCTTGGATGTAATGTTACCAGATTTTTGCATCAATATTCATGAATAAGATTGGCCTGTAATTTTTTTTCTCTATTATATTATCTGAGTTCAGATCAAGGCCATCGCATGAATGTTTCCTCTTTTCATGACATGAAACAGTTTATTGTAGCTATCTGGTTCTATATTGACAAAATTTGCTGCTAAAACCAGCTCAATCTGGTGTTTTGTCTGTGATAGATTTTATTACTTTAATTCAAATTATTTAATTATTATAGGTCTACCGAGTTGCTTCTTTCCTTACTCCTTGAATCAGTTTAGTTAGCTTTTCTTTTTAGAAAGAGAAATTTAAATACTTTTGAATTCTCAAAATAATTATGATTTTTAAATTTCTAATGCATCTATAATCATGTTCCTGGAGCACAATCCTAAATAATTATATTACTAAATCCTAAATAATTTTATTACACAATATTGGGATGATTTTCTTTCTTTTTTTTTTTTTTTTTTTTTTTTTTTTTGGCAGTACCAGGGATTGAACTCAGGCCCTTGAACTTGCCAGGGAAGCACTTATTCCACTGAGCCATCTCCCTGGCCCTGTGATGATATTTTCTAGCATTATTGACTTACAACTTTTCTCTGTGTTCTTGATCATTCATCTCATAGATTTATTTATTTTGATAATTGAATTTACTTAATTTTTTAAAAGATAAAAAGAAATAAAAATAACAATACAGAGTTTCAAAGCAGGATAAAAAGAAATTAACAGTGTTTAATGTATTGCATATTGTCTTCAAAGTAATTTTTCAAATTACAAAATATAGGCATGCAAAATTAATCAACCAATATAAGCACAAACCAATATTTTCAATGGACTAAATTAGTATAATTATATTAGCATATATATTCTTTTTCCATCCTTATTTTCTCTTTTCCCCCATCCCAGTTGATATTTCCTTTTGAACAGTTTCTTTCCCTTTCTCAATATCTGTTGCAGATTTTATATCTTAGTTACTAGCTTTATTATACTAATTTTCTCATCCTTATATTTCCTTTGGGAATTTTCTGTATATTAATTTCAAATTTCATCTCTTTATGTTTTTATTCTTCCAACTTGACTCGGATGTACTCTTTTTTTTCTCTTTCCAGATTTACTAAATTTTAACTAACTAAAATACATGTACTTATGGTATACCATTCACTATATATATACATATATATATATACTGATATTTATAGAAGTACATTTTATATAGCTATATAAATACTAAAGCTATTTACATATTCATCATCTTGAATAGTTTTTTGTGTTTGTGATATATTTAAAGTCTGCTGTCTTAGTATCTACAGTATATAACAAAGGATTACAAACCATTGTCACTGTATCATACATTACATCTCTAAAATGTGCTTATCCCACCAGACTAAAACTTAGTTCCCTTTAACTGACGTCACCTCTTTTCTACATTCCCTGGTTCCTGGTCATTTCCATTTTCCTCTTTGCTTCTGTGATTTGTTGTTATGAAGTATTCCATAGCTAAGTAAGACCAGTATCTTTCTTTCTTTTGCTTATTTAGCTTAGCACAATGTCCTCCAGATTCACCAGATTCACCTGTGCTGTTGCAAATAACAGGATTTTTTTTTTCTTTAGAGCCAGGGATTGAATTCAGGCCCTTGCACTTGCCAAGGAAGCACTTATGCTACTGAGACATCTCCCCAGCCCCATAAATAACAGGATTTATTCTTTTTCAAGGCTGGACAATATCCCACTGTATATTTATATACCACAGTTTTTAATCCACTCATTCAGAGATGAACATTTAAGTTGATTACATATATTGCCTATTGTGAATAAAGCTGCAATAGACATTTGAGCACAGGTATCTGACATAATTTTATTTCCCTTGAATATATATTCAGACATGGGATAGCTAGGTTACATGGTAGTTCTATTTTTAAGTTTTAAAGGAATTTTTACACTGTTTTCTGTAATGTTTTTTCTAGTTTACCTTCTGGCCAATAATGCAAAAGTTTTCTTTTGTCTCTGCAGTATATATTTGCTAAAACTTCTTTGGTATAGCCACTTTAACAGTTATGGGTTGATATTTTATAGTGATTTTTCATTTCCTAATGACTATGTTGAGCATATTTTTATACCTGTTGGTCATTTGTGTGCTATATCTTATTTGAGAAATGTTAATCAGACATTTTAAGAGATTAATGAAGCTATTTTCATGCTATTGAATTAATTGAATCTTTTATATGTTTTGGCTATTAGTTGCTTATCAAATGTGTGGTTTGAAAATATTTTCTTCCATTCTCTAGGTTGTGTCCTTTTTTTTTTTTTTTTTTTTTTTTTTTTTGTGGAACTGGGGCTTGAACTCAGACCCTTGTGCTTGCCAGGGAAGTGCTTATTCTACTGAGCCATCTTCTGGGCCTCTAGGTTTTGTCTTAATTCTATTAATTGTTTCCTTTGCTAACTGTAAACTTTCAATTTGTTGAAATTTTATTTGTCTACTTTTCTTTGTGCTTTCTATGAGACTGAAGAAGACTAATGTTAAGAAGTTTTCTCCATATTTTTAGTAGGTCTTACATTTAAGTGTTCTCTACAAGGGTTCGGAGCTCTATCCATTTTTTTTTTTCAAAATTTCTGTTTTTTCCGAAGAACTTTTCTGCCTTTATTGTTGATTGGAAAGTTACTCAGCTTCCTTTCTCTGTTGCTCAGCCAGGAGCTGCTGAAGTGCCTCAGCCAGGAGCTGCTGAAGTTGCTCTGAGTGTTCCTCTACCAGCTGCTCAGCATTATCACTGTCTGACTGCAAGCTGATGGACTCTGCTACAATGACAGTGTAATCAGCCACCGGGTCAGTTCAAGGCTCAGGCTCCTCTATTCAGCCTTTAAAATCTCTCTCTTGTATAATTTCAGGCTATATTTTCTTCTAGGGAGATCTCAGTGTCCATAGAGAGACATTGGCCCAGGATTTCTCAATGAACCCCACACAGGAAAGGATGTTGTAATGTTCCTTTCAGAACTTTTAAGGTTAAATCTCTAGGTAAGATCCTCTGGAAGCACTTTGAGAACAGTTCCTTGGTGTACAGCTTCTTAAAGTTAGCTGTAACCTGCTGGTCCATAGGCTGCAGTGGAGGAGCTGTATTAGGTGGGAGAAACTTGCCTGAGAGCCATGGTGATTTTTTAGCTGATTCTTCCAAATCTTGTCGGTGAGCAGGAACATTTTCCACAGGGAGGAGAGCCTTGTGTGGTAAACCTTTGTCCTCTAGACACTTAACAGTAGAACAGAAATCTTTCCTGATCCACTCAAGAAAAAATATTGTTGTTACTCAGTATTTTGCTTTAGATTGTGACCCCTAGCCTGTTCTTTATGAGTTTATGTTTTCTACACAATCTGGAGGTCTCAGAGTAATAAATCAAGAGAGGCTCAGTCTGGAGGTCACCATTGACATTGGTACATTGCATGAAGGTTAGCCTCTCCTTCCTAGCTTGTAACTGGCATTTTCTTTTCTTCCTGGGTAATGTATGTGTACCTGCGCATTTTCTCCCTGAAAATGCCAGTTCCATCACATTTGAAAACTTGGTGAGAGCAAAAGTTATTTCTCTGTGTCATCATTTTAAAGTGGTGTGTGTAATTTTCAGCAGTTCTTTCATCAGCACTGGCTGCTTCACTGTGGTTGCTACACCATGAAGCCCAGTTCTTGCTTTAAAATTGTGAAACCACTCCTCACTGGCATGATATGTTTCACCCTTATTACTCATTGATGGATTATCCTTTGCAAGATCTGCATGCATACACCTAGTTTTTTCATAAATTGTAAACTCAGGCTATAATCTGCCATCTACTCTTTTATCCACACTAATATTGACCTTTCTACTTCATCTTATACTGTTGATCTTGACTTACTGATTTGAGAAATGCCTTTAGCACCACTACAGCTTCCTTGTATGAATCTTTTCTCTGTAAGATTGTTGAGGCGGGGGATTTCAACATGTTGTACATATTAGCCAGATCAGTCACGTGATTCCAATTTCCTATTTCTCCACAATTTTCTTCTTTTCTATTGTGATTGGTTTCTTTACCTTTCCTTCTTGCCTTAGCTTCTTTTCTAGTTTTTAAGGGGTCATTTGAATAGCAGTAATCATAGTGATTATATAAAGCAATGACCAAGACCACATCTACATACACGTATATCTGGGCTCAGCAGGTGCTTATGTATGCTTACATACACTTTTCTGACTTCGCGAGTCTCTGTTTACAATCTCACAAGTGGATGGCATTCAGGTTATAACTCAAGACTTTGTAAGTTAAGCATAAAATTCCAATCATAACCCAAGTTGTTCATATATGAAGCCAGTCATAACTCAAGGGTCTAATGTTTTGTTTTGTTTTGTAGTGGAGATAGAACTTGGGACCTTGTGTGTTGATTTTGTATCCTGCTACATTGCTGAGCTAAGTTATTATTTCTAGGAATAATTTGGTGGAATTTTGGGTGTCTTATATGTAGAGGATCCTGTCATCTACAAATAATTTGACTTTTCTCCTTCCAATATGTGCACCTTTTATTCTTTTCTTGCCTGATTGTTCTAGCTAATGTTTTAAGAATGTTAAGTAGAACTGGTGATAGCTAATAACCTTGTCTTGTTTCTGATTATAGATTGAAAGCTTTCAGTTTTTTCCAACTGAATATGGTATTGGTCATTTGTTTGACATAATGGCTTTGATGAAGTTTCAGGAATGTCCTTCTGTACCTATATTCAGGGTTTTGTTTTTTTTTTTTAATCAAGAATGGATGTTGAATTTTGCCAAAGGCTTTTTCTACATCAATTGATATGACTATATGGTTGTGTTTTTGCTCATATTTATGTAATACACTGCATGTACTGATTTTCATGTGCTGAACCACCATTGCCTCCCTGGGGTGAAGTCTATTTGGTCATGATGTATGATCCATTTGATAATGTTTTTTGCTTTCTGTTCACCAGCAATTCATTGAGGATTTTTGTGTCTATGCTCACTAAAGAGATTGGTCTGCAGTTTTATGTTTTTGGTTGAGTCCTTTTCTAGTTTTGTAATCAGGGTAATGCTAGCTTCCAAGAATGACTTTGGAAATACTACTTCTCTTTTAATTTTATTAAACAGTTTGAGGAGTGTTGGCATTATATCTTCACTAAATTTCTTGTAGAAATTTTCAGTGAGTTCATCAAGACCTGGGCTTCTAAGTTGGTAGCATTTTTATTATTCTTCAATTTCATTACCTCAATGCTCCAAGGATGAGCGATTAGGGAGTTTGGAGTTGGGGGAAGGGCTCATTTTGTCACCTTTTCTTATGTTTCAGCTGTGAACTTTCAATGTGAAGTGAGTTTCTTATAAGCAGAATATAGTTAGGTCTTTTAAAAAATTATAGTTACTCTATGTCTTAATTGGAGTACTTAATACATTTAAAATAGTTATTCATAGATAAGGAGTTATTAGTACTGTTTAACTTGGTTTTTCCTGACTTCTTTGTTCATCTCTTGCTATATCCTTTGTGAAAAAACTTTTAGAGAACTGATTTGTTTTTCTTTAATTTTGTATCTATTAGAACTTTCTATTTTCAGGTTCTATGAGGATTACATAGCATTCTTATAAATTTTATTTTAAACTGACAATAGCTTTTACTGCTTATAAGAACTAATCTTAATCCAGGTACAATGAGACACACCTGTAGTCCCAGCACACTAGGAGGCTGAGCCAGGAAGTCACAAGTTCATGGCTCCTCTGGGCACTGAATGACTTAGCAAGACTCTTTCTCAAAAGGAAAAAATAGCAATCATAGCCCAGGCCTGGTGACTGTGTGGGAGAGCTTCCAGCTACCCTGCAATGGCAGGACCTACTGGTGCGGGCCCGGGTGCAGCGTGGATGAGATCCTCTTCCACCCCTTTGGGATGCCCCCACCACTTTGCAGTGACCCTCGACCCTGCCCACTGAGGAGAAATTTCTGTCACATTCTGGGAATGCCCAGATCCAGTCCTAGCCCAGGCATGGTAAGTGTGTTGGAGAGCTGCCTATCCCCCCTACACCACCTTGTCCTATCCACACTCAGCTCAGGCCTGGCCTACAGGCCTGAGGTGAAACCCTGCAACTGCAATCCCTGGAGAGAGTGTAAGGGACAGAACCACCCAGCTAGTACAAGAGCAGAACATCTTGCCAGAGAAGCACAACAGTTTCACCCCCAAAGGCAGCAGAAAGAAGGAGCTGAGCACAGCAGCCAGACACAAGCAAGGCACAACTGGATAAATCCAAAATCGGTAGATCTGCACCTGAACTTCAGTAGGAACTAAGGTTATAAAGCACCAAAACTCTATAACAAAAGTCAGAAGACAGTGCTACACAAAATGACAAGGAGAAGGAACAAAATGTAATCTCCGAAACTAAGCCCACCCATAACAAGTTCAGAGGACACTAACACAGAACAAATTGGGAATCACACAGCTGAAATCAATGAATCAACAACCTCTGAAATAAAGAAACAGCTGCAGGAAGCTATAGAGGAACTCAGATTGGAAATGAAAAAAGAAATCCCTGAATTAATAACATCTGCACTAAATAATCAAATGCAGAAACATATGGTGCAAACCCAATGCCCACCCAGAACAAGTGCAGAGGATACTAGCTCAGCTCAAATGTATGAATTAATACTGTCAATAGTAAATAAGCAACAGCAGAAAGTCAGAGAGGAACTCAGAGCAGAATTTTTTTCTACTAGCTCATCTCAAATGTACGAATGAATAGAGTTGATAGTAAACAAGCAACAGCAGAAAGTTATAGAAGAAGTCAGATAGGAACTTTCTGAAATAAGAAAAGAATCCTCTGAACTCATAGTTTCTGAAATAAAGAAGCAAATACAGAAACATAGGGGAGAAACAAAATCTGTAAAAAACACTGAAGTAAAAGAATTTATAACTTCTTCTAAAGAAGATATTGATAAAAAAAATAGAGATTAGAAAAATGACAGATTCCTTCAATGAGAAATACGAGAAAGAAACAGATCACATGAAGCAGAGTCAAAGAGATATAGAGGAATGTAAAATCTCAATCACAAGCTTGCAAACTGTTTAAGTGAAAGTGAAGAAAGAGTTTCAGATCATGAGGACGCTGGTGCAGCTAGTGAAAATATAAGAAAGGATCTCTTAAAAACAACTAGGAAGAGACCCAGTCCTAGCCCAGGTCCGGTGAGTGTGTGGAGAGCTTCCTGCTACCCTGCACCGATGGGACCAGTCCCAGCCCAGGCACAGCGTGGGCCGGACCCTCTCCCCCCCCCTCGGGCTGCCCCCCACCACTCCGCCATAACTCCCCCGCTGCTCCGGCCGAGTAGGAATTTCTGCCAACTTCCGGGAACCCCCAGACCCAGTCCTAGCCCAGGTCCGGTGAGTGTGTGGAGAGCTGCCTGCTACCCTGCCCCGGTGGGACCAGTCCCAGCCCAGGCGCAGTGTGGGCCAGACCCTCTCCCATCCCCTCGGGCTGTCCCCCACTACTCCGCAGTACCTCCCCCACACTTCCCACGCAGTAGGAATTTCTGCCGAATTCCAGGAACAACCAGACTCAGTCCTAGCCCAGGCCTGGAGCAGGAAGGAGCTGAGCACAGCAGCCAGACCTAAGCCAGATGCAGATGGATAAGTCCAAACTCTGTAGAGCTCCACCTGAACTTCAGTACGTGTGAAGGTTGTAACTACAGCAAAGATCTACAACAAAGGGCAGAAGACAGTGCTACACAAAATGATGAGAAGGAACAAAATGCAACCTCAGAACCCAAGCC
>NW_004524763.1:4224009-4225124 GCF_000260255.1 Octodon degus | reverse complement strand
CACTAAGAAGAATATATGCAGTGTATTATTTGTTGAAACTAAAAAAAAAAAAAACAAAAAACAAAACTAGGAGGTAGGAAAAACTAAACCATCACCTGCAAGATGATGCAAAGATGAACAATGTGAGACTAACAGGCATCAATGAGAAAGAAGGAGTCAACACAAATGACATTAAAAAAATATGGGCAGAAGTAATAGAAAACTTCTCAAATATGAGGAATCAATATGACATTCAGATAAACGAAGCATACAGAATGCCAAGTAACTTCAACCCAATGAAAAACACACTGAGATATATAATAGTCCAGATCCCATAAATTCAACAGAAGAATAATATACTGAAAGGTGCTAGAGAAAAAAAGCAGATCACATTCAAAGGAAAACACATCAGAATTATGACCATCTTCTATTCAAAAACAATGAAGGCAAGAAGAGCATGGAGGGGGAAACTGTCTGCTTGGGCCTCTCTCCAGTCCCTCTCTTGGATAGAAGCTTTCTTTCTCTCAATAAATATATTCTGCTCATAAAAAAAGAAGAACATGGAGAAGAGTACTTCAAGTCCTCCATGAAAACAAATTCCAGCCCATACTACTATACACTGCAAAACTCGCTTTCAAGTTTCTTGGAGAAGTGAAATACTTTCATGACAAAGAACAGCTAAAACATTTCATGATGACAAAGCCAACCCTACACAGGCTACTGAAAGATCTTCTAGAGAGGGGACAAACTGATCAGAATTACACGAAAGAGATCAGAAGCAACCAACTAAATAGGGCAAGCAATTAAACACAGGAGAAAAAGGAGTAAACTACAACAGGTAAATAACATGTCAATTGTAAGCCAGTACATCTAAATTATAAGCATCAATGTAAATGAACTCAATTCACCAATTAAGAGAAATAGACTGGCACAGTGGAATAAGAAAAAAAGTCCAACAATATGCTGTATACAAGAAACACATTTAACTCATAAAGACATTCATAGACTGAAAGTCAAAGGATGGAACACAATACTACATGCCCCAGCACCTCACAAAAAAGCAGGGGTAGCAATCCTATCAGACTGTCTCAACTTCAAACCAACAATGATCAAGAGAAATAAAGAAGGCCACTATA
>NW_004524763.1:4221453-4223051 GCF_000260255.1 Octodon degus | reverse complement strand
TAGCCCAATAACAGCCAATGAAATACGAGACGTAATAAAAAAAAAAACCTACTGACAAAGAAAAGTCCATTCCGATGGATTCACAGATGAATTCTACAATAAACTTACAGAAGATTTAGTCCCTATACTCCTCAAACTCTTCCATGAAATTGAAAAGGAAGCAATCCTCACAAAATCATTCCTGGAGGCAAGTATTATACTAATACCAAAACCAGGGAAAGAAGCAACTAAGTAAGAAAACTAACTACAGGCCCATCTTGCTCATGAACATAGATGACAAAATCCTCAATAAAATCCTTCAAATAGAATACAGCAAATCATCAAGGAGATCATACACAATGACCAGGTAGGATTCCTTCCAGGGATGGAAGAAGGATTCAAATTCAAAAATCTATAAATGTAATGCATTATATTAACAGAGCAAAAACTAAAAACCACATGATCATCTCCATTGATGCAGAAAAGTCTTTTGACAAAGTTGAACATACATTCATGTTCAAAGTCCTACAGAAAATTGGAATAGATGCCCACTACTTCAATCTGGTAAAAGCCATTTATGAAAACGCAATGGCTAACATAATCCTAAATGGGGAAAAACTGAAATCTTTTACTCATAGATCTGGTACAAGAAAAGTATGTCCTCTCTCACGACTCCTATTCAATATAGTTCTGGAATAATTAGCAACAGCCATTAGATAAGAGAAAGAAATGAAAGGCATAAGAATAGGTAAAGAAAAAGTTAAATTATCACTATTTGCAGATGATGTGATACTTTACATGGAACACACACACACAAAAAAAAAAAAAAAACTCCAAGAAGCTACTAGAATTAATACAGAAATTCAATAGCATAGCAGGTTATAAAGTCAATACCCAAAAGTCAATAGCATTCCTCTACACAGACAACAAACACACTGAGTGGGAAATTATAGAAACAGTACCTTTTACAATGGCACCGAGGAAAATGAAATACCTTGGAATTCATCTAACCAAAAAAGTCAATGGTCTTTTCAAGGAAAATTATGTACTCTTAAAAAAGAGATCATAGAGGATTTCAGAAAATGGAAAGATAATCCATGCTCCTGGATAGGAAGAACCAACATTGTGAAGATGGCCATACTCCCAAAATTGCTATACAGATTTAATGCAATCCCTATCAGACTACCACCATGATACCTAACAGAGCTAGAAAATCATTCCTAAAATTCATTTGGAACCTAGAATAGCAAAGGCAATTCTGGGCAATAAAGACAAGGCAGGAGGCATTACAATTCCTGACTTGAAATTATACTACAAGGCTACTATGGTAAAATCAGCATGGTACTGGCAAAAAAAATAGACCTGAGGATCAATGGAATAGATTAGAAGATGCTGAAGCCCCTACGAACACACTCAGCCACCTTATCTTTGGCAAAGTAGCCAAACATACTCACTGGAAGAAAGATAGTCTCTTTAACAAATGGTACTGGAAAAACGGGTTCTTTACATGCCAAAATCTAAAACTTGACCCAGTTCTATCACCATGCACTAAGCTAAAGTCAAAATGGATTAAAGATCTAAACATTAAAGCAGAGACACTAAATCTCCTGGAAGAGAAA
>NW_004524763.1:4214833-4220457 GCF_000260255.1 Octodon degus | reverse complement strand
GGCTGGCTGTCATGTGGTGCTTGGCGATTGAACCATGGTCTCTGTGCTTCGCTAAGCTTGTTCTAAGTTGCTTTAGACCACTGAGCCATCTCACCAGCCCCTTCAGAAAATTTTTGAATCTAGCAGTTAATTGGAAAGATTCTCACCCTGATTAACTATATGTACTGATACCTGTGAACTAAGCAACTGCACTGAAGATGGTAATCTGTAATAGTAATTTCATGCTTGGAGTGCCTGTCATTCTGGTCTTCTGAATATGGGATGCTTGTCATGACTCACCATTTGCTGCATTGCTGTCTCTCCGATAGATGATTGTTCAAGAAGAAGGGGGTGGTGAATGCAGGCAAGAGACATGAAAAGGAATGTTGTGAGACTGTCCTACTTCAAGGTTATTTATGTTTAGATTTTTGGACTTGTGTGTAAACATAAGAAGTATATAATTTGTTAAGCCTATTTTTAAAATATATTTTAATTTTTAAATGTTTTTTCATCCTATTCTGTAGGGACTTAAAATCCAACATATCAATACTTGAAGAAAAATACCTGTTCCATGTTATGCCTAAGATGTTTGATGTTCAGAGAGATGGTGAGGTTGAGCTTAACAGCCTAGGTTGTATGTTAATAAGTATAAGCTTGTATTCTGGAGGGTTAACAACATAAGTTTTTCAGACCAAAATTAGAGAAAAAGGAGGGCCGCAAGGAAAGCCAACATTTTGGCCCTAGCCTTCCAAGGACAATTAAGACTCAGAACATGTGAGGACTTGTACTGTAATGTCACTTAACTCGGTAGTGTCCCAAATTTTCTGATCAAGAAGATAATGGGGCAAAAGAGGAAAGCGATCAATGATGTAGAGTGTGCCTAAGGAGAGTCAAATGAAGAGAAAACATTTCTCAGGCTTTCACAGAGAGCACATTGGCCAAGCAATGGCCGTGAATCTTCCATACGGCTGACACTGACAAACATTCCATCATCTGAGGTACAGGATCTTAGGAAAAATCCTGAGGGGATTTCACTGACCTTATCAGACCCAATAGCTACAACTCTTGTTGCATAGGTCCTGCTTTACATTGATCTTAACCATCCAGCAGAAAAGTATAAAAATGAAGTTTAAGTAAAGCCATGGTTTTATGTTGAGCTGTAGGGGACTAGGTCAACAATTTCTGACATTGCCAGTGAAGCGGAAGACCTAATACTATTATGGACTATTGGACTCTTTTAGAATATTTTGCTGAGTTAACACACCTATAATATTCAAATAACGGAACTTAACAAAAAAAGGGGATACAGATGAATGCCCATTTTTTATCTGTGTATTCAAAATGTTTAGGATAGATATATAGTTGCATTCTCTTAATGAATAGAAGGATTTGTTCTAATGGTGTTTTTAAATAGGATATCATGTCTGTATCTTGTACAGCAATTAACCACTAGGAAGAATGTATGCAATGTGTTAATTATTGAAACTGTCCTACCAATTTGGTTTGAAACTGTCTCATTGCTATTTGTTTCTCAATAAAATTATGGAAAAAACAAAGAAAGCAATAACAAAAAATTCTGAGGGTGTAGCTCAGCATGAAGGCTTCCAGTTTGCTCCCCTGTACTGTGAAAAACTAACCAAAACCAGTTCATTACTTTAACTTATTCATCTATGGATTTTATATTATTTATGTCACAATTTTCATCTTTTAATACTTTGTATCCATTAGGGAATTATGTGGCTATAGTTTCTTTACAAATTTTTAAATTTTTTTATCAGAGTTAATGACATTTTTTTTTTTTTTTTTTTTTTTTTTTTTACCGGACCTGGGCTAGGACTGGGTCTGGGGTCTTCCGGAACTCGGCAGAAAATCCTACTTGGCAGGCGGGGTGGGGGAGGCACTGCGGAGTGGTGGAGGGCGGCCCAAGGGGCTGGGAGAGGGTCCGGACCACGCTGCGCCTGGGCTGGGACTGGTCCCGCCGACGCAGGGTAGCAGGAAGCTCTCCGCACACTCACCGGACCTGGGCTAGGACTGGGCCTGGGGGTTCCCGGAAGTCGGCAGAAATTCCTCTAATGACATTTTCTTAACATATGACAATACTAGTATCATAGTAATTTGAGTCTGACCATATCCTTATCTTTATAATGAGTTTTGTACACTTTTATACTTTTCTGTGGTAGTCTCTTTTGTTTCAATTTAAAGAAATCCAGTCAGCATATCGGCATTGCAGGTAATGATGATGGATTTAATTTGTTTAGCAAATTTTTTCTTTTCATTTTCAAAGGATAGATTTACCTCACACAGTGTCATTGCTGAAAGGTTTTTGTTCTTGTTTTCATTACCATTTTAAGTATATTATTAAAATATATTATGCCATTCTCTTGGTGTGAAAGTTTTTGCTAAACATGCACTGATATTTTCACGGAGCTTTCCTTGTATGTGATGAGTTGCTTTTGTTTTCCTAGCTTTAAAATTGACCACTGAAAATTTCATTAGAATGTGCCTGGGGAAGGATCTCTTTATACCTAATTGACTTTGATTTCTCTGCAATGTGTAAATCTGAATGCTTGTTTCTTTCTCCAGATTTGAATTATGTTCTGCTATTATTTCTTTAAGCTTTCTGCCCTTTTCTCTTTCTCTGCTCTCTCTGTGATTCTCACAACATGTGTGTTAGTACACTTGATTGTGTCCTGTATAAAGGACATATACTCTTTACCCTCTCTGAGATTAATTTTTTGTTTCTTTGCATAATTCCAAGTGACTCATCTCTGAGATCAGTTTCCTGGTGGCACATGCTCTCAAAAGCTTTCTGTTGGATTTCTACACCAACCGCTCTGCTCTTCACTTTTGAGTTTGTAGCTGGTTCTGTCTTATGATTTCTATGTCCTTGAATTTCTCCTCTTGTTCATGTTTTATTTCCCTGATTTTGTGTAGTTTTTCTCTTCTAATTGTTTTAAGTGATTATTTTGATTACTTATTTTGTCTCCATTTCATTAGGAGGAATTACTGAAGATTCATTTTGTTCTTATCACTGCATTGTGTGCCCTTAATTTTTTATGTTTCTTGCAACTTTGCATCAATTTATGCACATTTGAAGAAACAATCTCTCTAACTGAATATAAGGGTCACCTCTGATTGGGAAATACCTTCCAAGGTATCCTTCCTAGAAATTCTAGGTTTTTTTCTTTAAGTTGCATTAGGGATCCAAATTTGTTGAATTGTGTTTCAAGAACTCATAATCTAGGGGCCGGGGAGATGGCTCAGTGGAGTAAGTGCTTCTCTGGCAAGCACAAGGGCCTGAGTTCAATCCCCGGTTCTGCAAAAAAAAAAAAAGAAAAAAAAAAGAATTCATAATCTCTTGGTCTTGTGTTGTCTAACTTTGTTACTTCACACATCTCCATGTTTTAGGATCAATTAGTGATGCCTTAAAATTCGTTCATTGTCGTCCTGTTTCCCTGATTATTCCTGATACAAACACATAGCATAGGTTTGCTGTTGGCACAACTACAAGCCTGTAGCCTCAGGCCATCAGAAACAACCTGGATCCTGAACCAAGGATGTTTATTTTTTCTTTAAATTGCTAGGTTTTGAATATTTTTAGTAAGCTGCTTAATTATTCCATTAAATGTTTGATTTCAGTTACTATATTTTCATGTTTTAGACATTTAATTTGGTCTCCTTTCAAATACAATTGCTCTTCTATTTATGAGATTGAGTCCTGACAAATACTGAAACTAGCAAGTCAAAAGTACACACAATACACCTAACATACTGAATACCATGATTGCCACACAGTACACTATAAAGTTTATGCACATGTTTGCCTGGCTTACTTGGGGCTGAAGCTTATTGCACTATCCATCATAAAAAAATGCTGTCACTCTGCATATTGCTAACTCAGGAAAAAATGAAACTCCGAAATTTGAAATATAATTTCCGGACACAGTCCTAGCCTAGGCCCAGTGAGTGTGTGGGAGAGCTTGCCCTACCCTGCACCAGCAGGACCTACTACTGGTCCCAGCCCAGGCACAGCATGAGTGAGACCCTCTTCCCCACCTTGGGATGCCCCTCACCACTCCGCAGCACCTCCACTCCCCCACCCTGCAGGCAGAGTAGGAATATCTGCCCTGTTCTGGGAACTCCCAGACCCAGTCCTAGCCCAGGCCCGGTGAGTTGTGCAAGAGCTTCCAGCTACCCCTCGCCTGCAGGACCTACTACGGGTCCAAGACCAGGTGCAGCATAGGTGAGACCCTCTTCCACTACCCCCCACCACTACGCAGTACCTCCACCACCTGCCTAGTAGGAATTTCTGTCATGTACCAGGAACCCCCAGACCCAGTCCTAGCCCAGACCCGGTGAGTGTGTGGGAGACCTGCCTCTCCCCCCTACTCCAACTTGTCCCCTCCAGACTCAGCTCAGGCCTGGCATACAGGCCTGGGGTGAAACCCTGCAGCTTCAATCCCTGGAGAGAGTGTAGAGGATAGAACCACCCAGCTAGTCCAGGAGCAGAAAATCTTGCCAGGGGGGCACAACAGGTTCACCCCCAAGGGCAGCAGCAGGAATGAGCTGACCAAAGCAGCCAGACCCAAGCCAGGCACAGCTGGATAAATCCAAACTTTGTAGATCTGCACCTGAACTTCAGTATGTGCTAAGGTTATAACCACCAAACTTCTACAACAAAGGTCAGAAGACAGTGCTACACAAAATGACGAGAAGGAACAAAATGCAACCTCAGAATCCAAGCACACCCATAACAAGTGCAGAGGATACTAACACAGAAAAAATTGGCAATCACAAAGCCGAAAGCAATGAATCAACAGCTTCTAACATAAAGAAACAGCTGCAGAAAGGTAGACAGGAACTCAGAGTGTAAATAAAAAAAGAAATCTCTGAATTAATAACATCTGCAGTAAAGAATCAAATGCAGAAACATATGGAAGAAACCCAATGCCCATCCAGAACAAGTGCAGAGGACACTAGCTCAGCTCAAATGCATGAATTAATAGCGTTGATAGTAAATAAGCAACAACAGAAAGTTATAGAGGAACTCAGAGCACAATTCTTTTCTGAAATAAAAAAAGATTTTACAGAACTAATAGCATCTGAAGTAAGGAAGCAATTACAGAAACTTAGGGAGGAAACCCAATCAGAAAAAAAACATAGCAGTAAAAAAATTTGCAACTGCTTCTAAAGAACACATTGAGAAAAAAAAAATGGAGAAGATTAGAAAAATGACAAATTCCTCGAATGAACAATACAGAAAAGAAATAGATTGCATGAAGCAGAGTCAAAGAGATATAGAGGAAATTAAAATGTCAATCACAAGCTTGCAAAAACATTTGAGTGAAAGTGAAGACAGAGTTTTGGATCTTGAAGATGCTGGTGCAGCTAGTGAAAAGGTAAAAAACGGTCTCTTAAAACAATGAGGATACAGGAGAGAATCCAGCAACTGCAAGATGATGCAAAGATAAACAATGTGAGACTAATAGGCATCAATGAGAAAGAAGGAGTCAATACAAATGACATTAAAAAAAATATGGGCAGATGTAATAGCAGAAAACTTCACAAATATGAGGAATCAATCTGACATTCAGGTAACTGAACCAGACAGAACGCCAAGGAACCTCAACCCAATGAAAAACACA
>NW_004524763.1:4214030-4214733 GCF_000260255.1 Octodon degus | reverse complement strand
TTTTATTTCTTTCTCTTGTCTAATGACAGTAACTAATGATTCCAGAACTATATTGAATAGGAGTGGAGATAGAGGACATTCTTCTTTTGTACCCAATCTAAAAGTAAAAGGTTTCAGTTTCTCCCCATTTAGGATTATGTTAGCTATTGGGTTTTCATAAGTGGTTTTTACCAGATTGAAGTAGAGGCTATTTCTATTTTTTGTAGGACTTTGAACATGAATGAGTGTTGGACTTTGTCAAAAGCCTTTTCTGCATCAGTGGAGAGGATCATGTGGCCTTCAGTTTTTGCTCAGTTGATATACTGTATTACATTGGTAAATTTTCGAATATTGAACCATCCTTGCATCCCTGGATGAATCCTACCTGGTCAGGGTGTATGATCTTCTTGATGATTTGCTGTATTCTATTTTCTAGTATTTTATTGAGGATTTTGCATCTATATTCATGAGCAAGATGGGCCTGTAGTTCTCTTTCTTAGTTGCATCTTTCCCTGGTTTTGGTGTTAGTATAATACTTGCCTCCAGGAATGATTTTGGGAGGATTGATTCATTTTCAATTTCATCGAAGTGTTTCAGAAGTATAGGGACTACATCTTCTGTAAATGTCCTGTGGAATTCAGCTGTGAATCCATCTGGACCTTGACTTTTCTTTGCCGGTAGGCTTTTAATTACATCTCGCATTTCATTGGCTGTTACTGGGCTA
>NW_004524763.1:4210815-4211290 GCF_000260255.1 Octodon degus | reverse complement strand
GAATTGAGTCCATTTACATTGATGGTTAGAATTGAGATGTATTGACTTTTGGGTGCTATGTTATTTACCTGTTATCGTTTAATCCTTTTCTCCTGTGTTTAATTGCTTACCCTATTTAGTTGGTTGCTTCCAATCTCATTTGTGGAGTTCTGATCGTTTTGGTCCCTCTCTAGATCATCTTTCAGTAGCCTGTGTAGGATTGGCTTTGTCATTGCAAAATTCTTAGCTGTTCTTTGTCATGAAAGTATTTTACTATTCCATCAAATTTGAAAGAGAGTTTTTCAGTGTATAGTAGTCTGGGCTAGAATTTGTTTTCATAGAGGACTTGAAGTACTCTGCTCCATGCTCTTCTTGCCTTCATGGTTTCTGAAGAGAAGTTGGCCGTAATTCTGATGGATTTTCCTTTGAATGTGATCTGCTTCTTTTCTCTAGCGGCTTGCAGTAGATTATTCTTGTGCTGAATTTCTGGGATCTT
>NW_004524763.1:4206319-4210715 GCF_000260255.1 Octodon degus | reverse complement strand
GGTTAGGGGAAAAATTCAAGAGGAAGTGGTAACACTCATAAATATGTATGCACCAAACATGGGAGCACCAAAATATATAAAGCAAATCTTAATGGACATGAGAAATCTAATATCCAATATCACATTTTTAACAGGAGTCCTTAACACCCCCTTATCTCCAAAAAATAGGTCAATCAGACAAAAACTTAGCAAAGAAATAACAGAACTGAACCAGAGCTTGAAACAAATGGACTTGGTGGTCATATACAGAGTATTCCACCCAAACACAGCTGAATACACTTTTTTCTCAGCTGTACATGGGGCATTTTCTAAAATAGACTACATACTGGTCCACAGGTCACGCTTAAGTATATGCAAGAAAACAGAAATTATCCCAAACACATTTTCTGACCACAGTGCAATTAAACTGGAAATAAGTGCCAAAAGAAACCAGAAAAAAACCTTAAATTCAGGCAAATTAAATGACACCCTATTCAGCAACCAAAGGGTCATAGATGAAATTAAACAAGAAATTCAACAATATCTACAATTCCGTGAAAATTTAAGCACAACTTATACGAATTTCTGGGCTATGATGAAAGCAGTTCTCAGAGGGAAATTCATACCTATGAATGCACACATTAGGAAAACAAAACCACAGCAAATAAATAGCCTAATGCTGCATCTTCAACAACTAGAAAAGGAAGAAAACCAAACCCAGAGCCCAAGACTGGAAGAAATCATAAAGATTACAGCAAAATTGATTCAATTGAGATGAAGAAAACAATTCAAAGTATTAAAAGAGCAAAAATCTGGTTCTTTGAAAAATTAAATAAATTTGATAAGCCCCTAGCTAACCTCATCAAACAGAGGAAAGAGAAAATTCAAGTACAAGCAATAAGGAATGAAAAGGGTGAAATTACCACAATCACAGTGGAAATTCAGAAGATTATCAATAGCTACTTTGAGAATCTTTATTTTCACAGAAGAGAAGACACTGAAGAAATGGAGAGATAACTAGAAAGGTACAAATTAGCACAATTGAATCAGCATGATATAACCACTCTCAATAGCCCAGTAACAGCCAATGATATATGAGATGTAATTAAAAACCTATCGGCAAAGAAAAGTCCAGGTCCGGATGGATTCACAGCTGAATTCTACAAGACATTTACAGAAGGTGTAGTCCCCATACTCCTGAAACTCTTCGATGAAGTTGGAAATGAAGCAATCCTCACAAAATCATTCCTGGAGGCAAGTATTATACTGATACCAAAACCAGGAAAAGATGCAACTAAGAAAGAGAACTACAGGCCTATCTCCTGCATGAACATAGATGCCAAAATCCTCAATAAAATCCTAGCAAATAGAATACAGCAAATCATCAAGAAGATCATACACCATGATGAGGTAGGATTCATCCCAGGGATGCAAGGATGGTTCAATATTCGAAAATCTATCAATGTAATACACTATGTCAATAGAGCGAAAATTAAAAACCATATGATCATCTCCATTGATGCAGAAAAGGGTTTTGACAAAGTCCAACACTCATTCATGTTCAAAGTCCTACAGAAAATTGGAATAGATGGCCTCTACTTCAATCTGGTAAAAGCCATTTATGAAAACCCAACAGCTAACATAATCCTACATGGGAAAAAACTGAAATTTTTTACTCTTAGATCTAGTAGAAGGCAAGGATGTCCTCTATCACCACTCCTATTCAATATAGTTCTGGAATCATTAGCTACAGCCATTAGACAAGAAAAAGAAAAAAAAAGGAATAAGAATAGGCAAAGAAGAAGTTAAATTATCTTTATGTGCAGATGACATGATACTTTCCTTGGAAGACCTAAAAACTTCACTAAGAACCTAATAGAATTAACACAGAAATTCAGTAGCATAGCGGGTTATAAAGTCATTACCCAAAGGTCAATAGCATTCCTCTACACAGACAACAAACCCACTGAGAGGGAAATTATAGAAACGATACCTTTTACAATAGCACCGAGGAAAATGAAATACCTTGGAATTAAGCTAAATAAAGAACTCAAAGTTCTTTTCAAGGAAACTTACAGTAATCCAAAAAAGAGATCATAGAGGATTTCAGAAAATGAAAAGATAATCCATACTCCTGGATAGCAAGAACCAACATTGTGAAGATGACCATACTCCCAAAATTGCTGTAAAGATTTAATGCAATCCCTATCAGACTACCACCGACATACCTCACAGACTTAGACAAATCATTCCTGAAATATATCTGGAACCAGAATACACCTAGAATAGCAAAGGCAATTCTGGGCAATAAAGACAAAGCAGGAGACATTACAATTCCTGACTTGAAATTATACTACAAGGCTACTGTGATAAAAATCAGCAGGGAAATGGCAACAAAATAGACCTGAGGATCAAAGGCATAGATTAGAAGATGCTGAAGCCCCTGTGAACACAATCAGCCACCTTATCTTTGACAAAGGGGCCAAATATACTCCTGGAAGAAAGATAGCCTCTTTAAGAAATGGTGCTGGAAAAACTGGCTCTCTACATGCCAAAAACTTAAACTTGACCCAGGTCTATCACCATGCACTAAACTAAAGTCAAAATGGACTAAAGATCCAAATATTAAAGCAGAGACTCTAAATTTCCTGGAAGAGAAAGTAGGAGGAACTCTTGAAGACATAAGGCTATGCAAAGAGTTCATGGACAAATATGAAATCGCATGGGAAACAGTTGAAAGAATTATCAACTTTGACCTGTTCTTACTGAGAAGTTTTTTTCATGCAAAAAAATTACAAACAAAGATAAAAGGGAACCCACAAATTTGGAAAAAATCATGACAAATAAGTACTCAGACAAGGATCTGCTCTCTAGAATCTGTAAAGAACTAAAAAACACCAGGGCACTAAAATTTAAAGACACAATGCAGAAATGGGCATCTGAGATGAACACACATTTCTCAGAGGAAGAAATTAAAGAAGTGAATACATATATGAAAAAATGCTCCACATCACTGGCCATCCATGAAATGCAAATTAAAACAACATTAAGATATCATCTCACCCCAGAAAGAATGGCTATCGTAAAGAAATCACCCAACAAAAATGTTGGCGAGGCTGTGGGGAGAAAGAACCCTTCTGCACTTCTGGTGGGAATGGAGACTGGTGCAACCATTATGGAAATCTGTATGGAGACTCATTAGAAAAGTTGGACAGGAAATCCCCTTTAAACCAGCTATTCCTCTACTGGGAATTTTCTGAGAGGATCTGAAAATATTATATCATAGTGAAATATGTGTGCCTATGTTTATAGCAGCACAATTTGTAATAGCCAAATCTTGGAAACAACCAAGATGCCCATCACCTGAGGAATGGTTGAAAAAGTTTTGGTATTTTTACACAGTGGAGTACTCAGCTATTAAGAATGATAAACTGCAAGCCGTTATATTGAAGTGGATGCCACTTGAACTTATACTGATAAGAGAAATAAACCAGACACACATGTGTGAATAGAGTATAGTCTCCCGAGTATAAGAACTCAAAAGAAGAAATACAAATAGAAAGGTATACTACAAGTAAAAGGAAAGCAGGATCTCAAGGACTAACCAGGAGAGGGAGAGGAGAAGAGCTACGAAACATGAATAAGTCAAGTCATACATCATATGTAGAAGATGGGCAAGGCAATGATCCTGACAATCTTTAAAAGATATTTTAATCTAGCAATTAATTGGAAAGATTCTTGCCCTGACTAACTATATATACTGATACCTGTGAACTAAGGTATGGCACTGCAGATGATAATTTGTAATAGTAGTTTCATGCTTGGAGTGCCTGTCATTCTGGTCTTCTGAATATGGGCTGCTTTTCATGACATGCCAGTTGCTGCTATGATGTCTCTTGGGTAGATGGTTGTTTAAGAACGGGGTGGTGAATGAAAGCAAGAGACAGGAAAAAGAATATTGTGGGACTGTCCTGCTTCAAGGTTGTATATGGTGAGATTTTTGGACTTATGTGTAAACATAGGAATTATATAATTCTTTATGCCTATTTTTAAAATATAATCTAATTTTTAAATGTTTTTTATCATACTTTGTACGGACTTAAAGTTCAGCATATCAATACCTGTTCCATATTATGCCTAAGATGTTTGATATGCAGACAGATAGTGAGGTTAAGCTTAACAGCCTACGTTGTATGCTAATAACAATAAGCTTGTCTTCTGGATGGGTAACAACCTGTTTGCAGAACAAAATTAGGGAAAAAGCTAAGCCGCAAGGAATACCAACATTTTGCCCTTAGCCTTCTAAGGTCAAGTTTGACTCAGGACATATGAGAACTTGCACTGTAACGTCATGTGACTCAGTAGTGTCCCAAATTTTCTGATCAATGAGATTATGGGGCCAAAGAGGAAAGTGATC
>NW_004524763.1:4189925-4198087 GCF_000260255.1 Octodon degus | reverse complement strand
TTTCCTGCATCCTTGTTGTTTTTAAGAGATCCTTTCTTACCTTTTCACTAGCTACACCAGCATCTTCAAGATCTGAAACTCTTTCTTCACTTTCACTTGAACGGTTTTGCAAGCTTGTGATTGAGAGTTTAATTTCCTCTATATGTCTTTGACTCTGCTTCATGCGATCTATTTCTTTCCTGTTTTGCTCATTCAGGGAATTCGTCATTTTTCTAATCTCCTCTATTTTTTTTATCAATATCTTCTTTAGAAGCAGTTAGAAATTCTTTTACTGCGGTGTTTTTTTGAGATTGAGTTTCCTGCTTATGTTTCTGTAGTTGCTTCTTTATTTCAGCTGCTATGAGTTCTGAGAGTTCTTTTTTTATTTCAGAAAAGAATTGTGCTCTGATTTCCCCATATCTTTCTGGTGTTGCTTATTTACTATTGACGCTATTAATTCATGCATTTGAGCCAAGCTAGTGTTCTCCGCATTTGTTCTGGGTGGGCATTGGGTTTTTCCATACGTTTCTGCATTTGATTCTTTAGTGCAGGCATTATTAATTCAGGGATTTCTTTTCTTTAATTTCCAATGTGATGCCCTGTATATCTTTCTGCAGCTGTTTCTTTATTTCAGAAGTCATTGATTCATTGCTCTCAGTTGTGTGATTTCAAATTTTTTCTGTTAATGTCCTCTGCACCTGTTATGGGTGGGCTTGGGTTCTGAGGTTGCATTTTGTTCCTTCTCATCATTTTGTTTAGCACTGTCTTCTGCCCTTTGTTGTAGATCTTTGCTGTAGTTATAACCTTCGCAGGTACTGAAGTTCAGGTGCAGCTCTACAAAGTTTGGACTTATCCAGCTGTGTCCGGCTTGGGTCTGGCTGCTGTGCTCAGCTCCTTCCCTCTGCTAACCTTGAGGGTGAACCTGTTGTGTCCCTGTGGCAAGTTGTTCTGCTCCTGGAATAGCTGGGTGGATCTGTCCTCTACAATCTCTGCAGGGATTGCAGCTGCAGTGTTACACCCCAGGCGTGTATGCCAGGCCTGATCTGTGCCTGGAGGGGGCAAGGTGATGTAGGGGGAAGACAAAGGTCTCCCACACACTCACCGGACCTGGGCTAGGACTGGGTCTGGGGGTTCCTGGAACATGGCAGAAATTCCTACTCCTTTGGTAGAAATTTTGTATAAATAACTCTTCTTTTATAAATTTTATTTACTTGCTTTTCTGGATCCTGGGACAGTGAGGTTCATTCTTTTTTTCCCCACTCTTAATTAAGAAATATACTACTTTAGATCCAGTGAAGCATACAAACTTTCATGATGCTAAAACCTGCCCTGAATGAAGTTCTCCTTCAATATCAAGTTCCTTGTTAGTTCATTGCCCATTGAGAATAAAAACATTTTAGATTGCTGCCAACACTGATTTAATTTTCAGTAACAGTTACTGTACTCTGTAAGTGGAAATACCACTACTGAAAAAAGAGAACGATGTCTTCTGCTTTCAAAGTTTATCTATATACTAAAACAATGTAGAAATAATAATAAAAGCAAGGCATTTCATAGTAATTTTAGGGGTGTGGTTAGGACTGTAATCCACACATTGTCATGGGGCAAAGGCAGCAGACACAAGCGCTGCTTATGAGTATTCTTGAGGCAAATGGTAAATGATTTTAATTCTGTAGTCATGTGAGAAAAAAATATCCAGACTGAAGGAATAATATACACAACTGCCGAAAACCCTGGAAAAACCAGAATTTCAGAGGGGAGATTTGGAAACAGCAAGTCTCCCTCAACCAGAAAAAGAATGCTCTGCCTCTTTACCTGCAGGTCAGGAGTGGTCCCACCACTGTGCTTTATATCCAGCTTGTAATTATACACTCCTGCTCCACATGCTATGTTGAGGTAAAAAAGAGAGGCAGGAGCCTTTTGAATACTGCAGATTCTCATCAATTGCAGACAATGGAACACTTAAGAGACATTGTTTCCTTAGTGAAGTGATTGCATTGTCAAAGTGTGTGCAAAAGAGACAAACCAGCAGAAGCACATGTCATATAGTTGCAATCTCACCATAATCCCTCAGGTGGCCAAGAAGCTGTGGATTTTACTTTAAATTTGCATTTAGCCCACAACTCATTAGCAAATCAGTGGGTAGAAGTTTAGTTTGTCCAAGAAGGGCCTGTCTGAGATCTCACAGATGACTGCAGCATACTCCTAGTTGTATTTCCTGATTTATGTCTTTTTATTTCTTCCTTGTTAGTCTAAGTCAACATCACTAATGAATGGAGTGCCTAAAGTAGTATATCTATACTTTGTGTTTATATCAAATCTACTTGTCAAGCATTAACAGTAAAGAGAAAGATGTCTCCACTCCACTCTCAAGTATTTGATTAATCCCTTTGTAGTCCCAACAATCTATGTGAGTAATTCTGGTATCTGATCATGATTAAGAGTCATTGGCTTGAAAAGCTCTTTTGCTTACCAATGACTCATTTCAGATTCTTATTTGTAGCTTCTTCTCTACATACCTGGTCCTGGCATTCAAGCCCCTCTCCAGTCAGATGCCTTCATGCCATGGCATACTTCCTTCCCACCCCCTCCCCAGCCACCTGTACTGCAGTACTGTGATCTGCAAGCTCCCAAGGGGCAGGGATAAATTTGTACCCCTTCTTATTATACTTTCTAAGTTGAAAAATTCTGGGATCAAATATAATTATTTCAACACTTTTTCATACCTTATAAACTTGCCAGGGGGGCCGGGGAGATTGCTCAGTGGAATAAGCGCTTCCCTGGCAAGCACAAGGGCCTGAGTTCAATCCCCAGTTCAAAAAAAAAAAAAAACTTAGTGCAAATGGAGAAGATGATGTAATACTTTCAGCCTGACCTGAATTACTCTTTTACTTGGAGATGTGCTATTGGCCCTTGCTCCCAAAGGCCATAAGGCCCAAATTTCTGATCCATATTTCAACATAGCAGTGGTCCCAAAACTTTAGTGTTTACCAGACTCACCTTGGATACTTGTTAAAAATACCAATTCCTGTCTTCTCTTCTGAAACCACCTTAAGGTCTATCCTGTAAGAATCACAGTTTGGAACATATTTTGGTTGAGAGGAGAGATAGCTGAAGTTGAGATTTGCCTACCAGTTCCTTATACTTTTCCTATTGATGGAGAGTGGTATCTTCCCCTAGGGTGATATAAGAGACAGAAATGGAATAAGCTTGTGCAGATGTGGTAGGTAAAATTACTGCACTTCTTAAAGATTGCTAAGGGATTAAAAATTATTAAGCATGATCAATTCATGGAAACAAGTTATAGAACAAACCCAGAAAAGAGGAGGTGGGTTCAAACTGTGAATATGCGTAAAATGTTGATGGGATTATGAAATGATCATTTTAAATTTGTATTTTAAAGAACGCACCTAAATTTCAAAAGGTTGTAATCCCAGCTCTTTGGAGGCTGTAAACAGGTAGATCACTACGAGTCTGAGTTAGTAGTGAAACCCTGAACACCCTGTAGACCCTTCCCTAAAATACAAAAAAAAAAAAAAAAAAAAAAAAAAAAAAAAAAAAAAAAGGTTGTAGTAATCAGTATTTCTTTTAAAATTCTTTACTTAAAACACTCATTAGCAGAACTGAGTAAACCCTTTCTGATAACACTAAACATACATGAAAGAAAAGCTGTCACTGGGGAAAAGAACTGCCTATATAACTGCCACTTCATTGCTCAGCTGGCAGCCAAAGTGGTTGATTGGGCTCTCCTCTTCAGGGATGGTAACATAGCCTATATCCAAGATGGACAGAATGCAGCAGACAGCCATTGAGGATGGCCAGCTGAAATGAACTCACATCAAATGTGTCAGTTATTTCCAAATATCAGAAGCCTCTTTGATTTTCATTGACCCTTTCTATATATCTTGACTTTTTTTTTAATTTAGGCCCTCTCTTGGATCTTCAGATTGATGGTATTGATTATCCTATCCCTCTTTTCTTCTATGCCACTTTGAGCCTGTTAGCAGGAAGTCATTCTCTAGACAGGAGATACCTCAGGAATAATAATCTAGATTTTTACTTTTTTATCTACTCTTGATCTAATTAGTTGACACAACTTAATCAATTCAAAAGGATAGTTAACAAATTGCCCCAACTGGCGTGCTGTGGAGCATGGAAGAGATGTAGAAATGGAAGAAAAAAGTGTATATGAAATGGTTTTAGAATGAAACCTTGATAGCATAATGTTTGTAAGAGCTTACTCTGGAGGGAAGGGTTAAACATTATGAAAGATAACCCTATCAAAAAGATCCTTCATATTTTCTTTGGCCTACAACACAGGAACCACTGTTCACTTGGTAAGATTTGGAGGCAGCTCATGCTAAAAGATAATAGTATTTTGTGCTCTATCTGTATAACTTGTGGAATTTACTGCTGGTACAGTCTTTGAGGTAAAAATCTGATTTAGAAATAATACTGAATCTAGTTAGTGATTTGCAAGAAATTACATGAATTCTAAGTTCAGCCTGTGTATAAAAAGTATGCAGCTCAGCTTTAGAGCTATTGATTAATAAAACATATATGTTACACAATATACATCTATATGGTATACTTACAATAATTTTAGAAATAGTTTATTATCTAAGGGAGCACTACTTTCTTAAAAGATAGTATTCTGAACAGATATCCCCCTCAAAGTATAAGCTCACATTGATGCTTTTAGAAACTGTGGTTTAAGCAGCACGTGACTGATGGTTGGAGGAATGTTAGTGCCTTTAGGCCACCAGAATTCTATTAAGAGCTTTGGAAGAGGTCATTCAATCTACTAAATGGGCCTGAAAGATGAAAAGCTCCTCCATACACAAGCAACTCCTCCACACCTCAAGTATAGGATGGGGACCTGGGAGTACTATTTCAGCTGCCCACGAAGAAAGTAGGTGAAAGGGCTGAGTAGAGGGCAGGCAATTATCTCTTTGCTGTGTGTTAAGCAGCATTTTCGCCTACCTGATAAATTACTTCCAGCTGTTGGCAACAATTTTCTTCTCATCATGGCAGGAGCAAGAATCTGGCAAATGTTGAAGAGCAGTGTGAGTCACTGATTAAATCCAAGATCCAGCTGGAGGTCAGAGTCAAGGAGCTGTCTAGGCGGGTGGAGGAAGGAGAGGAGATAAATTCTGAGCTGACTGCCAGGGGGTGGAAACTCGAAGATGAATGTTTTGAGTTGAAGAAAGAAATCGATGACCTGGAAACAATGCTGGCGAAGTCAGAGAAGGAGATGCACGCCACAAAGCACAAGATATGTTTTCCTTCATGTTAAGCATGTTAGAAACCTAAATTTCACTCTCAAATCAGGCTTTGGAAATAGAAGTGCTGTGTTTAATTCCATTAATGTGGTACAACTTTATAGCAGTGGGAACTAGAACAAGTATAAAGGATCTGATAAATTGTGTCGTCCCAATGCATCTATAGAACCTCATTTAATCTTCCAAAGGCAGTGTTTTCATTTGTTTCAGTCTTACTGAGACTGAGATCTGAGGAAAATGGTTTCACTGGGCCCATACATAAATGTGCATTTTTGGAGAAGGAACCTGATACCATTTACTAGGAAGGAATTTGGGAAGGTCTGATATCCCTAGTGCTTCCCAATTGGAGTTTCACTTTGAAGCCATCACTGTACTTCCATTAAGGACTCCAGTAGTTTATTTATTTGTGTATCTTTCTTTATGTATCTGTTGTCTCTTTACAGACTGAGATTAGTGATGTGTCATTATCAAAACGTTAATAAAAAGCTAATCTGCAACACAAAACTAATTTCATAGATAAATAGTGGCCTTTGTGTCTATTGGTTCTCTTTCATAAACAGAACATAAACCTGAAGTAGCCAGCTTATCTTTTTGCATATATCTGTGTGCTGGAATTCTTCTTTACCTGCCACCTTCTCTGAATGTTAAAGAGCAGCATGATCAAGACATACCTCCCGAATCCTTGAAAGAGGACTGACTTACCTTGAGTTGTATTATTATTATTATTATTATTATTATTTAACATAATTCTCAAAAAAGTCACCATGCAGGGATCTATACTGATGATATTTTATTGAATAGAATACTTTTCTTTTTGACCATATGAGATAGCATATTTTGTGGAGGAGAAAGTGAATTTGACATGTTAAAAAGTATATCAAAAATTTGGATAAATGTGGTTCTTGCTGATAGGCATTTTAACTTGGATAATAATAACAATTTTAATGGGTGAGAATATATCTCTTTGTGGTTTTGATTTTTTTATTATACTTTCAAGTTTTATTTCCTCTTTGAGGTTCTTAGACTAGTAAGACAATACGATGTGTGCACATGCCAGTGTGATTTATTTCATTCATGATTATGGTCTGTAGTTGCATTCACTTACCTATAAAAGCTTCAAATTTCTGTTTCATACCTGAATAATGCTCCATTGTGTAAAAATACCACATGCTTCTTTTCCATTCCTCAGTCGATGGACATTTGGGTTGTTTCCAAGATTTAGCTATGACAAATTGCATTACTGTAAGCATTGGTGCACATATATCACTGTGATATGATGTTTTCAGTTCATTTTTTTTTAATTTATTTATTTTATTTGTGTGTGTGCGTGTGTGTGTGTGTGTTTGTGTGTGGCCAGCTCAGCCCACCAGGGGGCGGGGCTGGCTGGCATGTGGTGCTGGAGGACTGAACCGCGGTCCCTGGGCTTTGCTTAGCTTGTTGTAAGTAGGTGCTTTAGACCACTGAGCCATCTCAACAGCCCAGTTCATTTTGAAAGATAAAAAGTAGAGAAATACCGGAATGAATGGGACTTCTGATCCTAGTCCTTTGAGAAATTTCCACAGTGATTTCCATAAGGGTTGTAAAGTCTACACTCCTACCAACAGTGGAAAAGTGTTCCTTTTCCCCACAGCCCCTCCAGCATTTGTTATTGCTTGAACTCTTGATGAAAGCAATTCTTTCTGGGGTAAGATGGAATCTCAGTGTTATTTTAATTCACATATCTCAAATGAGCAATGATGTTGAGTATTTTTTCATATATTTATTTGCATTTGTATTTATTCATCTGCAAAGTGTATGGTCATCTCAGATGATCAGTTTTTGGACTGGGTCTTTGAATTTTGAGGCCTGATTTTTTTAATTCTTTATATGTTCTACATAGAAGTCCTTTGTATGAGGGATAGTCAGCTATAATGTCTTCCCAATTTGTAAGTTTTCTTTTTACTCTGTTGGTGCCTTCTTTTGATGTGAAGAAACTTCTCAAAAAGATGAGATCCCAATTGTTGACTCTTTGAAGTATTTCCCATGTAATTTTACTTTTTTCATAAACTACCTACTGCTATGTCTTGAGGGTTTCTACCTACATTTCCTCAAGAAGATTCAGCATTTCATTAAATCATTTATCCATTTTATTTTCTTTTATTTTTTATTTTTTATCATCAAATATTGTAATGCCCAAATGCAAATATAAAAATGGTAAAAACATACTCCAGATTAAACATTTTTTTCTTGTTAAGAAACAAGAATTTAAAGATGAAAAACATAAACAAGAACTCACAATATTTTTAGTACCAATGTTGGAAGAAGTTGATACTGATGTCTTAGCTTCTAAAAAGTCCTAATGCCCATTTTTAAATCAAATCTATAGATTTTTTTTACAGAATAAATCAAGTTTGCACTATCATAGACTTTTTTTTTTCAAATCAAATTGGTAGGACAGTTTCAATAATTAACACATTGCATTCATTCTTCCTAGTGGTTAATTGTTGTACAAGATGCGGACATGATATCCTATTTACAAACAGTATTAGAACAAATCCCTCTATTCATTAAGAGAATGCAACTATATATCTATCTTAACCACTTTGAATACACAGATACAAAATGGACATTCATCTATATCCCCTTTTTTGTTAAGTTCCGTTATTTGAATATTACAGGTGTGTAAACTCAGCAAAATATTCTAAAAGAGTCCAATAGTCCATAATAGTATTGGGTCTTCTGCTTCACTGGCAATGTCAGAAATCGTTGACATGAGTCCCCTACAGCTCAACATAACAGTATGGCTTTACTTCTTATACTTCATTTTCATACTTTTCTGCTGGATGGTTAAGACCAAGGTAAAGCAGAACCTATGCAACAAGAGTTGTAGCTTTTGGGTCTGATAAGGTCAGTGAAATCCCC
>NW_004524763.1:4187476-4189825 GCF_000260255.1 Octodon degus | reverse complement strand
GAAGACCCAATACTATTATGGGCTACTGGACTCTTTTAGAATATTTTGCTGAGTTTACACACCTATAATATTCAAATAATGGAGCCTAGCAAAAAAAAGTATGCGGATGAATATCCATTTTGTGTCTGTGTGTTCAAAGCAGTTAGGATAGATATATAGTTACAGTCTCTTAATGAATAGAGGGATTTCTTCTAATGGTGTTTGTAAATAGGACATTATGTCTGCATCTTGTACAGCAATTGACCACTAGGAAGAATGTATGCAATGTGTTAATTATCGAAACTGTCCTACCAGTTTGGTTTGAAACTGTCTCACTGGTATTTGTTTATCAATAAAATTATGGGGAAAAATAAATAAAATAAAAAAAGAAATATAATTTCCACCAAATGTACACTGTTTTGGCGCTACTGTAAAACTGAACATTTGAAAGCTGTGCCATCCTAAGTTATGGCCATCTATATGTCTGTCCTTTCATCCTTATATTTTATTTTCTTGTTTTATCAAATCTTCCCTCTTAATTTTTAAAATATAATTGGATATTCTGTAACAGATTATTTAATTATCTGAAATTCTTAGGATTTCAGTGAAATTTCTTAATAGCCTCACACTAGTGGTCGTTTTTCTTTTCTGTATGTGTTCGTAACTTTAGATTCTAAGATTGCCATCACAGACTTATCAAAGGATTTCTGCTGGTTGGAGTCAGGGTGTGATTTTCAGTTTAGTTTTATATTTTTCTACTCCACATGCCTAAAATATATTTATTATCAATGTAAAAATATTATAATTTCTTAGATACTTTTGCATCAAATAGTCATTATAATTTAAAGCTTAAAAACTTTAGTAATGCTAGAATATAACCCTCTTGTCATAGGATTTTTTTATTCACATAGATCATGTCGGACAAGCTTCCCTAGCTTCTTTCTCTGCTTGTTGGTGGGGTGTTTTTTTTTTTCTTCCTGTGTTTTGATGTTGAAAACCTTTGAAGTTTTCTGCCTTGCTTTTCTTTCCATGTACATATGAAAATAGAAACCCTTGCATTCCCAAATCTTGCTCCACTACTTCACTAACACAGCCAGACTAGGTATGCATCCCCCACGGATGGAGTTTCCAATTATCCCTTTTTCTTGTTTTCAGGTTTAGCTCCCAATTTAAGGATGTTTATAGTGGATACATTTTCAGGAGATCCAGTCCATAATAATGGTAGCCCTAGAAACCCCTCTTGAAGTGTTTGTCAAGATTAAATGGAACCTAGATATAGAGCACTTTGAAGATTAACTAAAATATGATTCCTAATGTGGTATCTTTGGTAGAAATTTTTTTACGTTATGTGAAATTTTTATTTATCAATACTGAATAAATAAAAGATTTTTCATAAAAGTGTGAAATAATATAGATTAAAATCAAAATTACTTTAAGAACCAAAATTTTTTTAAAGCTTATCTACCATAGTTTTCTTTTTCCCAATGTTTTTATTAATTTTATTGAGAAAAAGATAGCAATGAGACAGTTTCAAAACTGAATAGTAGGAGAGCTTCAATATTTAATACATTTCATATTGTTATCACCTTACTAGTTATTCACAGTACAAGATGCACACATGATATCCTGTCCAAACACTATTAGTACAAATCTTTCTTCTCATTGAATGAAGAGAAAGTAGCTGTATATCTATCCTATTTTGTATATACAGATACAAAATGATCCTTAAATTGTATTCCCTTTTTTAGATTAGTTTTGTTAGCGATGGGTATTCCATTGATATATAAACATTGTAGGTGCATGAATTCAGCAAGATAATCCAATATAGTCCAGTAGTCCATAATAGTAGTGTGTTATCCATAGGATTGGCAATGTCAGAAGTTGTTGACGTGAGCCTTTCACAGTTCAGCATATAAATATGGCTTTACTTTTTTATAACTCATTTTTAAACCTTTCTGTTGGATGGTTAAGACCAAGATAAAGCAAGATCTATATAACAAGAAATGTAAGTTTTGTATCTGATAAGGTCAGTCAAGTCCTCTCAGAATTTATCCTGTTACCCTGTACCACAGTTTGCAGATCCTTTTTCAGTGTCAACCATGTGGATGAATCATGGCCATTGCTTGACTAATTTTCTCTCTGTGAAAGCCTGAAAGGATGTTTTATCACCATGTGATCCTCCTTAGGAACATTCTATGTCATTGCTCTGTGGCCCCATAATCTTCTTCTTCTTTTTTTTTAAAGAAGACAATTATAATTATATTGAAAAACAGATAGCAATGAGACAGTTTCAAATCAAATCGGCAGGACAGTTTCAATAACCAACACACAGGATACATTCTTCTTAGTGGTTAATTGCTGTACAAGATG
>NW_004524763.1:4185507-4186646 GCF_000260255.1 Octodon degus | reverse complement strand
CTGCATTTCAAACATCTTACGCATAATAAAGAACAGGTATTTTTCATCAAGTATTGATATGTTGAACTTTAAGTCCCTACATAATATGATAAAAATATTTAAAATTAGATTATATTTTAAAAATAGGACAAACAATTACATACTTCTCATGTTTGCTCATAAGTCCAAAAATCTCACCATATACAACCTTGAAGCAGGACAGTCCCACGGTATTACTTTTCCTGTCTTTTGCTTTCACTCACCACCCCCTTCTTCTTGAACATCCACCTACCTGAGAGATATCATAGCAGTAACTGGCATGTCATGACAAGCAGCCCATATTCACAATACCAGAATGACAGGCACTCCAAACATGAAACTACTATTACAAATTACCATCTGCAGTGCAGTAGCTGAGTTCACAGGTATCAGTATACATAGTTAGTTAGGGTGAGAATCTTTCCAATTAACTGCTAGATTAAAAAATCTTCTGAATATTCACAGTAGCATTGTCTTGCCCATCTTTGACATATAACTGTATGGCTTGACATTGTTGTTTCCTAGCTATTCTCTTTTCCCTCTCTTGATTAGTTAGTCCTTGAGATCCTGCTTTCCTTTTCCTTGTATTATATCTTTCTATTTGTATTTGTTCTTTGGAGTTCTTAAACTAGGGAGACTATATGATATTTACACATGTGTGTCTGGTTTATTTCACTTATGAGTATATTATCAAGTGGCATCCACTTCAATATAAAGGCTCGCAGTTTATCATTATTAAGAGCTGAATTGTGTAAAAATACGACATCATTTTCAACCATTCCTCAGTTGATGGACATCTTGGTTGTTTCCAAGATTTGGGTATCACAAATTGTGCTTCTATAAACATAGGCAAACATATATCACTATGATAGGATGATTTCAGAACCTGTGGGAAAATTGCGAGTAGAGGAATAGCTGGTTTAAAGGAGATTTCCAGACCAACTTTTCTAAGGAGTCTCCATACTGATTTCCATAACGGTTGCACCAGTCTACATTCTCACCAGCAGTGGAGAATAGCCTTTTTCCACATAGCCTTTCCAACATTTGTTGTTGGGTGATTTCTTTATGATAGCCATTCTTTCTGGGGTGAGATGATATCTCAATGTGGTTTTAATTTGCAT
>NW_004524763.1:4180432-4181418 GCF_000260255.1 Octodon degus | reverse complement strand
CATTTGTTGTTGGGTGATTTCTTTATGATAGCCATTCTTTCTGGGGTGAGATGATATCTCAATGTGGTTTTAATTTGCATGTCACGAATGGCTAGTGATGTGGAGCATTTTTTAATATATTTATTCGTCCTTTAATTTCTTCCTCTGCGAAGTGTGTGTTCATCTCGGATGTCCATTTCAGGCTTGGGTCTTTAAATTTTAGCACCCTAGTGTTTTTTACTTCTTTATAGATTCTAGAGAGCAGACCTTTGTCTGAGTACTGATTTGTCATGATTTTTTCCAAATTTGTGGGTTGCCCTTTCACTTTGTTGCTAATCTCTTTTGATGTGAAAAAACTTCTCAGTAAGAGCAGGTCCCAGTTTTTAATTCTTTCAACTGTTACGCGTGTGATTTGATTTCTGTCCATGAACTCTTTGCCTACACCTATGTCTTCAAGAGTTCCTCCTGCTTTCTCTTCCAGGAGATTTAGTGTCTCTGCATTAATGTTTAGATTTTTAATCCACTTTGTCTTTAGTTTAGTGCATGGTGATAGACCTGGGTCCTTTTAGTTTTTACGTGTAGAGAGCCAGTTTTTCCAGCACCATTTGTTAAAGAGGCTATCTTTCTTCCAGTGAGTATGTTTGGCCCTTTTTTCAAAGATAAGGTAGCTGAGTGTGTTTGTAGGAGCTTCAGTTCTTCTAATCTATTCCATTAATCCTCAGGTCTATTTTGATGCTGGTACCATGCTGATTTTATCACAGTAGCCTTGTAGTATAATTTCAAGTCAGGAATTGTAATGCCACTTGCCTTGTCTTTATTGCCCAGAATTGCCTTTGCTATTCTAGGTCTTTTTCGGTTCCAGATAAATTTTAGGAATGATTTCTCTATGTCGGCGAGATATGTCGGTAGAAATCTGATAGGGATTGCAATAAATCTATACAGCAATTTTGGGAGTATGGCCATCTTCACAATGTTGATTCTTCCTATCCAGGAGCATGGGATATCTT
>NW_004524763.1:4166805-4180332 GCF_000260255.1 Octodon degus | reverse complement strand
CAGCCATGTGGATGAGTCACAGCCATTGCTTGGCCAATGTGCTCTCTGTGAAAGCCTGAGAGAATGTTTTCTCCCATGTGACTGTCCTTAGGCACACTCTACATCATCGATCACTTTCCTCTTTGGCCCCATGATCTCCTTGATTAGAAAATTTGGGACCCTACTGAGTTACATGATGTTACAGTACAGGTTCTCATATGTCCAGAATCTTAATTGACCTTGGAATGCTAGGGCCAAAATGTTGGCTTTCCTTGTGGCCTTCCTTTTTCTCTAATTTTGTTCTACAAACTTAGGTTGTTAACCCTCCAGAAGAGAAGCTTATTGTTATTACCATGCAACTTAGGCTGTTAAGCTTAACCTCACTATCTGTCTGCATATCAAATATCTTAGGCATAATATGGAGCAGGTATTTTTCATCAAGTATTGATATGTTGAACTTTAAGTCCCTACAGAATATGATGAAAAACATTTAAAAATTAGAATGTATTTTTAAAATAGGTATAAAGAATTATATACTTCTTATGTTTACACACAAGTCCAAAAATCTAACCATATACATCCTTGAATCAGGACAGTCCCTCAATATTCCTTTTCCTGTCTCTTGTCTTCATTCATCACCCCCTTCTTCTTGAACAGCCATCTACCCAAGAGACAGCACAGCAGCAACTGGCATGTCATGACAAGCAGTCCATATTCAGAAGAACAGAATGACTGGCACTCCAAGCATGAATCTACTATTACAGATTACCATCTTCAGTGAAGTTGCTTAGTTCACAGGTATCAGTATATATAGTTAGTTAGGGTGAGAATCTTTCCAATTAACTGCTAGATTCAAAAATCTTCTGAATATTCTCAGGATCATTGCCTTGCCCATCTTCTACATATAACTGTATGGCTTATCACTGTCATGTTTCCTAGTTCTTCTCCTCATTTATCCATTTTTGACTGTAACTTTCTGCATGTTGACAAGCATGGATTTAATTTTAGCCTTCAGCATGTGAAAAGCCAGTTTTTACAGCACCACTTATTAATGAGGCTGTCTCCCTTCCAGTGAACATATTTGGCACCTTTGTCAAAGATAAGGTGGCTGAGTATGTTTGTAGTGTGTCTGCATCTTTTAATCCACTCCATTGTTCCCCAGATCTGCTTTTTTGGTGGTACCATGATGATTTTATTATAGTATATTTGTATAATTTCAATCAAGGATTATGATGCCTCCTCCCTTGTCTTTTGCCTAGATTGCCTTTGCTATTCTGGGTCTCTTCTGGTTCAAGATGAATTTTAGAAATGTTTTTCTCTAGATCTTTGAGAGATACTAGTGGTATTTTAATCAAGATTGCATTGAATCTGTATAACAATTTTGAAAGTATGGCCATTTTTGCAGTGTTGGATCTTCCTACTGAGGAAGAAAGAATAACTTTCCATTTTGGAAGTCCTCTTTGATCTCTTTCCTCAGAGTACTATAATTTCCACTGTACAAATATTTTATTTCCTTTGTGAGATCGATTTTTAATATTTCATTTTTTGGATGTTATTGTGAAAGGTGTGGTTTCCCTAATTTCTTTCTCAGAACATTTGTTATTTGTGTATAGAAATACAATTGATTTTCTTTCCTTTTTTTTTTTTTTTTTTTTTTTTTGCAGAACCAGGGATTGAACCCAGACCCTTGTGCTTGCCAGGGAAGCATTGATTCTACTGAGTCATCTCCCCAGCCCCCAATACAATTGATTTTCAGTGTTGGCTTTATAGCTTTCTCTGCTACTGCTACTGCTACTGCTACTGCTACTTTTGTTTATTAAATCTATAAGTCCCTTGAAGAGTTTGGGGTCTTCTATGTAGAGTATCATGACATCTGTGAATAATGTTAATTTCACTTCTTCCTTTCCAATCAATATTTCTTTTATTTGCTTTTCTTGTCTAATTTCTCTGGATAATACTTCCAGTGCTATACTGAATAGGAGTGGTCACAGTGGACCTCCTTGTCTAGTTCCTGATTTTATCATGAAGGCTTTCAGTTTTTGTCCATTAAGTATGATATTCACTGTTGGTTTGTCATAAATGGCTTTTATCAGGTCAAGGTAAGGTCTGTAGTGTTTTTATCATGAGTGAGTGTTGGACTTTGTCAATAGCTTTTTTGGTGTCTATTAAGATGATCATGTGAATTTTGTCTTTGGCTATGCTGATGCAGTATATTGCATTTATGGACTTGCACATGTTAAAACATTCCTGCATTCTTGGGCAAATCCCAATTGGTTGTGACATATAATCATCTTGATAATTTGCTGCATTCTGTTTGCTGGTATTTTATTAAGGATATTTGTATCTTTGCTCATTAAGGAGAGTGGCCTGTAATTTTCCTTTTGGATGGGCTTTTTCTGGTTTTGGTATTAGAGTAATACTTGCCTCCAGGAATAAATTTGGGAGAATTGCTTCCCTTTCAATTTCATAGAAGAGTCTGAGAATAGTTGCTATTAAATCTCTAAATTTCTTGTAGAATTCAGCTGTGAATCCATCCAGATCTGGGCTTTTCTTTGTCAATTACATTTTCAATTTCATCCCTTGATATTGGGTTATTCAAAATTTTTATATCTTCTCATTTCAGCTTTGGCATTCCATATGTATCTAGAAATCTGTCCAGTTTTTCTCTGTTTTTCATTCTTTGAGAGTAAAAATTTTCGAAGTCAGTATTGATCTGAATTTCTATAAGGTCAGTAGTGATTTTATCCTTTTCACTACTTATTGAATGAATTTGAATTTTTTCTTTCCTTCTTGTAATAAGGTTGGCTGAGGTTTTATCTATTTGATTTATTCTTTCAAAGAATCAACTCTTCGATTCATTAATTCTTTGTATTACTTTCTTCCTCTCCATTGCATTATTTTCTGCTCTGATCTTTATAATCACCTGCCTTCTTTGGATTTGACTTGTTAGTTTTTTGTTTTATTTTTCCTTAGGAACCTGAGGTTCTGCATAAGATTATTTATTTGGGCTTGTTCTGTTTTCCTGATGTGCAAATTTGCCACTATAAATTTTCCTCTTAAGACAGCCTTCATTCCATCCCACTGGTTCTTGTAAGTTGTATCTGCATTTTCCTTTGATTGTCAGTATTGTTTAATTTCTTCATTAGTTACATCTCTGATCCATTGATTGTTTAGGGGGATGTTAATCAATTTTTATTTGTTTATGGAGTTTTTGCTGTTTCTTTTGTCAATAATTTCCAGTTTCATTGCATTATGGTCAGATAATATCCATGAGATAACATCAGTTGTTTGCATTTCTTTATGCATGCTCTGTGTGCTAATAAATGTTCTACTGGAGAACATTCCATATGCAGCTGAGAAGAATTTTAACATTATTGGATGGAACACTCTGTAAAAGTCTACTATATTCATTTCTTCACAAGTTTAGTTCAGTTCTGTTTTTTTTTTTTTTTTTTTTGCCTAGTTGATCTATGTCTTTCTGGAAGTGGGATGTTAAAGTCCCCCATTATAATTGTGTTGTTGCTTATTTGATTTTTCATGTCTGTTAAAATTTGTCTTATGTTGGTTGCTTCTACATTGGGTGCATAAATATTTATGATTGTTATCTCTTCCTCTTGCAGTTTTTCCCTAACAACTTTGTAGTGATCTTCTTTATCTCTTTTAAACATTGTTGGTTGAAGTTGATGCTGTCAGCAACCAGAATAGCTACCCCTGCTTTTTTCTATATTCCTATCACATGAAGTATTGTTTTCTATCCTTTGACTTTTATTCTATGAATTTCCTTTGCAGTTAAATGTGTTTCTTATAGATAGCATATTGTTGGATTTTCTTTCTTTCTTTCTTTCTTTCTTTCTTTCTTGTTTCTGTATTTAAGACAGGGTGTACAGTGTCTATAGGGTCTCACTACATAAATCAGACTCATAGTGAGTCTCCTGTTTTACAGCCTCCCAAGTGCTGGGATTACAGGAATATACCACCACATCCAGATTCAATTGCCATCTCAGCACACCCCTTGGGCAAGGCTGGCACCACATGCCCATGCAGGCCCACTGCACTCTGCCTAAGCTGGAACTTTAGTCTGCTGAGCTATCAGGCCAGCCATAGATTTTGTTTCTTGATCCACTGTGCCAGTCTGCTTCTATTGATGGGTAAATTGAGCCCATTTATATTGATTTTTATAACTGATATTATTGTCTTATCTTTATCATGTTATTTTCTGGTAGGTTCCCTACTTTTCCCCTTTGCTTAATTGATTACTCTGCTTGTTGATTCCTTTCTGTTGTTTTTCTTAAAGTTGTTGTCATTTCTGTTTCTCCCTAGAATATTTGTCAGTACTCTTTGTAGGGTTGGTTTGGTGGTTATGAATTTCCTTCATTGTACTTTGTCATGGAAATATTTTCTTCTCCATTAATTTTGAAAGATAGTTTTTCAGAGTACATCAGTCTGGTTTGAAAGTTGTTTTCTTTCAGGACCAGAAATACTTCACTCCAAGCTCTTCTTAGTTTGATGGTCTGTGTTGAGAAATCTGCCATGATTCTGTTGGGCTTTCCATTATGGGTGATCTGTTTCTTTTCTCTAACTTCTTTTAATATTTTGTTCTTGTGCTGAATTTCTAAGATCGTGATTATTATGTGTCTAGGTGCAGATTTATTTTGATTATGTCTAATTGGAGTTGTGTATGCCTCACTTATCTCTATGTCAGATCCTTTTCCCATTCTTGGGAAATTTTCTGCAACTATTTCTGCAAGTAGTCTTTTTCTGCCATCTGTGCTGACTCCTGCTATTTCACTAAAAACTATCAGTCTTCTATTGTTTTGCTTTGTATTATCTTGTGGCTGCTGAATTGTTATTTGCTGGTTCCTTGTTATTTTTTTAATTTATTTGTGTGTGTGTGTGTGTGTGTGTGTGTGTGTGTGTGTGGCCAGCTCAGCCCGCCAGGGACGGGGCTGGCTGGCATGTGGTGCTGGGGGATTGAACCATAGTCCCTGTGCTTTGCTAAGCTTGTTCTAAGTAGGTGCTCTAGACCACTGAGCCATCTCACCAGCCCCCTTGTTATTTTTAAGACATCTTTCCTATCATTTTCATTTGCATCAGTGCTGTCTTCAAGGTCTTAAAGTCCATCCAAGTTTCTTTCAAGTGGTTTTAGTAACTTTCAGTGGAATTCTTAATTTCCTGAAAATCTGTTTGAATCTGTTTCATGCATTCTAATTGTTTCCTGTATTGTTCATTTAATATTTCCATCGTTTTTTTATTCTCCTCTTTAAAAAAAATAAGTCTATGCTTTCTTTAGAAGTGCTCAGCAATTCTTTCATGATTGTTATCATTTCTTTTTTTTCTAACCTCAGAGGTTTTTTTTAAATTTTTAAAATAATTTTATTGAGAAACAAATAGCAATGAGAAAATTTCAAAACCGATTAGTAGGACCATTTCAATATTTAATATATTGCATGTTGTTGTCTTTGTGGTCATTCATTATAAAAGATGCAGGCATGATATCCTGTCCACAAACACTATTAGAACAAATCTTTCTATACATTTAATTAAGAGAAAGTAGCTGTATATCTATCCTAACTATTTTGAATATACAGATATAAAATAGTCGTTCACTTGTATCCCTTTTTTTTTTTTTTTGGTTTAGTTTTGTCCGAGAAGGGTATTCCAATGTCATTTAAATACTGTAGGTGCGTGAATTCAGAAAATATTCCAATATAGTTCAGTAGTCCATAATAGTAGGACTATTTTCATAGTCCATAATTTCCATAGTAGTAGTTCATAATTTCTGTAGGACTGGCAATGTCATAAATTGTTGACTCAAGCCTTTTACAGCTCAGCTTATTAAAATGGCTTTACTTTTTTTACTTCATTTTTATACTTTTCTGCTGGATGGTTAAGACCAAGATAAAGGTAGACCTATATGAAAAGAAATGTAATTTTGTGTCTGATAAGGTCAGTCAAATCCACTCAGGATTTATCCTGAAACCCTGTACCACAGTTTGTAGATCCATTGTCAGTATCAGCCATGTGGATGAGTCATGACCATTGCTTGACCAATGTGCTCTCTGTGAAAGCCTGAGAGAATGTTTTCTCTCCATGAAACTCTCCTTAGACACACTCTACTTCATCAATCACTTTCCTCTTTGGCCCCATAATCTCCTTGATCAGAAAATTTGAGACAAAACTGAGTTACATGATGTTACAGTACAGGTTCTCCTATGTCAGAGATTATTTCTTATCTGATTTCTTCTATAACCTGATGCAGTTGTTTCTTTACTTCAGTTACTGTCATTTCAGAAATTTCATGTGTGTAACACCAAGTTCTTATATATCCTTGATTCCTGGATTTTTACTGGGTGGGCTAGAGTTCTGAGATTGCCTTTTGCTCTTTTGTTTTAATATTTTTTTACGTCCTTAATTTTTCACCTGGACACAGCAGTGATGGGAGAAGGTGGGTCATAGGTTAACAAGGCTCCTGGGACAGTGGGGGAGGGTGAGTAGGGTATGCTCACCAAAGCTCCCACTATGTGGGGTTCAACATGCTTTCAGCCACAGTGAAGGCAGAGGTAAGCTCAGAAAAGATGATGAGGGCTGGCAGAGATCAGTAAAACTCTTCAAGATGGTTGTGAGGGTGGCACAAGATTCACTAAGTTCCTGGAGCTGTCAGAGTCATCCTGCCTTCTACAATGGTGGGATAAGCCCCCAGCTGTGGTTTTAGTTTAAATCCCTTATGATTAGTGAAATAGAGCATTTTCTATAAACAATTTAGAAATTTTACTTGTTTTGAGAAGTAACTGTTTCATTGTTTAGTCCATTTTTTAATTGAATTATTTTTATGATTTGTTTGCTTATTTTGGTGCTTAGCTTTTTGAGTTCCTTGTATAGTCTGGATATTAATCTCTTCTTGGATGAATTGCTTGAAAATATTGTCTCCCATTCAATAGGTTATCTTTCAGTTTTGTTACTTTATTGTTTAATTTTTAAATTTGATATAATAACATTTATGTATTTTTATCTTTGTTGACTGTTTTTTGGGCCCTGTCTAAATATTAGCTACACGAATTTTTTTTTAAATGTATTTAGTACAGGGTCTACAAGGTCTCACTACACAGATGAGACTTGTAGTGATCCTGTTTTTCAGCCTCCCAAGTGCTGGGATTGCAGGCCTGTGCCACCATGCCCAGCTCAATCACTGTCTCAGTATGCTCTGGGGGCAGGACTGACATGGCAAGTCAGGGATCAAACCCCTTAAGTGTCCACCTAAGCAGGTGCTTTAATCCACTTAGCTATCTGGCTGGCCCTACACTAATGTTTTGAAGTATTTCCTCTGTGTTTTTTGCAGTAAATTTGTAGTTTTAGATTTACAATTTAACTATTGATTCATTTTGATGATTAATACAATTTAACTATTGATTCAACTGTTGATTTCTGTGGATGGTGACAGGAAGGAATCTATTTTCATTCTTTTGCATAGTCATATCCAATTTTGTCAGTCCTAATTATTGAAGAGATAATTTATTTCTTTACTGTAGGTTCTGGGTGCCATTGTCAAACATCAACTGGGTTTATGAATGGGATTAATTTTTCTGAGTTTTTCATTGGCCTTAGAGTATGGTTCTCTGCACATACTGTCCTGTTTTGTTTACTACAGCTTTGTGATATTTTTTAAAGTTTATTGCTACAAGTTAGATATACATAATGATCACATTCATCATAGAGAATTTTTATCTGTATATGGTATATCTTGATTCTTCTTTTTTTCCCATTCCCTCCCCTCTCTTCAATCCTTCTTACCCTCATCTACAAAGACTTATTTCCATTTTATCCTTTTTTCTCACTTTTTTGTAGTGTGTTTGAAGTCAGATATTGTGATTCTTCCAGCATTGTTTTGTTTTCTCAGGAATCTTTGGGCATTCTGAGTCTTTTATGGTTCCTTATGAATTTTAAGATTAACTTCTATTTCTATGAATAAACACATTGATCACTGAATGGTAAGATAATTGAATCTCTATGTCATTTTAGCGATAGTAATTTGTTTGCTCCATGAACATTTGACATCTGCCTATTATTCACAGCTTTCTTCAATTTCTTTCATCAATGTTTTATGACTTTTATTATAGACATCTTTACTTTCCTTAAATTTGTTTCTAAACATTTTTATAGCTACTGTGAGTGTGATTACATTCTTCATTTTTCAGGAACTACAGTACATTATTTATATATAAAATGTTAGTTTTTCTATGGTGATTTTGTATCATGTAATTTTACTAAATTGTTTGAGTTTCACCATTTTTTGATGAACTATTTAGTTTTTTCTGTATTTAAAATTATGTTATTTTCAAACATTAATAGCTTCTTTCTTTTATATTGAGATACTAATTATTTCTCTTGCTAAATACCTCTTGCTAAGACTTCCTCGCCTATAGTGAATGAGAGTGGTAAAAGTGAATGTTCTTTTCTTATTCCCAATCTGAAAGGTAAGATTTTTAGCTTTCCCTTTTTCAGCATAGTACTGACTATGAGTTTTTCATGTGATACATATTGAGATGTATTCTTTCCATATCTAATTTGCTACTTTTTATCATAAAGGAAAGTTAAGTCTTTTCAATACTTGTTTGCCTCTACTAAAATTATTGTATGGCTTTTGTGTTTCATGCTGTTGCTATATTATGTTTACTGACCTTTTATGTTGAGCTAAATTTACATCTCTGGGATGAATCCCATTTTGTCATAGTGCATGATCTTTTTATTGCTATTAAGTTCATATTTTTAGTGTTTCATTAATAGTTTCTGACATTGTGTCAGTCAGGAGCAATCTAGTTTTTCTTTTTCTGCTATATGTCTGGTTTTGGTATTGGTGTAATACTGACAAACTAAATCCCTGTACTCTTTTGCAGAATTTGGCAGAGTTCCTGCCATTTCAGCTTTCAGAATAGTTTAGGAAGAATTTGAATCAGTTCTTCTTTAAATGCCTTTTTCAGAATTCAGTAATAAAACCATCATGTACTAGAATTTTTTGATGGAAGATTTTTAATTACTGCATCATTCTCATTATTCCTAATTGGTATGTTTAACTTTTATATTTTTTCCTGTATCAGTTTTGTTAGGTTTGCTTTCAATTTTTTAAAATATTTTTATTTATTTATTTGCTACAAAGTCTTGCTCCCAGGGCTGGCATGTATGTGGTACAGGGGATTGAACTTGGGCCCTTGCGCTTGTCAGGCAGGTGCTCAGACTGCTGAGCTATCTCCCAGCCCCTAGGCTTTCAATTTCTAAACATATAATTATGTATAGTTTCTTATTATCCTTGTGTTTCTGTGATATCCATTACAATGTAGCCTTTTTCATTTCTGACTTTATTTGAGTGTTCTCCCTTTTTACTTGTCAGTTAGTCTATCTAAAGTTCTGCCCATTTTCTTGATTTTTTTCCCTTTTCTTTTCACTCCTCCCTTTACTCTTCTTCCTCTCCCTCCCCCTACCCCTTTTCTTTTTTTTAGTCTTATTATTTCTCTTGATGATTAAACCCAGAAAGTACTAACCTATGCACCCACCCACCATTTAAAATATTTGAGATAGGACCTCATAATCTGGCTCTGTTTGAGACATGTGTTTGTTACTATAAATTCTCCTCTCAGCACAGCTTTTTTTTTTTCTTTTTGGTGGAACCAGGGATTGAACTCAGACCCTTGCACTTGCCAGGGAAGCACTTATTCTACTGAGCCATCTCCCTGGTCCCTCGCACTACTTTTTCTGTATCCTATGCATTTTAATAAGTTTTCACATTCATTTGGTTCTACAATTTTTAAGTTTCCTTTAATTTTTAAATCATACATTTTTCAATTTCGAGCCTATTAATGTTCCTGTATTTGTATATTTCCCATTTTTCTTGCTCTGGATTTGGAGATTTATTCAATTGTCAACTAAAACGATGCATTATATGGTTTTAATTTTTCTTAAACTTATTGAGATTTGTCGTGAGGTCTAACATATGAACTTTCCATCTGCTGATAAGAAGAATGTGCATTCTGCAGTTGTTCATTGAAATGTTGTATAAATATCTCTTCGTTCCCTTTGCTTTATAGTACTGTTTAATGCAGACTTTTTAGTCTGTCAACTTCTGCTTAGATGATCTGTCCACTGAAGAACATAGAGTATTGAACTATCCAACTATTTTATCATGTTGTCTTGGCCTTTATGTCTAATAATATTTATGTCATATATTTTGGTAGTCCCATGTTGTTTGCATATATACTTATAATTGTTATATCTCCTTCATGTGTCAATTTTTTATTAATATATAATACATTCTTTGTCTCTTTCTACAATATTTGATTTAAAGACAGCTTTTGCTGTTAGGAATATAGCTACCACTGCTTGCATTCAGTTCCTTCATGTTAGTCTATGTGTATTTTTTTAAACCAGAGAAGTGAGTTCTTGTGACAGCGTATAATTAGACACTATGTGTGTATGTGGGGGGTTGTTTGTTTTTTCCAGTGAACCAGTCTATGTCACTTGCTGAACTGAACGCATTTCAACTGAAGGCTGTTATCAACAGGCATGAACAGATAATGTTTAATTATTTGATTAGTCTCACCTACCTATATCTGGCAATCTGAGCAACAAATTTGATGATAACAATACATAGTATAATAACTATTGTTAACTTTCTATTTTTGTTTTGAAATACTGTACCATTTTTATTATTTTATGTTGCTTTGTTATTGTTTTGTTCTTGTTATTTGTTTTTGGTTGTTTTCCTCCTTAAAATAAAAAAACCAATAGGTATAAATTTCTTCATATCATTTTGTTAATTATAGTTTGCTTGTATTATGTATTTTTTTTCCTTTTCACCTGTCTTTTCATTTGTTCTTGTGATGTGGCAGTTTTCTGACATGCCAAGATTTGATCTCTTCCATTTTTCTTTTCCCCCTACCATTGTGTGTGTGTGTGTATGTGTGTGTATGTGTGTGTGTGTGTGTATGTGTGTGTGTGCATGTGTGTGTGTAGTTCAGACTGGCCTTGAGCTCACTTTGTAGGCCAGGCTGGCTTTGAACTTGCAACAATCTTCCTGCTTCAGCCTCCCAAGTGCTAGGAGCAGAGTCCCTTTGGGTTTTATGTTCGAGTGAGCTTTGTATAGTCATGTGCTCTCACGATTGTGGCTGTCACCTTTTTCTTCTCCTGTGAGGACTTCCTCGAGTGTTTCTGGTTGGGCTGGTCTAATGCTTTTGAATTGCCACATTTCTTTCTTATCTTGGAATGAATTTATTTTTCTCTTATATTTAAAAGCTAACCTTTGGCTATAGTATCCTTGGATGAAACTTCCTGGGGTGTTTTTTGCAGTATGCTATTATTTATTAATAAAATATTTCTTAACTTTATAATAATATGCCATTTTACTTATTTAATGATCATTATAGTCAGTGAGAAGATACATTATGTGAGATATAACTTAAAATTGTCACTTCCCCCTGTACTTTGGAGCTACATATTGATGAGTTACAAGTATAATATTATTTTGCGCTGATATTTAGTTGTACAAATGATTGATTATGTTTGCCCATCATTGTTCACATATGACAACTTTCTAAATTTGTCATGTGTTTTACAATTGAAGTGTTTTTTTCAAACCAAATTGGTAGGACAGTTTCAATAATTAACACATTGCATACATTCTTCCTGGTGATTAATTGCTGTATAAGAGACGGACATGATATCCTATTTCAAACACTATTAGAAAAAATCTCTCTATTCATGAAGAGAATGTAGCTATATATCTATCCTAACCATTTTGAATATACAGATACAAAATGGACATTCATCTGTGTCCCCTCTTTTTGTTTAGATCCATTATTTGAATATTATAGGTGTGTCACCTCAGCAAAACATTCTAAAAGAGTCCAGTAGTCCATAATAATATTGGGTTTTCCGCTTCACTGACAATGTCAGAAATTGTTGACCTGAGTCCCCTACAGCTCAACCTAACACCATGGCTTTACTTCTTATACTTCATTTTTATACTTTTCTGCAGGATGGTTAAGACCAACATAAAGCAAGACCTATACAGCAAGAGTTGTAGCTGTTGGGTCTGATAAGGTCAATGAAATCCCCTCAGGATCTTCCTGTTTTTTAGTATGTGGTCATATTACCCTATTCTTTTCGATTTTAAAGGTATTTATTGAGAAATCTTCTGTGTCTAACAGGCATTCCTTTATAGGTAACTTGATTTTTCACTTGCTACATTTTAAATATTTCTTCTTGGTTTTATACTTTTGATAATTTGACTTTTGTACTTTTTACAATAAAAGCCATGGATTTGAGCTTTGGGAACACAAAAGGGAACTTCTGTAGGTCCTTAAGCTGATTGTGGTTGGTGCTAAGTTTGCATGCTGCCATTGGAAGGCAGATGGCAACTTCTTTGATCCCAGAAAATAAGCATAAATATTACCAACTGTTCAATTATTAACAGTTTTAATACAAAGTCTTTGGGATGGAGTCAAGACTTTCCTAGAACTTCGGGGACTGTGTAGGTGAAGTTTGGGCTTATAACACTGACATGCATGCTCCTCGAAATTCCTTACCTAAGACCCATGTATTGGGCGTAGGTGATGTGTTTGAGATAGTGGCTTTTGACTCTGCAGTATAGAAGTTTGCAGGATGTAAATAGAAATGTCCTTAGGTTACACAAGGCAAGCTCTGACTGGGACAAAGCTGTGACATTGATGGGATTGTTTTTATTTTTACTTTTTTTTGTTGTTGTCCTTTTTTTTCTTTTTTCTTTTTTCTTTTTTTTCATAATTTTATTGATAAACAAATAGCAATGAAACAGTTTCAAGTCAAATCGCTAGGACACTTTCAGTAATTACACACTGCATACATCCTCCTTAGTGGTTAATTGCTGTACAAGATGCGGACTTGAAATCCTATTTACAAACACCATTAGAACAAATCATTCTCTTCATTAAGAGAATGTAACTATATATCTATCCTAACCACTTTGAATACACAGATACAAAACGGACATTCATCTGAATACCCTTTTTTTGTTAAGTTCCATTATTTGAATATTATAGGTGTGTAAACTCAGCAAAATATTATAAAAGACTCCAGAGACCCATAATAGCATTGGGTCTTCTGTTTAACTGGCAATGTCAGAAAATATTGACCTGAGTCCCCCACAGCTCAACATAACAGCATGGCGTTATTTCCTATATTTCGTCTTCATACATTTCTACTGGATATATAAGACCAAGGTAAAGCAAGACCTATGCAACAAGACTTGTAGCTTTTGAGTCTGAGAAAGTCAGTGAAATTCCCTCAGGATTTATCCTGAAATCCTGTACCTCAGATTGTAGAACCTTTGCCAGTGTCAGCCATGTGGATGAGGCACAGCCATTGCTTGTCCAATGTGCTCTCTGTGAAAGCCTGAGAGAATGTTTTCTCTCCATTTGACTCTCCTTAGGCACACTCTACATCATCGGTCACTTTCCTCTTTGGCCCCATAATCTTCTTGATCAGAAAATTTGGGACACTACCGAGGTACATGACATTACAGGA
>NW_004524763.1:4165269-4166705 GCF_000260255.1 Octodon degus | reverse complement strand
AATTTTCATTGAATTGTAGATATTGTTGAATTTCTTGTTTAATTTTATCTGTGACTCATTGGTTGCTGAGTAGGGTGTCATTTAATTTCCATGTATTGAAAGTTGTTTTCTGGTTTCTTTTGTCATTTATTTCCAGTTTCATCGCACTGTGGTCAGATAATGTGCATGGGATAATTTCTGCTTTCTTGCATATACTTAAGCATGACCTATGGACCAGTATGTGGTCTATTTTAGAAAATGACCCATGTGTAGCTCAGAAAAAATGTGTATTCAGCTGTGTTTGGGTGGAACACTCTGTATATGTCCACCAAGTCCATTTGTTTCAAACCCTGGTTTAGTTCTGTTCTTTCTTTGCTAAGTTTTTGTCTGGTTGACCTATCTTTTGGAGATAAGAGTGTATTAAGGTCTCCTCTTAAAATTGTGATATTGGATATTAGATTTTTCATACCCACTAAGATTTGTTTTATATAGTTGGTTGCTCCCATGTTTGGTGCGTACATATTTATGAGTGTCACCACTTCCTCTTGAAGTTTTCCCCTAACCACTACATAGTGACTTTCTATATTTCACTTGATCATTGTTGGTTTGAAGTTGAGACTGTCTGAGAATAGGATTGCTATCCCTGCTTTTTTCTGAGATGCTGGGGCATGTAGTATTGTGTTCCATCCTTTGACTTTCAGCCTATGAATGTCTTTATGAGTTAAATGTGTTTTTTGTATAGAGCATATTGTTTGATTTTTGTTTCCTAATATACTGTGCCAGTCTGTTTCTCTTAATTGGTGAATTGAGTCCATTTACATTGATTTTTAGAATTGAGAAGTATGGACTTACAGTTGCCATGTTGTTTACCTGTTATTGTTTACTCCTTTTTCTCCTATGTTTAATTGCTTACCCTATTGAGTTGGTTGCTTCTCATCTCATTCATTTAGTTCTGATCATTTTTGTCCCTCTCCAGAACATCTTTCAGTGGCCTGTGTAAGGTTGGCTTTGTCATCGAAAAATTCTTTAGCTGGTCTTTGTCATGGAAGTATTTCAGTTCTCCATCAAACTTGAAAGAGAGTTTTGCAAGGTATAGTAGTCTGGGCTGGAATTTGTTTTCATAGAGGACCTGGAGTACTCTGCTCCATGCTCTTCTTGCCTGCATGGTTTGTGAAGAGATGTTGGCCGTAATTCTGATGGGTTTTTCTTTGAATGTGATCTGCTTCTTTTCTCTAGCAGCTTTCAGTAGATTATTGTTGTGCTGAATTTCTGGGATCTTGACTATTATATGGCTCAATGTGTTTTTCATTGGGTTTAGGATCCTTGACATTTTGTATGCTTCAGTTACCTGAATGTCAGATTGTTTCCTCATATTTGGGAAGTTTTCTGCTATTACTTCTGCCCATATTTTTAAATGTCATTTTTATTGACTCCTTCTTTCTCATTGATGCCTATTA
>NW_004524763.1:4158751-4165036 GCF_000260255.1 Octodon degus | reverse complement strand
ATGTGATCTATTTCTTTTCTGCATTGCTCATTCAAGGAATCCGTCATTTTGCTAATGTCATCTATATTTTTATTAATATCTTATTTAGAAGCAGTTATAAATTCTTTTAGTGCAGTTTTTTTTTCAGATTCGGTTTCCTCCCTATGTTTTTGTAGTTGCTTCTTTACTTCAGGTGCTATGTGTTCTAAGAGTTCTTTTTTTATTTCAGAAAAGAATTGCACTCTGATTTCCTCTATATCTTTTTCTGCTCTTGCTTATTTACTATCGACGCTATTAATTCATGCATTTGACCTGAGCTTGTTTCCTCCGCACTTTTTCTGGGTGGGCACTGGGTTTCCTCCATATGTCTCTGCATTTGATTCTTTAGTGCAGATGTTATTAATTTAGGAATTTCTTTCTTCATTTCCAATCTGAGGTCCTCTATAGCTTTCTGCTGCTGTTTCTTTATTTCAGAAGCCTTTGATTCATTGCTTTCAGCTGTGTGATTTCCAGTTTGTTCTGTGTTAGTGTCCTCTGCACTTGTTATGGGTGGGCTTGGGTTCTGAGGTTGCATTTTGTTCCTTCCCGTCATTTTGTGTAGCACTATCTTCTGACCTTTGTTGTAGATCTTTGTTGTAGTTATAACCTTCGCACGTACTGAAGTTCAGGTGCAGCTCTACAATGTTTAGACTTATCCAGCTGTGCCTGGCTTGGGTCTGGCTGCTGTGCTCAGCTCCTTCCCGCAGCTGCCCTTGAGGGTGAACCTGTTGTGCCCCTGTGGCAAGATGTTCTGCTCCTGGACTAGCTGGGTGGATCTATCCTCTACACTTTCTGCAAGAATTGCAGCTGCAGGGTTACACCCCAGGCATGTATGCCAGGCCTGAGCTCTGCCTGGAGGGCTCAAGGTGGAGTAGGGGGGAGAGGGAGCTCTCCCTCACACTCACTGTGTCTGGGCTAGGACTGGGTCAGGGGCTTCCTGGAATGCAGCAGAAATTCCTCCTTGGTGGCGGGGTGGGGAGGTGCTGCGGAGTGGCATGGGGCATTCCAAGGGGGTGGGAGAGGGTCTGGACCTCGCTGCTCCTGGGCTGGGACTGGTCCTGCCAGTGCAGGGTAGCAGGAAGCTGTCCCACACACTCACCGGACCTGGGCTAGGACTGGGTCTGATGGGATTGTTTTTAAAGGTTGACTGATTTTCAAGTTTGCATTGCATCTGCAATGGTGTGCTGAGGTTTATGATTGAAAGCTATGGCACAAGGAACAATTCTGCTTACCTTATTGAAAAATATTTGTGAGATTCAAAAAATAGTTTGATATTGTGAGGATGATGCCCTCATCTCCTGCTTCTAACTAGTGAAATAAAAATAAGAATACTTCAGACCAATCTAAATATATAGGTACAACTCTCTTCCTCTCTTTCTCCACATCTGATAGTGTAAGCATGCTTTCACTTATTAGTGTCTAATGTTTATTCTTTATAAAAGGGCTGACAGGGTTTTTGGATTATCTACCTTTAATTCCTGTCTTTCAGTTTGTTTCTTTTATTGACTTCCTGTTGGTTTTCCTACTTGTCTTTCTTAATCTACTAGTTTCCTATCTCACAAAGCCTCCGAATATGAAATTATGATTCTGTAGGGATTTGCAGTTTAACATATCAATACTTGATGGAAAATACCTGTTCCATGTTATGTCTAAGATGTTTGATATTCAGACAGATAGTGAGGTTAAGCTGAACTGCCTGTTATAGGGTAATAATATCATTAAACTTCTCTCCTAGAGGGTTAACAACTTAAGTTTGCAGAGCAAAAATTAGAGAAAAAGTGGGGCTATAAGGATAGCTAACATCTTGGTCATAGTCATTCAAAGTCAGTGAGGACTCACGACAGAAGTGAACCTGTACTGTAACATCCTATAACTCAGTGGTGTCCCAAATTTTCTGATCAAGGAGATTATAGGGCCACAGAGAAAAGTGATCAATGATGTATAATGCTCCTAAGGAGAGTCACCTAGGAAGAAAACATTCTCTCAGGCTTTCACAGAGTGCAAATTGGTCAAGCAATGGCCATGACTCATCCACATAGCTGACACTGACAAAGAATCTACAAACTGCAGGACAGGATTTCAGGGTAAATCTTGAGGGGATTTGACTGACCTGGTCAGATACAAAACTTACATTTCTTGTTATATCAATCTCGTTTTATCTTGGTCCTAACCATCCAGCAGAAAAGTATAAAAATGAGGTATAAAAGTAAAGCCATATTAATATGCTGAGCTATAAAAGACTCAAGTCAACATCTTCTGACATTGCCAGTCCTACAGATAACCCACTATTAGTATGGACTACTGGACTATATTGGATTATTTTGCTGAATTTACACACCAACAATATTTAAATGGCAATGGAATACCCTTGTCTGACAAAACTAAACAAAAAAGGGGAATATAAATGAAGGACCATTTTGTATCTGTATATGCAAAATAGTTAGGATAGATATATAGCTACTTTCTCCTAATTCAATGAGAAGAAAAATTTGTACTAATAGTGTTTGGACAGGATATCATGTCTGCATCTTATACTATGCATAACTACTAGGAAGACAACAATATTCAATGTATTAATTATTGTAACTGTCCTACTGACCTGTTTTGAAACTGTCTCATTGCTATTTGTTTCTCAATAAAATAAAATAAAATAAACAAATAAATAAATAATGAGTGTTGTGTGTATAGCTCTGTACACACACACACACACACACACACACATATTTTCATTGGTATCCTAGTCCATTCCAGGGCCTATAACCAACTGACATAGATTGTGTGACTGCCAAACTACAAAAATTTATTTCTCACAATTCTGAGGTTTGAGAATTCCTAGACCAAAGTGTTGGTAGATTTGGCATCTGGTAAAACCCCACCTCCTTATTCATATAGCTATCTTTTTGCTATGCCTTCACATGGTGGTAGGGGTGAGAGATTTTTGTGAGATACTTCCTATATGATACTAATCCAATTTCTGAAAGTGCTGTCTTTATCACCTTTTCACTCCCCACAGCCCATCACTAATGTAATCATCACTTTGTGTACTAGAAGTTCAATATATGAATGTTGGGGAAACAGAAGCTTTCAGTTTATAGCACATACATTCAACTACTTTCAGGTTTTTCCATATGCCTTTCAGAAGTTCCCTTTTTTCACCCAAACTGAAATCTATTTGTCTGTCTATCTAGCTATTGATCGATCAATCGATCGATAGATATAGATATAAAGATATATAGATATAAAGACAGATATATATTTTTTATAAATTTATTTATTTGTCACATGGCCTCACTACACAGTTGGGACTCTAGTGATCCTCCTGTCTCAGCCTTCCCAGCACTGCAACTACCGGTGTGTGCCACCTCACCTAGTTTTAGTAGCAGCACAGTGTGCCCAGGTTTCCAGAGCTGGCACAGCATGTGGTACCAGGAATTGAACCCAGATCCTTGCACTTGCTAGGCAGGTGACTAGGCCACTGAACTATTTCCCCAAGTTTTATATTTTTTTCTGGTTAAAGGGAGCACTTCCCACTGCTTAAAAATAAACTTATCAGTAAACAAAAGTCAAAATTTAACTTTATTTATCTTGCTGATAAACTAATCTCCTTATCACTGTTGAGAACACTAATCCAGACAAACTGGAATGTGTTGACTAGCCTAATGGGGTATTAGAATGTGACAAAGCATCATGGTCTAGAGGTTAGTGCTGGTAATGAAAGAGGTGTGGAATTGTGCGGTAACATTTGAAAGGGCAAAGGACTCTGAGTCTGAAGACCCTGGAGGGTTGTGAACTATTCATGGATGATTGTGTAGAGAGATTTGTTGGATATTGGTCCAGGTAGAAAAGTTGGGACTTGTAGCTAAAATGCAGAAAGGCTATTTTTACTTCTTACAAAGAAACATGTCTGAATAAATGGACTCATCCACCCATGAAATGAGCTGCCATGTGAAGCAGTGAGATTTGCATCACTGAAAAATGATCAAAGAGGGGCCACTGGCCACTCACTGCCTTCCTCCTTAGGACAAAACTCAGTGCATAGTCTTCCGTCACTGCGACTTGTAGATTATTTTGCTAACCTATGGATTCATACAGTATTTATTTTAAAATACCTACATAACTGAATGTCATCTACAGAATCTGTTTGTATTTTTCTTCCTTTTTTCCTGAAGGTAAGTGGTTAATGAGCACATTTGTAAAATGTAAACCCCACTTACTTACTGGAGTAAATAATTTCTCTTTTTGTCAGCCTGAGGGGTCCCTCAGTGAGAGGGGAAAGTGAGAATGAACTGTGAAAGAGAGAAGCATAAACTGGCGGGTATTGTAAGGGCCCAGCAGGAAAGTAGAGAAACTGGGGTGTGGCCTGTGACACCAGTGGCACAACTAGAAAATAAGTGTCTTTGTACTACATGTGTTTCTGAGATGGAGACCTGTATTAAAGGATCAGCTCTTTCATTTATCTCAGGATTCAAGCTGGACATCCTGAGAACTCAGGTGAGGTTAACAGGCCTAAGAAATTCATTTCCTTTTTGCTAGACTTAGTTATATGGTTGTGAAAAAGAATAAATGCATAATCAAGGAGATGCAATTAAAGAGATAGAGTTACGAAGTATCTGACTAACAGAGGAAAACAAAAGGTGTGTGGCGTAGGAGATGGGAATTATAGGTAATTTGAAGGATACTAACAAAAAATAAAAGCAGTGAACATTTTTTACACATGATAAGTCAGTGACATGAAATAAAAAAACAAGCTTTGATTTGAAGACTGATGTACTTTCTGATCATAGAAATAATACTGTTTGACCAATAAAAAATCACTTGTACTTGTAAGCTTTTCATAATGTACTATATCAATATTAAACCCTAAAATGTTAATCAGAATATGACAATGGAAACTTTCAACTCTATGGATTGTTTATCACATGAAGAATTCACAGGAAGATGGTTTTCTCTTTGCTTAGTTCTGTTAGTCAGCTAAATCAATTTTCTCACAATGTACTTTTTGATTTGCTAGTCTTTTTTTTCTTTTGGCAATGAGTAAGGGTATCCAACTTTTTTAAATAGGAAAATTAGAGGGCAGAATAGTGAGGTTCAAGCACAAGATAAGGTTAAATGCAAGGAGCATATAAATAATTGAAGTTCACAGTAAAGAAGAGAAGTGTGTCAGGTAAGCAGCTTTGAATTCCTAGCTTTTTTGTTTGTGTACAAGCTTTGTGTTATATATGCTTGTGGTGAGAACTGATGAATGTTCTACTAGTTGGCTACTAAACTTGAAAGGTGTTTGGAAAACATGAAAAAGTCTAATGAATAGTTCCCCTAGTGCTCAATTTTAAAGATTGTGTTTCACCTCAGCAAAGTGAAAATGACACTATCTGGAGACCATAGTTCAAAGAGCTGCAGTATTTTAGAAATCTGTATTTTTAGGAAGCTATAACTTCATCATAACTTTTCTCTAAATACACCTATGGGTACTTGAAACTTAGTACAAGTGAGAAGCTCCATTTCAGGTTATTGATGATAGGATGAACACTAAATGGTACAAGGATTCTTGGCCATCAATTTCCTAATGAGATATTAGCTGAATTTCCACCTTACACATTTTATACACAAACTATCCAGTTTCATTAACATATTCAGTGTGACACCAAAGTTGTACCACTACTATGGGAAGACACAACATTATACACTCCAGCCAAGGTGCAGAGACTATCAAAATACAGCATCCACTGATGTACAAAAGTGTTATAGAGAGAGAATAAAATATTATCCTTAAGAAGAAGAAAATACTGTCATATGTGATAGGGTGATTAGCCCTTCACAAAAGGGAAAATGTTGCAGGATATGAGGTAATTAGAACAACCAAATTTATGGAAATGAACTCATTATATGGCAGTTTCCAAGGGTTAAGAGAAAGGGGAAAGAGGCAATGTCAGTTTAACAGGTGCAAAGCTTCAGTTATGCCAAGCAATTCAATTTTAGCATGTAATATTGTACCTATAGGTGACAATACTATATTCTGCACTTAAATTTTTTTCGGAAACATATATCTCATGGTAAGCTTTCTTAGCATAATTGAAAACCAAAATTAGAGGAAAATGTAGGGAACAAGTCTCAGAAATCGTAGCAGAAGACAACCTGAGTGAGTCGTAAAAACCCCAGAAGAAGCCACTTTCTTTTTTTTTTTCATTTTATTTTATTTATTTTATTTTTTTTCAAAGTTTTATTGACAAACAGATAGCAATGAGACAGTTTCAAATCAAATCGGAAGGA
>NW_004524763.1:4146120-4151726 GCF_000260255.1 Octodon degus | reverse complement strand
TACTCGGCAGGCGGGGTGGGGGAGGCACTGCGGAGTGGTGGGGGGCGGCCCGAGGGGCTGGGAGAGGGTCCGGCCCACGCTGCGCCTGGACTGGGACTGGTCCCGCCGGCGCAGGGTAGCAGGAAACTCTCCGCACCCTTGTGTGCCGGCTTTTGGCTTTCGCGGTGAACTTGGCGCTGCGCGCGCGTACACTGGAGTCCCGGCCGCGGTGCTGGGGGCGTCCCGAGGCTGAGTCTCCGTCTAGATCCAGCCACCTCGGATCCAGCGCCCGCCGCGCAGCGCAGTTATCGCCACTTTCTTTTTATAAAGTGAAAGAAAAACAATTTACAATAGATGTTAAAAATATCAAAAATATTAAAAGAAAATGTATGTTCAATAATTAGATAAAATCTGTTTCAAAAATATACACGAGGACAACCAGCTCATTTGGTTTCTTGGACATTTAGTTGAAGAGATGTTGTCCTCACTGGTCAACGTAAACATTCTGAATAAAACAATCAAACACTCATCTATTTATGACAAATTTAGGAGCATGCAAATATTGGTGAGATACATAAAAAGTAGGCTAAATTTTAGGGATACATATATAAATGTACATAATAGCATGCTGCCCATATTAAAATTGAATTATTTCTACAACTCTATATTAATACTTAGAAAAATATCTAAAAGAAAAACTCTAAGAAGAGGGACCAGATTATTTGTTCCCAGGGGACAGGGGCAAGGAATATGGGAGAATATCTGTGTGCTATAAATGGCCAACACGAAGGATTCTTGTTGTAATTATGTTTTGTGTATTTTGCTTATGATACAATATACCACAATACCCATGTAGTTGTATCTGGCAAATTGTATCTTGGTTATGATGTATTATATGTATATAGGTTAACATAAAATGCCACTTTATTACTTTTTACAAGTGCAAGCAAATCTTCAATTATGTGAAATTTTATTTAATTAAAAATAAATAAGAAGGGGGCTGGGGAGATGGCTCAGCAGAATAAGTACTTGCCTGGCAAGCACAAGGGCCTGAGTTCAATCCACAGTTCGGCAAAATAAATAAATAAATAAATAAATAAATAAATAAATAAATAAATAAATAAAATTTTAAAAAGAAAAATATCTCAAAAGGTTCAAACAAAACACATAATCATGGTTTCCTCTATGTAGAGAATAGGAGCTGGGTATAATAATCAAGAATTTAGAGGGGGGTTGATTTTTTACAATGAGAATAAATTCATAAGTTGTTCCTATAGTTTAAAAAATATTTGAACCAACTGGTTTTATTCTGACTGATCCTAAGTCTTATTTTTTTCTAAACAGCAAAAATTTAGAAGTGTGTCAGCTGGATTCTAAAGCAGAGAATAAGAAAGGCTGGTAGATCCGCTTCCAAAGACAGTGAAAGAGCTTCCTGTAATTGTTTACCAAATGCCTGTGTGTGTCTGTACTTAGATCCACGGGTGCTAATTGGTGTTTCAATAACAAATTCCCTGCCAACAATAGCTGGGGAAATAAGAGAACAGTGAGGAAGAAGGTAGATGGCATCCCATAGGTGTGTAACTCAGGGAACAATTATTTTTTTGATCTTAAATTTTCTTATGAGGATGATAACAATCAACAGCTAATTTCTTCAGTATTTGGTGAAACAGACATTAAGCTAAAATCCTGGACACTTATTTTTCATGGATTAACCTTCTAACAACCTTTGAGCTAATATTATTAAATGCAGCTATATTTTAGTAAGCACACTGCATGACCCATGGTATGTAATCAGTGTTAGTAATTTAATTTTTGTGATTATTACTTTTTGTGATTATTAGAGTCTTATGCTGGAAGTAAGTTCTACTGCTATTTCTGGCCTCAAAACATTATGTTATAAAACATAATTACTTGTGACTTAAAGATCAAGGGACTGCTATACTATATGATCATGTTAGAAAGTAATGAAAACATATGAAGTAATTTTGAAATACTCACACTTACATGCATCCAGATGGGTAATTTTCTTTTGGAGCTAAAGAAATATCTCAGTAATGCAACCATTAGTCAAAGTAATTTTAGACTACTTTTTGATGCTTATCTTCTGAGACAATTTGAGCCAAATAGCAAACTCAAGTTCACTCCTTGTGAATATCCTTCATTTTTAGACACGTTATTCTCAAAGTGATTGTTCTTATGAGATTTGTTTGTAAATGATGCTTGACTTTATCCAAAAATAAGAAACAATATATTCAATGTATTAAAAAAAAAACCTCTAAATTTTGTCATTTTAGTGGCTTCAAAGGGTACACCCTAAAGATTATTTCTGAAGAAATAATTCAGAAATGCTTGATTTAATAAGAGTACTGTTTGGAATAAATGTATTGCATCCCATTGACAAAGGGGAATGATACTCCCAACCGGAAAGATACCTGGGATGAGTTCATATTCTCTAAAACTGAAGAAAGAATATTAGGAACAAGGGAGGTTCAGAGCAGAATATATTTACTGGGGGAAAGAAAGCTTCTGTCTGAGAGAGGGACAGAAAGGGACCCAAGTGGGTTGACAAGGTATCCTCCTTTTCTAAGAGTTTTATAGAGCAAAAGTCTGAGTGTGGGGGTCTAAGGTGGAAAACAGGGGAACTCAAACATGAGATGGAACAATACTATGGTCCACCCAGATGATAAACTGCGTAGGTAAAATTGATTAAATCGGTATCAAATGGGAAAGTCAGTCACACAGCAAGTGGGTATGAATATAGAACAGGGGTTTATACCATAGGATGGGGTTAGTGACTTCCTGGCTTCTTCAGGGTGACTGATACCTATTTAGAATATCAGTTCCCAATGCCCATGCCTAGAGAAGTCTGTAGCTGCATTTGTTTACTCTTTTGTCCTGAGGTCTGGCCTGCAGAGGGAATGTCTATCTCTCCACAGTTTCGAGGTCATCTCATCTTCCATACTGTCTCCTTCGAGGGCCTACTCCTGTCTGACTGCCTATAATATTTCTAACTCAGCTGCCTACAACTGTTATTATGATAACTAGTTGGAAAGAGCTCACCTTTACTTAGGAGTGAAATCCTCCTTTTGCTTGGCATCCTCTTTTTTACACCTCCTCTACAGAGCTGGTAGACTTAGTAACATGACCTAGGTAGTAATTTTCCCTAAGATATGGTAGTTTCATTCAATAGAAACACACAGTAAACTAGCGTCTCTCTCTCTCCCCCCTCCCCCCATCCTAATCTTATGGTGATGTTAATGACCATAAGTGACTTCACAGTGCTGTAAAACAGTGATGTTACCTTAATTTGTGAAGCTACCTGCCTGTATACTAGAAGTGTTAAGGGGTCTTCTCACTACTTCCCTCTTTCTAACAGCCCTGCCTCTCACGCTATTAGATGGCCATTCACTTTAGTAAGCCCCTATTCTCCTACCAGTTCTAATTCAGTCCTGCAGACATTCTAGTACTTGAAGTCTCCTAAAGACAAGGAAAACAAATAAATGAGTTTATTAGAATTATATGTAAATTTGAATGGGGGCTATTTCTTAGAGTCAACTGACTGAACTAGATATACATTCTATTTTTCTGAGTTCCCAATAGTTAAGGTTGTCAGGAAAATGAGTTCTAGATGAGTAAGATATATACATAAAATTAATAATGTTATTCTTTTTAAAAACTCTTTAAATGTTTTGTCTTATGAAAAAGTTTCCTTTTCTTTTAGGAAGAGCTGTGTCGTATAGTTTTTCTATCATACTATAAAAATGGTGTTGCCCATCATTAAATGCTGGGAGATAAAGAAGACCTCTAGCTTCTAAGTCTGGTTTTGGTACTGATTTGGAGGATATCATTTAATTTCTGGGCCTTTTTGTTTATTTATTTAGTTATAATTTAGGATCTAAAAGTGCCATTTTAGTTTTCTTTCTCTTTTCTTTTTTTTTGGGGGGGGGATTTTTAGGGAAGTGTCTACAAGGTATTCAGGGTCTCATTACTAGATCAGACTTGTAATGATTCTCCTGTTTATAGCCTCCCAAGAGCTGGGATTCCAGGTGTGCACCAGTCTCCATTGCCACCTCAGCGCACCCTGGGGACAGGGCTGGTGCAGCAGGCCCTGGGATCAAACCCCCTGCCTCTGTGCCTGCTTGCAGGTGCTCTAATCCGCTGAGCTATTTGACTGGCCCATTTTAATTTTCTTATCAGTGAGAAAAAAGCATTGCAAGTGTGAATGTGCTAAAAGTGTTCAGTAAGAGACAGATTTATTGCTATGACCCAGACTTAAAATTTTAAGAGGGAATTAAATGTTGAAGGGCAAAGTGGAAAAGGAGAGAGCTCTGATGCAAACTGAAGATCTAGAACACTTTGGGAAAGACTGGAGGAGTCACGCAGGGCCAGTTGGGATCAAGGGGAGATAACTAAGAAACAAGATGCATGATTTCAGAAGTTTCACCAAGAATATAGAGACCATCAGGCCACTTTGAGGTGACCTCTGCTGTTTTGAAAAAGAGACGGGCAGACACTGGCTCAGCTCAAGAGCCATGCATGTAGAAAATCTACAGCCAGTTAAGGAGAAACTAAAAAAAATGTGACTTCCAGCTAGAAGTGGATGCTTCTTATCCCACGTAGAGCAGGTGACAGGAGCTAAGGTGAGCATTCCCAGACCTTCCTGTGGGCTTTTCAACATGGGACTAGGAGCAGGGTGGTGAGGGAAAGGAAAATTCAGAATGATTACTCAAGGTGTTAGGCAATGCAGGCTATAATTTTTGAGACTAACTGGATCTAACCTCTGTGGTCATTGCTAAGTTTATGTGGCAGCACCTAGATGTGACCCGACAGTGACTTCTGGTTCTGGCAGAATTCTACCTCCCGTTCCTCACAGAGCTTTCTTGTGATGGCATAGCCAAGTGGGCTAGAAAAGCGGTGCCACCAGCTGTGTCTCTCCTAAATCACTGAGTGCTGTGGATACTCCTTAGTGTTGGTGGCACAGATGCTTACAGAACTTCTTTGACTTAGTGGTGGTTACAGACAGCCTTGCCAAACAGAGGGAGTCTTTCCTTCCACTTGTCCCTGATATTTCTTTAATCAGTGGTAAAATAAAATGTTATCACATATTATCCTTTCTTTCATGAGCATGTGAACCTATGCAAAGCAAGCTCTCATGTCAAGTGATTAGTATTAGGTCATGGTTAGCACCTCTAACTCGGCAAGTAGAGTGGGGCTTGGCTTTACATTAAGCAAAACAAAGGCTGAGTTGCTGTGAGCTTTGTTCCTTTTAAGCCAAACTACTTTTTGGTAGCATTTTATCTTAATCTGATTACATTGCTATAACAAAATATGTGAGGTTGGTTAATTTATGAACAAGAGAATTTTATTTCTCATTGTTCCAGAAGTAAGTAAGACTAAGATCAAGACATTAGAAGATTTGGTGTCTGGTGAGGGTCTTCTGCTTTAAAGGTGGTTCCTTTGGCAGGGTCTTCATGAGGCAGAAAGCCAAATGTTATGACTACATATAGAAAAAAGGGGGAACAGGGCCAGTGGTGTAGCTCAGAAGCTTAAGCACCTTCCTGGCTTGCGCAAAGTTGCAAGTTTGATCCTTGGTAAGAGAGAGAGAGAGAGAGAGAGAGAGAGAGAGA
>NW_004524763.1:4141210-4146020 GCF_000260255.1 Octodon degus | reverse complement strand
GGAAGGGAAGGGAAGGAAAGGAAAGGAAAGGAAAGGAAAGGAAAGGAAAGGAAAGGAAAGGAAAGGAAAGGAAAGGAAAGGAAAGGAAAAGGGGGAAAAGATGGACATTCTCTTGAATGTCTTTGAACGTCACTAATTCTCTTCACTTTGGCTGCTCCTGCATTACTTATCCACCTAAAGGCTTAATAGTGCTATATTGCTAAATAAATTTTAACTCATGTGTCATGACATGCCAGTTACTGCTAAGATGTCTCTCGGGTAGGTGGATGTTCAATAAATTTTAACTCATGGATTCTGGGGGACACAGATTGTCATCCATCAATTATTTCAGAAGACAAGTTGAGCATCCTAATCTAAAAATTCAAAATCCAAAATACTCCAAAGTTTTAAAAATTTTGAACACTTACGTGATGCTACAAGTGGAAAATTTCACACCATACATGCTGCTTCCTGCACATAATTATTACAAATATTGTATAAATTTAACTTCAAGTTATGTGTGCAAGGCATATATGCAGCAAAAATGAATTTTGTGTTAAGATTCTTGTTCCCAAGATATCTCATTATGTATATGCAAATATTCCAGTATCCAAAAGTATCTGAATCTAAAACACTTTTGGTCCTAAGCATCTTGGATAAAGGATGCACAACCTGTGTAAATCTAGGGAGGACTTAGCCTCTATCTCTTCTGCTTTTTCTCTGGACTCTATTTCCCTGGATATGAAGGTGTTCTTGATTCGTGTGCTATAAGCCCATTGGTATCCTTTTTCAGTTCAAGTGAAAATCTACATATCCTTATTCTAATCATCCTCTGCTGTTTCTCTTCCATTGCTGGGTATTTTAATAGGAAATCATGAAATCCTAAAGCTGGTGCTACATTATTTATAAATTTATACTAATCAAGTATGAATTCAACAATTTCCTACATATTCTGTACTTTTTTGTCTGCCCAGAAGTCCTCTATCCTTCCATTCACTGTCTATTTTATTTCATATGACATTTTTCTGATTCTAAACCTGCTTTTCTGAATACTTCCTGTCAATAAATAAGACTTGATAAAAGATCAAGACCACTCAGTATAAATTCTCTTTGCAACTTATATATTTTTCTTCCCCCAAAAATATTGCTTTGCTTTCTTATTGTCCAATAAAAAATGTTGTAACATGTAATCATAATTCACCTATCCAAAACAAAAAAAAAACAAATCCAAAATAACTTTCCTTTTGACCTAAGAAAAAAGTGTCACAAAAAAGTGTTCATGTCTGCCTCTCTATAACAGAGTAGTCTTGTATTTAGCTTTTCCTGTATAATAAAGCACCTGAGAACCTTGTCATTTATTTTAAAATGCTAGTGCTATCACTCTTGGTTCTGGGGACTGCCAGCCTCAGCTCATAGAGTTGCAGGCTGAGGCTGGAGGTTTGTGGAGTCCCTGGGCTGGGATGAATAAAAGCGCAGGGTCTGCTTGGAAGTGTTTCCATGTCGCCTCTCCCTCTAGCTGCCATGGGCCTTCTCTCAGTGTAGACACAGGGGAGTTAGTCTTCTGACATGACAATTTAGGACCTTAAGGTGAATGTTGGAAAGACAACAGGACAAAAGTTTCAAATGACTTAGATTCATAATGCTCTAAAGTGACCGCTTGACTCCTGTCAGTTACAGGTCACAGGGACAGGGTTCTGTACCAGACAGTGTGACTCTGGCTGACTCTTGTGGAAGACCCTCCCACAAATAGGTGTGTCCTCACCATCTGCCTACTCTTTTAATCCTTGCAATCTGTCTTTAGTTCTCTTGTTTGTCTGGGAAGTGATCTCTTAGATTGTTATTTCCAGGAAAAGTAATGGCCTCATTTTGCAAATGAATATACGTAAAACTAAATCAAGCACCTTCTTCAGAAGCTAGCTTTTCCTTCTGGATATGTCTGCCACTGGCACCTGTTTCTTCTCATCCCCCAGATGCTAAACCTCAGTTACTTGCTGCTCTCTTGATCTTTGCTTTGCAGCAGGTCATTCTGTTACTGTTTTACTACTTTCCACCCTCATTCCCTATAGTCTCTTACTATCTTTTAACTGGCCAATTAAAGTGATGTCCTAAATTATTTAAATTATTTTTGCTTATCACATTTCTTCCAGTGTCTCCATATATAGTACTCAGATTAATTTTTCTAAGGCAGGACTTAATTGAATTATTTCTACTTACAAGTGAACTCCAAATTTATGCTTTCAAAATCCCCTGTAGTCTAGGACAGGGCTTGGTCTGGCTTGCCATTTTAAATGCTGGGTTTTTTTTTCTTTATTCATGGTCTTTCATTTCAGTCAAGTTAATTATCATTTCACCAATGTACCACTAAACTAATTCTCTTCTTTAAAATGCTCAAATATAACTTCTTATATTAAAATGTTACCTGTTCCTGAATTCTTACAACACTTCTATGGTCCCTCTTGCATTACTGCCCTACATGGAATTTTAATTTTGCTTGACTAGAAATCATCTTTAAGGCAGAAACTAAGTCTCTTTGCTCTCATCCTTACAGTGCTTTGTGCAGTCGATGCACTCAGGTACTGTCTTGAGCTTGTGCATCTGCCTCTTTAAGCTCGTACGTAGGGTCAGTGCCTTGTCCAAGGTCATGCATTCCATAACAAAATCAGGCTTCAGCTCCAGCCTCTGCTTATGTCAGTGGATGACCATATTCTCTTGCTGCATTAAATATATTCTGGTACGATAAATTGATTCACTACCCTCTTGCAGACATATTATGCTGAACTTTAGTTTCAATTGTTTACTTTATCCTTTTTTTATCAAACTATAATGCCAGGAATACTAATGTTCAGAGTTATGGTGCAAACTGAAGCATTTTCAAAAGTACATTATGCTGACATAGAGGCCTGGAGCGATTTAGAAGTGATAGGAAATCTCACAATTATCTTGATTATTTCAAATTCCCATTGGCTCATGCGTTTCTGGGAGGCAGCATTTTTCCTGCATCATTTTAAGAAGCAGTTTTCAGATGAATGTGCATTATTCCATTAACCTTCTCTTCCCTGCCCTCTACATTTACTGTTTATGATTAAATTTGAAGTTCTTTGAAAGTACACGTCTCTTCCTGCTGTATACTTTTCTATAGGTCCTTTAGGTAAACATACACATTATCTTTTACAAATACTACTTATTAAAATATACTTACTGTATAAACTTAGGTTTAAAGGCAAGTGTCATTTTGTTTCCTCAGGCAGCCTGGTCATTCATATAGACTTGTGGGTCATAACCACATCAATCTCTCCTAAAAACTAGAGACTTCTGTCCTTCTGTCCTTCTCCTAATTGTGATTATACCTTTGACTGGGTGGTCCTACAGAGATCTGTGCCCCATCACTGTTTGTAAATAGGAGCATAGCATAGCATATACAAGTTCAACTTCCCATATGTGTACATGTCTCTCCCACCATAGTTGATGGGTCAATTAGTACGAGAAACATCATAAGGGTGGACCACATAGTCATTGCATTTGTGCCCAGAGGCTTCTAGAGCCTAGGATTTGTGACAATTTGGGTCAACTAACATGGCCAGCCAGTTAATCCTTAACATTTCTTTTGTTATCACTACTTCATATGATAGATATTTAGGAATCCAATGTTTGGTTTTTTTTAAAAAAAAAAAATCCTTACAGGCAGTTTCAGTTCAAATCCCAGTTATGCCACCTAACTAGTGGTGAATTTGGGCAAGGTATTTGGCTTCTCTGATGTTCAGTTTTCTCATGTATAAAACAGAGCCACTCTGAACCTTTGAGGGCTACTGAAAGATAAGAAAAGCATGTGCCAATTTTTATTGTCAAAATCACTTTCAGAAGTGAAAGGAAAGATATTTAGTATTAAAAATATAGTTAGAAATTGAAGACATCCTGAAAACTGTTCCATTTATCACCATGATAGCTTTCTTTTCTTTTGGTCGTGAGTGGAGCATGTGGATAATTGAACACACCTGGCATTTAGCATTAATGTTTTAACCTCTGTGAGGCTGATTGATGAGAACCTGGTCACTGGAACTCGGCCAGATCCCCATTCACAGCGACTAAGCCTGCGTGCATAGTGGAACATCTGCGAGTTGAAACTGCATGGTGTCCTCTATCAGTCTCTAAATAGGTGTGTTTCTGAGTTGATTCCTTACTTGTTTGCTTACTGGTGGTTTGTAAGAGTCTTTGGGAGGGGTGGGGTTTGTGAGACAAGTTTCAACATAGCCTCAATAAAATTAGTGGGCATGTTGGTCAATCTCTCAATAAAGTCTGCAAAAACTTCACAGCCATTTTGGTAAAGTGTCTATTGTGTGTCAAATACTGGTTTCAAGGTATAAGAAGGTGTAAGTAGTCATTCATAGGAGGTTTAGAATATTCACTACCGTAAGCTTAAGGAGAACAATCTTCAACACAGCACAGGTTTCAACTGGAAATGAAGAAGGATTTTGCTGACTCAGAAGATTCCCAGAGGACTAATCCTGACATCAGGTTTGAAATCTTCTGAGTTAATGTCGGCTTGCCACCATTTTCAGCCTTTCTCCCAATTTCACAGCTTTCTGTAATTGCTACTGGTATAATTCTTTCCTTTTTTCCTTCCTAATAGTCTTTCTTTGTGGAAATAAATAATTATAGAGGCTGGTATATGAATTAAGATTTATCATAAAAACAATTGAGAAGAGACCTGAATATATAAGAAGTATCTGGGGATAAATATAGGTCAGTGGCACAGTGCCTGCCTGGCAAGTGTGATGTTGTGAGTTCAATTCCAAGAAAATGAAGGAGGAGGAGGAAGAGGAGGAGGAGGAGG
>NW_004524763.1:4136670-4138560 GCF_000260255.1 Octodon degus | reverse complement strand
ATATAGTTGCATTCTCTTAATGAATAGAATGATTTGTTCTAATGGTGTTTGTAAATAGCCTCACAAGTCCACTTCGTGTACAGCAATTAACCACTAAGAAGAATATATGCAGTGTGTTATTTGTTGAAACTGTACTTCTGATTTGATTTGAAACTGTCTCATTGCTATCTATCAATAAAACTTTGAAAAGAAATAAATAAAATAAAATTAAAGGAAAAATAATTAAAGATTCTGCTGGGAAAATCATACTTTTCAGAGTTGATATCTAAGTCATTTGGGAAGCCAAGTTAAAGCCTTGATTTCAACATCACATTAATTATCATCCAGCAATCATTCTGACTTCTGAGCAACACTTAGAGCTCCTTCCAAAGGCTCTTTCACATTGTCAGTGCAGTCTTTCATGTTGCCATCCAAGAGGAGGTATGACACACAGAGCTTGTTGCATGGGACTGTATCAGTAGCAAAGTTATATCTCAGACTATGCTCAATTTCCTTTGCTTTGCTTAAGACCCAGACAGTTCTGAAGATGTGATTGAAATACAAGATTAAAGTTTTCTTGGGTGTGTACATGTATGCCAAATTTCTTCTGGGTTAGAATAAAAGGAATGAAACAAGAAGGGAAGATAATCATAAAGAAATTGCTAAGAGGATAGAGAATGCACATTTGCAACAAAATAAGAAGCCACTGAATGTGATTTTCATCCCAAAGAATAGGTTCACTTTTTTTCAAAACTGAAATCTTGTTATTCACCAAAAAATCCAGAAACCATGTTATGGAAGAGAACTTTTGATTTTATACTTATGTTGTCCAAGTTATGGTTATGACAAATAAGCACCCAAATCCCCTTAGCCATAACAAAAATGCTGCCCTCAACCTGGAGACCTCTGCAGCTAAAAAATAATGGATTCAGTGGAGATATTATTTTCATCTCACATTATCACTGACTGTAGTCTTAACACATTTATAAATAATTTTAAATCTTAGGAATGAAGTGCACCAAATGATACCATAAAAATGATCATGTTTTAATTACGGTCTAAAAATCAGAGTTTGCCTAGGAATAGATTTATTAGAGAGCACAAGAAATGCAGAAGCATGAAGGAGATCTATTCACACACTAGTGACCCAAAGAATCCAGATGAGGGTCTAGATCCCACATTAATGTTCTGTATGAGTCCAGTTGAAATTTGAGTCCCTTGCCTAGAATCCATGGCAATGTCCTCCGTGAATCCAGCTTAAGGCCTAGAGCCTACAACAATGTCTCATGCAATTTACATAAAGGATCTGCGCTGGGAAGGCCCAAAAGTCAGTGGTGGAAGTTAGAAAGTCAGTGTGAGTGAAATGAAAGATCTACACCAGCAGGCTGAAGGGTTTTCACTGCATCCAGGAACTGATGGTTAAGGTAAGGAACAGAGCCAACCTCAGCAGTAGCAGGACCTGAGCTCCTCCTACAATTAGAGCAATAAGGCTCATATCAGAAAAATCAGCATGGCCAGCTCTCCAGAAGAATCCACAGCACACCATCTTTCCAACCAATTCTGCTTTCAATCCATTGGCAACAATCCTCAGTTGGGCTTCCCACATGCAGCACCATGTGATTTCAATTCAGCTGTCTGTTACAAATTGATCATTAGTTAAATCCATTGTTCTATTTCAGTGAGCTTGAGATAGAAAAATGAGAGAGCCCAGGCCCTGCAAATGACTGAGACCACCCGGGGTCCACAGATCCTCATTTGACCCAGAGTGCAGGCCCAGTGCAGAAACCTTCAGCAGAACTCCCTGCAAAGAAGCTAGAGGCAAGACCCACCCAGCTGATTCAGGAGCAGAACATCTTGCCAGAGAGACACAAAGGGTTCAACTCTAATGACAGCAGAAAGAAGTGAAAAACA
>NW_004524763.1:4129497-4136570 GCF_000260255.1 Octodon degus | reverse complement strand
AAGGAAGAAGAAGAAGAAGAAGAAGAAGAAGAAGAAGAAGAAGAAGAAGAAGAAGAAGAAGAAGAAGAAGAAGAAGAAGAAGAAGAGCTCCTAGCTAATTCCTACATAAAGGCTCTTTTTCCTACTTTGCCTTTGGTAGTTCTTAGTCTAATATGAGGACCTTGGGCCTCAAAATCACTTGTATGTGTTTCCAGAGTGTGATAAGAAACTGGCCATTTGACTGGTATTCTAAACCAGGTAGAAGGGCAAAGACCAATGGCATAATCTTTCCATCATTATTAATATTTTTATCTCCACTAGCAAGAATAAAAATTCAGAGAAGGCAAAGTTCTTTGTTTTGTTTACTGATATTTTGGAGTTCTCTAGAAGACTGCTCCATGTATATTTGGTACATTATAAATGATAAATGACTAATTTGTTCTTTAGATTTTTCCCTGCTTTTGTAATCTTTTACATTTTATTTTCAGCTTATTATAACCTTTGTTGTATCTTGCATATCCATTCATTTATAATGGCTACTCACAGTCCTTTAAATAGAAAGGCTGCAATTTACTTAAACTTGCCCTATGACTTATTTGTATGCTATAGATATGACTTAATATTTTTCTATAATTAGAATGATTTTTAGTAACATATTTCCAGACATAGAATTCCAGATCAATGGAAATAAACAATGTTATTGATTCACAGAGACACATTCTGTTAAATACAGAATAAAGACCTGAAGTGTAGCTAATCTTGTTCTGCCAATGGATATGTTTTTCTGCATGCTAAATCTATACTTCAGGAAAAATTAACATGATTTAACAAATTTAAAAACCTGGCAATCTAGAAGAAGGAAACCTTTTTCTTGTAATGAAGACATCAAATAGGATCTTTCTTGTACCACCAAAGCGGTGTGTGGCCCTAAGCCTTGTCATGAATCCCAAAGTTTGATTTTCCATGAGACTGAGAATGCCATCCATGTGTGGACCTCACAGTCTAGGAAAAAAGCCAGAGACCATTTATATATCTGACTTAAAAGGAAGTTCTGCATAGAATGTGTTTTAACAGTCATTGGGTGCCTCCTCCTAGTGTTTTTTTTTTTTTTTATGCATTTGGTATAGGGTCTCACTACTCAGCTTGAACTCATAGTTATCTTCCTGTTTTCAGCTTCCCTAATGCTGGGATTATAGGGGTGCAGCACCATGACCAGACTTCCTCCTAGTTAGTAACATTAATTTCCTACTCAATTTTTGATGAAATTGGTGGGTGAGAGGGTAAAATGAAAGTGGATATAAGGGAACAATTCTGCTTAGATTGTAACACATTTTCCATTGTTCCATGTATTCTTACTTTTATCTGTTTGCTTTTGTCCCTTCCTTTACCAAGCCAGTGCTGTTTAGAATTAGAATGTCCTCTACAACTCTCATGTATCCAGAGGTGGGGTTTTTGGAAAGTGACTGGATCATGGCTACTATACTATCAAATTCAGAATTGAATGTACTTTTAGGTTGTGGGATCCAACTGGAAGAGGTGGCTCACAGGGTGGTGTGACCTAGAAGTGTGTGTCTTCCTCCCCATGTCCTCCCTCCCTTCTCTGCTTTCTGGAAGCCATGAGGTGAGTAACTTTTATGCATAAGACCCTTCCACTCTACTCTTTTCGTCTTGGGCCTAGACAATTCTGCACTGACTTCTTAAAAATCCATGAGCCAAAAAATGAACTTCTTCTTCAAGTCATGAGTAATGGGAAATTTGTTTCAACTGGGATTGTTACCATCTCTATACTTGATCATATGGTTCAGAAGCCTATGGAACTAACTTGCAGAAGTTTTCATAGGTTGGAAATGTTTCCTGGAGAAATCCTAGAAAGCTGTAAACTAAGCTCCATGGAACACTGTAGTGGAAACACACAAGTCCAAAATACTGACAAAAACCCAGACAGTGAAGGCCAGATACAAGAAGTTTTAGTTGGGAATGAGGACTCCATTGCCAGTTGGGTTCATAGCCATGTGTGTTATGTTCTGGCTGAAAATTTGTAGACATTTTGCCTGTGTCCTGAGATACCAAGGAAGAATAAGATTAAGTGCAGCAAGATAATCCACCTGGCAGAGAAAATTTCAAAGTAGTCCAGCATTCAGGCTGTGGTGTGGGTATTGATGGCAACTACACCCCAGATTTTGGTGAAAAACAGGAGCAAATAGCAGGGCTACATAATTTGAAAAATTTATATTCACAAATGAAGAACCTAGAAACTTGGGACAAAAGAGAGTGCGGCTGCTAAAAATATTAGCGTTAAAAAGAATCCAAATACTTTGCATCAGGAAAATAGAGAAGATAGCTTGAGAACATCTCAGCCATCAGCAAAAACCCACCCTTCACAGGCTCAAGGGCACACATTGGTAAGACTTTCATTTAGCAGAGTTCCCAGAACTCCTCAAGAAAACTGAGTAGAGAATTGGTTCCCTGTGACTTGTGTCACAGTGCTCAGCCAGCCAGGCACACCAAAGCATCTGAAGTCATGGTTAAAGGGGACTGACTACTGCTTTAGCTCAGGGCAGACCTTGGCATCATTCATGTAGTGCTGATTAATAGGCATGCAGAATGTGGGGTCAGGGAGATTTCCACCCAGATATCTGAAGGGTAGCCAGTGAGCCCTAAGAGGGCAGTGTGGAAAGCTATAAGAATGAATCTGAAAGTGTAGCCGAGACCCAAGAAGGTTGGAGATGTCAGAAGCAAAGAAAATCTAAGGAAAGCCACAGGCAGTAGGCAGACAGTCCACCTGCCAAGTGAGAAGCCATGAGGATCCCCTCTGGAGCTCACATTCTGTCACAACTTGTCCCATGTGTTGAACACAGAGGCCAAGTCTTAATGTTTGACTGTGGGATTCTGGTCTTGCTTTAGTCCCATTCCTTTCTATTCACCCATTTCTCCCTTTTGGAATGGAAATGTTTACCATGTGTGCCATTGTGTGTTGGAAGTTTTTGACCTTCTTTTTTTTTTTTTAACCAGAAAATCACAGCTAAGAGTTTCATAGAGTTTCAGAGGAAACTCTGGATTTAGATTTGGATTTTTCAGCAATTCTGGACCTCTTAAAACTTTGACTTAGAGATAGATAAATTGCATTTTGCATAAAGAGTCTCATGAGTCTTTTGAGGTGGGCAAGGGATTACAGGGTGCACCACCATGCCGGCTTGTACTCATAACATTTTTTAAAACGTTAGTTTTACTTAAGAATGTCCTTAACAGAGTAGCAAAAATTAATTTTCATATCTCATTTCTGAATGTGCATATTTTAATGTCCTGTATAACAAAAGAAGCATGAATAAAGACCTTTTATTTTATGCTGAAGTAAGATGCATGATTAAGTCTGGGCTGAGCAAGTGGCTTTGTTCAAGGATTATCACTGAAACCAGAAAGAACAACTGACAAACTGCTTATTCAGATTTACCTGCTTGGCAGGTATTTTCTCAAAATTGAGCATAGTAAGCCTGTCACTTCAAAGAAAACAACTGACAACCCTGGTTGCCAATAATGAAACAGAAGCTTTTAAGTAAAAATTGGAATTGAGAAAAAATGTTCGTGCCAACGTGAGGGCAACAACTGCAGACCTTAAAGATGTCTCAATGAGATCAATGGTGACCTTAACAATATGATTTTTAAATATTATATGTGATAATTTGGTTTATGAGGTATACAGCAGTTTCCTCTTTTTTATAAGGAATATATTGCAAGATAAAAGACGCATTATGGATCCGGGAACTGTGGGCAGGAAAAAGGCCTACTACATACAGTATTTCCTCGCTATTCTCAGTTCAACTTTGCTGGACTCACTGCTTCGTGGGTTTTCAAAAACTATTAATCTAAATTGTTTATCATGGATTTTTCACTATGTCGTGGCATTTTACGGTAGTATGCAGTACTAGATATGTACTTAGATGCATAGTTATTTATGGTTTTAATGATTTTTGCATAAAAAAATTTAAAATATATTAAAAAGTCAATTCTAGCATATTAAAAGAATATTAAATAGAAATAGAATACACTGTCTACAGTACATATTTCTTTACTGGATGAATAAATGCTGCACCACACAGTATACATATGTTGTTAGAATTGCATAGGTTTTCAAGTTTAGCAAAGGGCTAAAAATATTAGAAGTGTTTTTAAAAGTGCAGGAAAGGTTTATAAGTGTGTGGGAAGGGTTTATAAAGCCTGAAATATATATAAATACTAAAATAAATATAACGTTGCTACCTCACTGATTTTCACTTATCGTGGGGTGTCTGGAGCATAACCCCAGTGATAAGTGAGGAACCACTGTGTATTTTTCCTACCTGATGAGTAATGAGTGGGAGGTGTAACTTGCTGGGGTACGCTGGACAAAGGGATGAGTTACATCCCTAATTGGACCATCTGGCACAGCAAAAGATTTCATCACAGCACTCAGAGTTATGTACCGTGTAACACTTATTTCTATATTTTCTTCACGGTTTTGTACATGCAGTTGATCCTGGATAGCTGAATTTGAGGAAAATAAAGCCAAGAATAAAAAAGGAATTGTGTGTGTGTGTGTGTGTGTGTGTGTGTGTGTGTGTATTTGTTCATTGTTTCCTTCCACATAACCCTTACATCCCATGAAATCTATGGAGTATCTTTTCTATGAACGTAAGGTGGCTATGGGTCCCTGGATAGCTTCCAAAGGTGGGATTGTCTCTTGAAAGTTCAAGTCAGACTTAAAAGATTGTGATTTTTCAGCTCCACCCTTATTCTTGAGAGAGGGATGAGTCTGAAAGTTGTGTTGATCACCAATGGCCAATTAAGTCAATTGTGCCTATATAAGGAGGCTTCTGTAGTATCCTAAAAGACAGATTTTGGAGATCCTAAGAGTGGCTCTCTTGGAGGGGGCACAGAAGCTCTGTGCCCCTTCCCTCATAAACTGCCAAAGAAAGGTATCTCTTCCATTGAGCTGTCCACCTGTATTTTTGTTAATATCCTTTGTAATGAAGTGTCTTTTCTTGAGTTCTCTGAGCTGCTCTAGCAAAGTGCACAAACTGGAGAGGGCCATGAAATCCCTGATTTATAACCAGTCAAAAGTATAGGTGACAGTCTGTGATTGACTTCTGATGGGGGTTTAGCCTTGTGGACCTGACCCCTTCATGGAGAAATCCGATGGTGTTTGAAGGTACTGTCAGAACTGAATTAAGTTGTAGAACACCCAGCTGGTACTGTCTAGTGTATTGCTCAGTGTCTAGGGAAAACCTCCCCCCACACACATCTGGTGTCATAAATGCTGTGTGTGTGAGAGTAGAGAGAAAACACAGCTTGTTTTTTTTTTTTTCCTTTCATATTGTATAATGAAATGTGTCAACTTTTAGAAACTGCAAAATTCAGTAAATACATATTTTTCAGATCATCCTTTCAGGATTTTATAAAACTATGTGTGGGAAGAGTCACTTAAAGTTTACTGTAGACCAATAAAGTTAATGGAGCACAGAAAAATGCTTGTTGATATGATTTGATTACATATTACAGCAAAACTTTAAGATACTTCCTTTTGTTGACTTTTGGTGTGATACTGAATGGTGATCACATTTATCTGAAAAGAATGAAAATACATTTTCCTTTTCTAACTACATACATGTGACAGGCTGAATTTTCTGTATGTATTTCAAACAAAACACATGTGAAAGTCTGCCTTTTATTAAACCAGAGGGATTTTTTTTTAATGATAAACAATGTCAAGCCAAAGAAAACAAATTTGGAGGATTTGGAAACTAGCTTTTTTCCTAAAAATATTTTGCTTCATATTACCCTGTCAATGTATCTGTTGTTTATACAGAAAAAGAATATGATAAACATGGTTTTAAAAATATTTCATTTCTTTTTTCAATACTTTTCTCACTTTACTATACAAAACAGTTGCACAAAAGTATTAAGTTCAAAGTTTTTAAGGAAATTCTCTTGAAGAATGTATGCCCTGTAGAGTTACTATTATGCAAAGGCAATAAAGTAGTACCAAATTTCATACAAAATATAAAACTCACTCAAAAATACTACTGACAAAACTAAATACATCTCAAAGGTTATCTAAAAGCTTGAAGTGTTGTTTTCAAACCACAGAACTCTGTTTTCTTTTTACACTAAGACAATTATTAGGAAAATCAAACTATAGCCAGGGAGATAGCTCAGTGGCTTAAACACCTGCCTGGTGCTTAAGAACAAAGCCCTGAGTTCAACCCCCAATACAGAAAAAGAAAAAGAAAAAAGAAAATCAATATATACATTTCATTTATAAATAAGTATTTTAAAATCTGGTATAGTATACAAAGAGAATCTGGAGTACTTATGGCAGAGCATTTCAACTGTTAAAATTAGTAGAAAAAATTTTAGTCACTTGGAGATTCCAGTCTTTCCACTAAATTTATCTCAACTGTTTTTTATTTCAGTCAGTTTTGCAACTTTTTAGTTTCTCCAAAATTAACCTCATAATTTTTTCTTTAAAATGCCAAGTCGTAGATTTTGAATAAAAAGCAGCAGCAGTACTATACTCAGTAATTCAAATGTGTCCCAGTATAGAAACATAATTTCAATTAACTTGCTGACACCATCATTTTAAAAGCTTACAAATACTCAGAACAAAAGAATCAACTTTTACATAGCTGAGATTTTAAACACAGTTGCCCTAAGCATGAGGCCTACGTGACAAAGGAATTATTCTTATCTGTTCTTTCTGTTTTATATAGTAGCCATACAAGGAAGTATTTAGTGTAAAATATTTTTGTATTTGTAATGAACAAATATCCATTTGGAAATGAATCTTAAGATTTAGATTCATTATGTTTGAATTACCTAACAAGTTTCAGTTAAGTGCTACATTAGATAATGCTTTAAAATTAAAGAAAATAGTCCTAGCCCAGGTCCGGTGAGTGTGTGGAGAGCTTCCTGCTACCCTGCACGGGCAGGACCAGTCCCAGCCCAGGCACAGCGTGGGTCGGAACCTCTTCCAACCCCTCGGGCCGCCCCCCACCACTCCGCCTTACATCCCAAACCCTCCTGCCGAGTAGGAATTTCTGCCAACTTGCTGAAACCCC
>NW_004524763.1:4120062-4121530 GCF_000260255.1 Octodon degus | reverse complement strand
ACCTGCAAGATGATGCAAAGATGAACAATGTGAGACTAATAGGCATCAATGAGAAAGAAGGAGTCAATACAAATGATATAAAAAGAATATAGGCAGAAGTAATAGCAGAAAACTTCCCAAATATGAGGCAACAATCTGACATTCATGTAATTGAAGCATATAGAACTTCAAAGAACATCAATCCAATGAAAACCACACCCAGACTTATAATAATCAAGATCCCAGGAATTCAGCAGAGGAACAGTATACTAAAAGCCACTAAAGAAAAGAAACAGATCACATTTAAAGGAAAACCCATCAGAATAACAGCAGATTTCTCCTCGCAAACCATCAAGTCAAGAAGAGCATGGAGCAAAGTACTTCAAGTCTTGCAAGAAAACAAATTCCAACCAGACTGCTATATCCTGCAAAACTCTCTTTCAAGTATAATGGAGCAGTGAAATACTTCCATGACAAAGAACAGCTAAAGAATTTCATGACAAACCCAAGCCTACACAGACTACTACATGTTGTTCTAGAGAGGGAGCAAATCGATCACAGCCCCATGAATGAGAATGGAAAGAACCCACCAAATAGGGCAAACAATTAAACACAGGAGGATAAGAGGTATACAATAGTAGTCTTTCAGTTATTCTTTTGTGCTCAGCAGCAAAATATTTCCATCAGCACACTCCACAAATGGACTTCTCTTCCACCCTATGGGTCATAATTCCACCTGAGTCTACAGGGTGGATTTCAAAGAAATAGCTGTAGTTCAGTTCCACAAGTGACTCCTAGTCACCAGTAACTGTGACTGGTCATTATGCATGTCCAGAACACACTAGAACTTTGTGCAATATCCTATCCTCAAACTGTTAGAAGTGCTGGTTACTTACTTGTCATTCCTTGCCATTCCAGTATTTATCTTATGTTTTGCTCTTAGTACTGTTTTGCTAACATGAAAATTTTTTCTTAGTTCAATTGTTTTGAAGCATTTAGTTTTTAATTGGTATTTAAGTTTCTGAATATTGCTTAATCTTAATTTTGTTCTAAGATTTCTTCTATATCTTTGACTTACAATTTATTTAAAAGGCATCATATGGCATCTTCTCCTAGTGTTAGAAACTTTAAAAAGTATATTTCCATCTTCTGTTGACTTTATATTACTTCTTCCTGGCTTTTATACACACACACACACACACACACACACACACACACACACACACATATATGGAAAAAAATACGTGTATAACCCAACATAAGATTAGTAGTACTGTTTCATAGAAATCTGCAATGACCTTTAAATAAGGGTTCATCTAATATATTTTATATAGTTCTGCATAACTATCATATTGAGAGCTCTTTATTGTTCATCCAGGAGTATACTGCAACTTCTCTTGCCTTTTGAATTATGCTCTTTGTTATTTCCTATATGCTACTTCTGGAGGTATTAAAATATTTCAAATTAGTATAACTAGAAAAATCTTAC
>NW_004524763.1:4118728-4119756 GCF_000260255.1 Octodon degus | reverse complement strand
TAAGTTGAACTAAATTCAGAAATTTTAAATCTTTAAATATTTATTGCCTACTCCTTTCTACTTTGAGAATTCTAATTACATGAATATAAGTTTCTTGGTTTTGACACAGTGAACTATTATGACTGATCTGTCAATTATTTCTTCATTTTTATTTTGGACAGTTTTTATTGTTATATTCATTTATGCTTGTTAATAATTTATTTTCAATTTGCAATCTATTAAAAAATAAAAATGATAGAAAAATGAAAATTCAATGTGAGTTTTTAGGGGATTTCATAGTGAGTGTTATGATGTGTGTCTAGTTGTCCCCCCAAAGCCTCATGTAGGTCATGGGGCAGATGCAGCTGGAGGAGAGCTAGTGGATTGAGGGGAAGGGCCAGAGGAACAGGGCAGAGCTAGAGGGGTAGGGACAGAGAGGTGCAAACTGTTAAACTGACAGCCTGTGCAGCCTCCACCCCCTGCCAGGGCCTCCCTCAGAAATGTGGAAAGGGTCATCCTGGACACGGCAGCACCCCAGCCTCTCCTCCAGACCCTGTAAAGCAGGGGCAGTGTCTTGAAACCTCCAGTAAATGTGAGCTAAACAAACCTCTTCTTCCTTCCTTTTGAGCATTGGGTATTTGTCCCAGCAATGAGAGAACAATAAGTAATACAGTGAGGATCACAGGAAATATTTCTCTACATAGAATATGATCATGCATAAGTTAGTAAGTCAGATGCAGAATGGTGTATATGTGCTACAAAATTACATACAATTTTCTATAGGGAAAGTCATTGTACATGCAGGAACAGAAATGTGATTACTGTTGTACCTATGAACTCAGAATCTGGTCTAAGAATAATCAAAGATCTAGTAATCTTTCAGCTTTCTTTTCCCTTCTTCCTCAGACCATTTGCCCCTTCTTCCCTTGTCAGTCACCATCTCCATCCTGAATGTCTTCTTTCCTTGTGAGAAGCACACTGCCTTTCATCTCTGTCTGGTTCTGAGCCTGTTTTTATCTTCATTGTCTGCCTCCTCCTCCTCCTCCTCC
>NW_004524763.1:4111680-4118594 GCF_000260255.1 Octodon degus | reverse complement strand
TCTTCTTCTTCTTCTTCTTCTTCTTCTTCTTCTTCTTCTTCTTCTTCTTCTTCTTCTTCTTCCTCTTCCTCCTCTCCTCTCTTCTTCCTTTTCCTCTCCTCTTCCTCCTCTCTTCTTCTTCCTCCTCTTCTTTTTCTTCTTTCTCTTCTTCCTCCTCTTTTTCTCCTCCTCCTCCTCCTTCTCCTCCTCCCCCTCCCCCTCCCCCTCCTTCTTTTCTTTCCTCTTCCTCATGGTTCCTCATGTCCCCCAAATAGACCAGCTTCCTCTTCCTGTTTAACTCACTTCTTCCCCTGCCAGAATCTGGTTATCTTTACCATCTAATCACATACATCTGTATGTGATTTGCCACAGTGGTGCAAAAATACTTTCTCCATAATCCTCAAGGTTTGTGATCTCACAATTAAACCAGTCAAAGATTTTCAAATTTATTGCACTAAGACCTATGATTTTGTTCCTACTCAAACTGAGGAAAGTTAGGTTTGAACATTTTCTTGCTGAGTCTTCCAAGCATCTAGACGTTATATTCCATACCTTCAACAAAATATATCTTTAATGTTTTTGATAAGAGACATTCTTAATAAAGAAGAGCTATGTCTTGTGGTTTTGATCCGTATTTTCAGATGATTACTGATGTTGAGCATTTTTATAAGCCTGTTGACATTTGTATGTTTTCTCTTGAGTAATGTCTGTTTATGCTCATTATTCATTTTTAATCAAGATAATTATATTTTTGTTGTTGAGTTTTCCAGTTCCTTAAACATTTGTTTAAGGAAGAAGTAGTTTGCAAATATTTTCTCCCATTGTTTAACTATTACTTCACAGTTGTTTGTCCTCTCTGCTATGCAAAGCTTTTTAGTATAATATAATCTCGTTGTCTGTTTCCTTTTGTTTCCTGTGCTTTAGGAGATCTTTAAAAAAAAAAGCTGTCCATCTGAATGGTCTGACACATTCTCCCTATTTTCTTCTAGTAGTTTTAGGACTTATATTTAACTCTTCAATTTCTTTTGGGCTATTTCTGTAGCTGGTGAGAGATGGTGGTCTACTTTTCATTCTTATCCATGTAGTTATTCAAAATCCCTGGAACTATTTAATGAAAAGACTGTCCTATCTCTACTGCATATTCTAGACACTTGTGTCAAATATCAGTTGATATTGATGTATGAGTTTAATTCTTGTCTTTGTACTTTATCCCATTGTTCTATGAGTCTGTCTCTATGCCAACAGCATGCTGTTTTAATTGTTATAAGTTTGTAGTATGTTTTGAAGTCAGGCAGTATAATATCCTATTCTGTTCCTGTTACTTAAAATAGTTTGAGCTTTTAATTTTTTGTAGCTCCTTAAAAAATTTTGGATTGTTTTCTAAGTCTCTGAAGAATGTAATTGATATTTTCAAAGGTATTCAATTGAATCTTTAGATCATTTTGTGCAGTATAGGTATTTTGGCAGTATTAGTTCTACTTATCTAAGGGCTGGTGGGATAGCTCAACAGGCCAGGGTTTGATTCCTGGCACCTCGTGCCATATTGACCCCACCCCTAGGTACACTGAGCCATCAGTGGAGTCTGGACATGGTAATGCACCCCTATAATCCCAGAACTAAGAAGGATGAAAACAGGAGGATCACTAGAGTCTGAGCTGATAGTGAGACCCTGCAGGGGGAAAAAAAATTCTGCTAATCTAGGACCTTAAGATGTCTTTCCAGGTTTTTGTCCCCTTCAGTTTCTTTCATTAATGTTTTATAGTTTTCAGTATAGAGATTTTCACCTCTCTTGTTAAATATAGTCTTAAGCTTGCTTTATCTATTTGTTATGCTATTATATATTTTTGAATTTTTGTTTCTGGCATATAACAAAGCCACAGAGTTTTGTATGTTCATTTTGTACCCTGCAACTTTATTGATTTTGTTTATAAAATTAAAAATCAATCTTTCTCTTGCCTGATTGTTCTAGTTGGACCTCCAGTAAAACAATGAATAAAAACAGTGAACATCGCCACCCTTATTTGCTTGCAAATGTTAGAGATGTTTCAGCCTTTGCCCATTTGGTATAATGTCAACTATTGACTTACTGTGCATTGATTTTATTATGTTGAAGCATGTTCTTTTTATATCTAATTTGCTCAGAATCTTTTACACAAAGGATATTAAATTCTATCAAATAGCTTCTCTGCATCTATTAAGATCATTATACTGGGTTTATACCCCATTCTTTTGCTGTTCTGAATTATGTTTACTCATATGTGTCTTTGGAACTTCCTTGCATTTCATGTTGAAGCCCACCAGATCGCAATGCATGCTCTTTTTGTGGGTGTCACATTCAGTTTGCTAGTATTATGTTGGGTATTTCTGCATCTATGTTTATCAAGAACATTTGCCTATACCTTTCTTTTGTGTCGAATCCTTCTCATGCCTTTGTAATAATTTAAGGAGGATTGAGATTTGTCCTGCCTTTGGTGTTTGGTAAAACTCAGAAGACATCTGGTCCTATGCTTTTCTTTGAGGAAAGATGTTTTATTACTGACTCAATCTTGTTCACTGTTGGTCTGGTCAGGTTTTCTATTTATTCATGATGTGGTCTTTCTAATGCATTATCCATGCATTTTTTCTATTTCTTCTAAGTTATCAATTTAGGCATATAGCTATTCATAAGGGTTCTTTACATTTCTGTGATTTTACATCTTTGACTGATTTATTTTCCTCTCTCTTTTTCATAGTTTGTCTAGCTAAGAATTAAAAATTTTGCTTAGCTTTTCAAATAATGGACTCCTTTGAATAGTCTTTCTAGTCCTCACTTCATTCATTTATGCTTAAATCATTTTAAAAATTTTTAAATTATTTTAATACATGGTCTTGCTATGCAGTTCAGACTCATAGTGATCCTCCTGTCTCAGCCTCCCCAGCATTGGGATTATAGAGGTGTGCCACCATACTGAGTTTCAGGGGCCAGTGCAGTGTGCCCAGGCTCTGGGCTGGCCTAGCATGCAGTACCAGGGATAGAACTTGGGACCTTAAGCTTGTCATGTAGGCAATTATGCCACTGAGCTATTTCCCCAGACCTACATTTCAATCTTTATTATTTATTTATTTATTTATTTATTTATTTATAACTGTGGGTTCTTCCGTTTTTGTTTTCTTAGGTTTTCAAAATTCAGTAAAAGTTTCTTTATTTGTTATCTTTCTGGTTATCTTTTTGATGCTGGCATTATTTTTTATAACTGTCCCTCAGTATACTTAGTCCTATTTCTGCTATATCCTATTGGTTTTGGTGAGTTGTGTATCCACTTCCCTTTGTTTTAATAAATATAAAAATTTCAGTCTTGATTCCTTATTTACCCATTAATTGTTCAAATGTAAGTTGTTTCCAGTATTTATGCTTTTCTTATTATTGCTTCTAGTTATACTGCATATGGTCGGAAAATAAATGTACATGATTTCAATTTCTCAAAATTTGGTGGCATTTGTTGTGAGGTTTATCACGTGATCTACACAGACTGTTCCTTGTGTTGTTGACAAGATTGTGTGTTCTGTAATTATGGGATTTACTACTCTGTAAATGTTGTTTATGGTCTTTGGGTCTAAGAGAAACTTAACAGTTCTAGCTCCATGGTGGTATTTTGTTTAAATGATCAGTCTATTGCTAGGATTGGGTTGTTGAAGTACCTATAATAGTCTCAACTTTCCTTCAGATCTAACATTTTCTTTACATATTTATAGGCTCTCATGTTAGGTTTAATATAATTTACTTAATTAATTGACCCCTTGGTTGTTATGTAATGGATGTCATGATCTCTTTTTACTACTTTAGATTTAAAATCTAGTTTATCTGATATAGGAATGGCTAGTCCTACTTTCTTTTAGACGTCTTTGTATTGAAATTAGGGGTTTTCTTACTTTTCTCTATAACCAGATTCTTTTTCTTTTTGGGGGGATGGGGGACTGAGAATCGAACTCAGGACCTTGCACTTGTCAGGCAGGCACTTGTGCGACTGAGCTATAACCTCAGCCCCTCTTTTTCTTTCCTTCAGTTATATTGTATCTAGAAATTGGAGTGTTTAATCCGTTTATGTTCCATCTAATTATAAGTAGGAATGAACTTACTATGGTCATTTTGTAACTTGTTTTCTATAATTTTTATGCTTCTTTTACTTCTTTATCACTCTTTTACCATGTTCCTTTTGATTACATGATTTAATATAATAGTGTTTTAATTCTCTGCTTATTAATTTTTTGTGTTTGTATTATAGATTTACATTTTGTAGTTTCCTTGAGAATTACAAAGGAATTGCTTTTTCAGTATAATAAGCTATTTTAAAATGAAAGCAATATAACAAGATATTCAAGATTTTAAAAGACAAAGGTATATTTTCAAAAAACCTTCTACACCTGCATTGCATCCCCAACTCAGTGTTTAATATACTCCCCTTCAGTTTTCTCAGCTGTTAATTGGAAATAAGGATGATATCTGACTGCTTCTAGTTCTCATGAGCATTAAATAAGATAATACTGGTGAAGTGTTTAGATTTACAATGCCTGAGATGAAGTGCTCAATAAATGTTAGCTATAATTATTTTTAATAATCATCATGTTCCCAACATTTTGAAATTTTGTTCCTCACTTTACAGTTTTTCTGTACTGCTTGTCTCTCAAGAAATTAGTTAGTTTAGGGGCCAGCCAGATAGCTCACTGGATTAAAGCACTTGCTTAGGCAGATGCAGGGACCAGGGTTTGATCTCCAGCATGCCGTGCCAGGCGCTTCCCCCAGGGTGCACTGAGAAGGCAACTGAGACTGAGTGTGGTGATGTGCGCCTGTAATCCCAGCCCTTGGGAGACTGAACACAGGCGGATTACTACGAGTCCGATCTGTGTAGTGAGACCCTGTAGACACTCTATTAAATACATAAAAAAGAAAATACTTATCTCAATTTGTTTTTAATCTTCACTGTAAACATATCCATGATATATACTGTATTCACAATATTAGAACTTTCCAAATTTGTCTGTGTAGTTACTCTTACCACTGAGTTTCATATCTCCTGATGGTTTATCTTTTTTAATAATATCCAGTTCATTCTGATTAAAGAAATCCATTTACTTCATTTGCCTCCCTCATATAAGAAACTGAGAGAGCAAATAAGATCCAGAAGGTACAGTGAATATAGTGAAAGAGAAAGAAACTGCTCAAAAGGAAAGAACAACTGGGACAGGGGAAAAGAGAAAAGAGGGAAAGGGAAAAAAGATATGTATATATACAAAAGACAACAAAGATAATTTTACTACTGATTTCTATTTGCTCATTAGTAGGAACAGCTAGTGCTTATATTGTATGATCAGTCTTACATGCCTGTACCTGGTAATCTGAGCGACTACTTTGAAGATAACAATAGGCAATATGAGAACCATTATTGTGGGCCTGGGAGATAGCTCAGTGTCTTAAGTGCCTGCCTGGCAAGTGCAAGGTCCCAAGTTTGATCTCTGGTACAAAAAAAAAAAAAAAAAGAACCATTATTAAGTTTCTATCATCTTGTTTTGCTTTTATTTTTCTTGATCTCTTTAAAAAGTCCATCTAGTGTTTTTGTAGTACAATTCTGGTAGAGATAGATTCTCTTAACTTTTTTGGTCTAGGAATGTCTTCCTATTTCACTTATTTCTGTAGAATACCCTTGCCAGGCACAGTATTCTTAGTTAGTATTCCTCAGGATTGAGAAAATCTTATGTGCCTGACTCCTGGAATGAAAGATTTCTGCTGAGGATTCTGATATGGTGGTAATGAAAGCCTACCCTCTGTTAGCTTCTCTGAACCAACACTGAGTTTTAAGTCAAAATTCTGTTCTGCTACTTTGTCCTTCACCCAGGCTATGGAGTTTTGCTGCCCAGTTTTGCTGTGGAAAAGTGTCTGTGAAGTCAGCTCCTTGTTCTTACAGCATTCTTCACAGTGTCCTAAAAGATGCACCAGTGGCCACACCACAGCTGGGTACAGTGCAGGCTGGGACACAATTCCATTCCACTGAGTGAAGGGCAGCCTGGTGCCAAGCCAGGTCAAGACACTCTTGTCTGTGAGCTCTGACCTGGAGATGACTGTGGTGCCTGAAGTTAGAGGATGGCTGATGAAAATAATCCCAAGTCTTATGCTAAGCTGGTTAGCACCTGAGTCCTCCAGCTACAGGAATCTCCATATGCTGGGGAAGAAGGTGTCCTAGGACCACTCCAAGGCTGCCAATCATGTAGGCCAAAATTCAAATCTGTCCCACTGCCATGCAGGTTTCCATCTAATGCTGTGGCAAGTATAGAGATTTCACTTACATAGACAAGAAGAAGGGCTACAAGGATAGCCAACATTTTGGCCCTAGCCATTCAAGGTCAGTGAGGACTCAAGATATAAGAGAACCTGTACTGTAACATCCTGTTACTCAGTGGAGTCCCAAAATTTCTGATCAAGGAGATTATGGGGCCACAGAGGAAAGTGATTGATAATGTATTGTGTGCCTAAGGAGAGTCACCTGGAGAGACAACATTCTCTCAGGCTTTCACAGAGAGCAAATTGGTCAAGCAATGGCCATGACTTATCCACATGGCTGACACTGACAAACGATCTACAAACTGTGGTACAGGGTTTCAGGATAAATCCTGAGGGGATTGGATTAACATTGTCAGATATAAAAGTTACATTTCTTGTTATATAGGTCTTGCTTTATCTTGGTCTTAACCATCCAGCAGAAAAGTATAAAAATGAGTTATAAAAAATAAAGCCATATTAACATGCTGAGCTGTAAAAGGCTCAAGTCAACAACTTCTGACATTGCCAGTCCTATGTATAACCCACTACTATTATGGACTACTCGACTATATTGGAATATTTTGCTGAATTCATTCACCTACAGTATTTAAATGGTAATGGAATAACCATCTCTGACAAAACT
>NW_004524763.1:4097335-4111580 GCF_000260255.1 Octodon degus | reverse complement strand
GATAGATATACAGCTACTTTCTCTTAATTCAGTGAGAAGATGGACACTGCCAGTCCTGTGGATGACCCACTACTATTGTGGAATACTGTACTATATTGGAATATTTTGCTGAATTCATGCATGTACAATATTTGGATGGCAATGGAATACCAATCTCTGACAAAACTGAACAAAAAAGGTGATAAAAATGAAGGACAGGGGCCAGAAAGATGGCTCAGAGGAATAAGCACTTCCCTGGCAAGTGCAAGGGCCTGAGTTCAATCCCCGGTTCCACCAAAAAAAAAAAAAAAAAAAAATGAAGGACAATTTTGTATCTGTATATACAAAATAGTTGATAGATATATAGCTACTTTCTTTTAATTCAATAAGAAGAAAGATCTGTACTAATAGTGTTTGGACAGGATATCATGTCTGCATCTTGTGCTATGAATGACTACTACAAAGACAACAATATGCAATGCATTAATTGTTATAACTCTCCTACCAAACTGTTTTGAAGCTGTCACATTGCAATTTTTTCCTCAATAAAATTAATTTTTAAAATGAGAAGAAAGATTTGTACTAATAGTATTTGGACAGGATAGCATGTCTGCATCTTGTACTATGAATGACTACTGTACATTTCTTTTTTTTTTTTTTTTTTTTTTTTCAGAACCAGGGATTAAACTCAAGCCCTTGTGCTTGCCAGGCAAGCATTTATTCTACTAAGCCATCTCCCTGGCCCCTTGAATAACTACTGTAAAGACAACAATATGCAATGTATTAATTATTGTAACTGTCCTAATAACCTGTTTTGGAGCTGTCCCATTGTTATTTGTTTCCCAATAAAATTAATTTTTAAAAAAGAAAGAAAGAAGAGAGATTCCACTCAGAAACTCTGTCCTGGGTATAAACTCTTTGGTTTCTGCCTGACGCTGTGTCTTACCACAACGTGGCTGAGACAACTCCAAGAAAAAAAAAAAAAAAACTGTTCTAGTTTTCATGACCTTCTTGCTTCCATGTGGAATCTTTTCCCTCCTGCTGCTGCCTACATTTGGTGGAGATGTAGCCACAGTACCTGGGAAACCTGGTACCTCATTATGTAGTGAAAGCCTGGGGCAGAGGTTCTGGGCCTCTGTCAAGCAGTAGGTCTCACTGTGGCATGCCTGACACTGTGTTTCAAATCTAAGTCCTAAATCTAATTTCTTCTCCCTTCCCTAAGAAGTAGGCATTGATTTCTAAGCTACATGGAGTTTGAAGAATGATGACATGAGTAACTTTTTCCTTTATAATTTTAAGTCATCTTTTTTTTAATTAGGAATAAAAAACCAGGCACTATGGCCCACCTAGCTTTCCTGTCTTTCTTAGCTTTTTGAAGGCAGTTTGGTGCGTAAATAACCATTCCAACTGGTATCTATGGTGACTGTTATTGGACGATCTTATTCATTTGCATCTTGTGTCACTTCTTTCCTCAGCCCCTATTTTAAATTTCTCTGTTTTAATTCCTAATATATTTCCTATCAATAAAAAATTGAAATAAAATTATCTTTGGTATGTTCAATAATTTTTGAGTATATAAAATGAAAACAAAAACTGGAGAATTGCTGGATCAAACCAGAAAAGATACTTATAGTATTGAGTACCGGCTTACTTTTTTGAATGATTGATTGGTACCAGGGATCAAACCCAGGAGGTATCTACTGTTAAGCTGTAGATCTAAGCCTTTTATTATTTTTTTATTTTCTTGATACAGAGTCTTGCACAGTTGCATAGGTGGGACTTCAACTTGTGATCCTCTTGCCTCAGCCTTCCTTGGTGCTGAGATTACAAGCATTTACCAGTGTGCCTGGCTATGTTGAGAGTTTTAGCTCTTACTTATAGCAAAAGGATTAAACATAAAAGTTTTTTAAAAAAAGTTGTTTTTAGTATTGCATGAATTATATTATACAAATAATTACTTTTTTCATGAATGATCCATTTTTAATACCACTTACACAAACTCTGGAATTTCTGTCCTATAATTAATAAAATAAATTAATCAAAAGGGTAGATAAGAACAGAATTTCTCCTTTTATGATCAGATTTTTTTCCACTTAATGACTATTTTTCATACTTATTTAACAGCTCAAATATGTTCGCACTCATTTAATCTTTATTAACAATCTTTTATTATATTGCTATCTGCTCCAGTCTGTGTGTGGGATGTCTCCACATTTTAAAGACTTAGTCCTGCACCTGATGCTATGGCAAGGCAATGAAGACCCTGAGAAAGGTGCCTACCGGGAGGCACTCAGGTCATGGGGACCATGGCCCTGAAGAGAGCTGGGAGGCCTCAGTCTCCTTCTCTTCTTTCTCACTCCCTGCAATAAGATGAATGATTGTGCTCTGCTTCATGAGCCCACCATGGTGTATCACCCCCCCAAAACCATAAGCCAACTGCTGATCTATTGGGTCCTGTAAAACTAAGAGCCAAAATAAACATGTCCCCTTTATAAATTAATTATTTTGGGATCTCAAGTATTTTGTAATGTACCAAAACTCTGATCAATACAAAAAGAAAAAATTTCATGCCAACCAAATAGCTCAGTGGATTAAAGCACCTGCAAGCAGGCACAGGGGCCGAGGCTTTGATTCCCTAGCCTGCCATGCCAGCCCTGCCTCCAGGGTGCACTGAGATGGCAATTCAGACTGGGCGTGGTGGTACATGCCTGTAATCCCAGCACTTGGGAGGCTGTAAATAGGAGAATTACTACAAGTCTGATCTAGTAGTGGGACCCTGAACATCCTATAGACCCTTCTCCAAAAATGAAAAAAAAAAAAAAAAATCAGTACAAAGAGTAGGTTCTTTGCAGTTATTGGATAGCTGACAACATGGAAGAAACTTTGGAATCTGTTTGCAGGAAAAGTTTAGAAAAGTCTGGAAAACAATGTGTATTTAGAGTTTAATGGCTGGTTCTGGTAAGGACTCTGAAGAACAAAATGGTGTTAGGTATGCAGATAGAAAAGATGATGCTGAGGAGGTTGCAGATGGAAATAAGGATTCCTTGGAAAATCACACTAGACACCATCCCTCGCACATTAGGGCAACAAATTTGGCCCAGGCCCTTAGACTTTGCGGAATACTGAACTTAAAGTTGACAAAGTAGTTTATCAGACAATGTAAATTTCAAGACACCAAAGCAGTCAGGCATACATAGATGGACGGATGGTTGCATAGATAGATAGATAGATAGATAGATAGATAGATAGATAGATAGATAGATAGATTTTAGCCAAATTGATAGAATTTGGAGCAAAGAGGGGTTGAAAGGGAGCATTTGACAAATGTACAGTTTGACTAAGAAAAAGATTGTGTATCAAGGTGCTGTTACTGGGGCCATCAAAATGAAGCCAAATGCTTTTCACCAGGAAATAGAAAAGGTGCTGAAAGGTCACTTTAGGAATCGGAAAGGTCACCCTACCCATCATATGTTCAAAAAAGTAGAAATGCAAATTCATGTCAAAGACTTCCTTGTGAAGAAAGTCTTAAGTTTGCCTGCTCACATTAAATTGACTCAGGTATTACTTTCTCAAGGATTTGGTTTTCAGTGTTCAGCCAACTAAGTATACAGTAGCTATTGTAGTTAGGATTTTATTGGGCCCTGGTACAACTCATGAGAGTTGTTATGAGATATAACTTGGCTTTGTTTATGTTCTGTTGGTTTTTCCAGAATACAAAATGTAAGTTTTGCAGGTGCAGTTCAATCCCCAGTGTACCATGCCAGCCCCACCTCCAGGGAGTGCTAAGATGGTGACTGAGACTGGGCGTGGTGGTACATGCCTGGAATCCCAGCACTTGAGAGGCTGAAAACAAGAGAATCACTACAAGTCTGATCTACAGAGTAAGACCCTGTAGACACTGTACTAAATACAAAAAAAGAGTAAGTTTTATGGTGTCACAGAAGCTTCCATCAAGATTTTGGAGGACAGTATGCCAAGCAATGTTGCAGTTCCTGAAAGCAGCCACTACAGGTTGATGCATGAAGCTGTGAAGGTGAAGCCAAAGCTGCAGTGGGGAACACAGGAAGGTAGGAAGCCAGCAGCAAGTGACATCTGCTGGTGGGAGGTGCAGCACTTTACAGTCAGAACAAGAGTGGCCATGGTGGCAACCAGCAAAGGGGTAGGAGTACAATCATCCAAGGCCTTAGGACCTCACAGTTTTCCTACTGCTTGCCCTGGAACCTGAGCAGGAAAATTCAGAATTTAAGTTTTACACTGCTAGGTTTCTGTCTTGTTATTTTCTGATTCCTAGGTAGTATTTCCCTACTTCTCCCTTTCGGAATATGAAGGCTTATCCTGTTCCTCTCCCAACACTGTATCATAGAAGTATGTGATTTGTCTTCTGTTATCTTACAAGGGCCCATAATAGAGTTTATTTTATCTCAGAGATTTTACACTCGGGATTTTGAGCAATCCTGGAGTATAGGGGACTTGGAAACTCTTGAGTATGAATTAAATGCATTTTGGTCTGGAGATGGCCCTGGAGTGTCCCCCAAAGGACTAGTTGTTAAATTGGTCTACATGGGGCTGGGGAGATGGCTCAGTGAAATAAGCGCTTCCCTGGCAAGCGTAAGGGCCTGAGTTCAATCCCCAGTTCCACCAAACAAATAAATAAATAAATAAATAAATAAATAAATAAATAAATAAATAAATTGGTCTCCATTTTGGAATTCTTGGGAAGTGAAGCAACCTTTCAGATGTAGGGCTGCATTAAGTGCTGGGAAGTCTTTAGTTTATTGGAAGGGGACTTTGAGAACCCTCTTCTTTTTTGCACTTCCCAGTCATGAGGTGAATGGTCTTATCTTTCTGTTCTCTTCTGTGATGAGCTCACTCACCCAGCAGAGCAAGAACAGCTGATCCTAAATAACTGTCTATAGCCACGAGCCCAAATCAGCCTTTTTCTGTTTAAGATGGTTGTTTCAGGTAGTAGAAATGCTATAGTATAGTAATAATTATAGTAATAAAAATTTGACACATTATCTTTACTTGCAAAAAAGGTTATAATTGCCTGAACATATCCAGAAATTGGAAGAGTCTGGTGTAGAAACAAGATAGCATGGGCTAGAAAAAAGAAGAAACAAAGCTCTTCATGGAAAGAACTCCATTTGATTCTACCTGCTCCAGTTACTACGCACCTATGTATATTTATATTTTACTCACATTTAAGTAATTTACCTTTTTCTTTCCTTTGAAAAATGGGAAATATAATATTTTTCATGACCAAAGCATTACAAGAATTAAAGTGGGTAATATGTATAAAGTGCCTAGAGCATAGGAGAGTCTCAAAAATAGTGGTTAAAATTATCTGAATTATTGGCTCATGCTTACAACTAAGTCACATTTTTTAGAGTTCTCTTAGGAGTTATGAAATGACTACTTGTCATGGTTTTGTTCATAAAATGATTCCTAAAAATAAAAAATTATGATCCTATAAGTCATTTTTGCTGTCCCTAAAGTCAGAAAGTGAAGTAGCAGAGGCAGTTGCTGAGAAAGACCATGATTAACTTACTGTGTGGAATCGTTCTATAGGCAGATCCTAAAAAGACTGAAAGAAAAGGAGACCCTGATAAATTAATTTACAGGGAAAGGAGCATCTTAACTCAGTAATTTGTGTGAACTGAGTGGGCAGCTGGAAGGGAAGAGGAAAGTGATGTGCCTGTTATTTCTCACCAGTTGCTTTACTGGCATGCCTAAAAAGAGTAATGATTGATGGGTCAGCCTCAGTGCCTCCTCCTGTGAAAGAAGGAAAAGTACCCAAGATGCAATGGGAAAAACTGCACAATTGATCTTGTATGCACCAGAGAAACTCAGGTGACTAAAAGTCTTCCTTAGTGTATCAAATCACTTCTATGGTGTGAGATTTAGAATAAACACAATAAGCTTCCATTCTTCACTATTACCTGAACAGAAGGGCAGAAAGGACCCGTGCATTTGACTCTGAATAACTCACCAATAGGTGAAATTTAATAGAACCCTAGAGTGAAATAAGTAGGCCTGAGATAGCTCAATATTACATTTAAGTCATCAATAAATTATATAAATTAGTAATTTCTTCCTATGAGATACATAATGTTGTTAGTAGATGACTGAAATAAAAGCCACTCTTTTAGGGTGAAAGCATAGTGATTAAGATGAGAGCTCAATTCTTTTTTGTGTTGATTTTACTTTATTTTACTTGTACCTGTGTGGGGTACATAATGTCTGCATTCCTTGCAGGAAGCTGGTACATGTACACAATATTCTTAATTCATGCTTTGAATCTCCTTTGCCCTTCTTTCTCTCCCCCGTCCCTTATCCCTTTATCCTCTTCCTTTTTGTTTTTCTTGCACATGCTTGTAATACATAACATTTACCATGTGAAGTTTGTACATATGCATAACTCACGCCCCAAAAGAGAGATGAATTCCTTGAGCTATACCATTTAAAGCTCATTCTTCGTTCATATTCAAGATGCCTTGTTACTAAGATCCCGAAGGGTTTCACTTGTACATGATCTCATCGAAAGGCACAAATTCTAACAGTAAGAGTATTTGAAACTTTGTTTTTAAATAGTATACTACTGTATTGCCTCCAGCCTCCTTATTTCCTGTGATACATGCATAAGTTTTTAAGCTGCTATCACGGATGATGTGTCTGTCATCGTACTAGGTGCTTCTCATGTATTTCACTGTTCGTAGTAGCACTGTCATTGTGGGAAGCAAGAAGAATTATCTTCATGCACAAAATCAAGGCTCTGAGAAGACAAGTAACTTGTCCAAGGTCGTAGAGTCAGTGACATATGTGAAGATATTTACACAGATAGTGAAGTGGCCTGATTTATATTTTAGAACATTCTCTGACTGCCTTCCTGGGGCTTCCAATTGGCCTACGTGGACCCTTTGATCTAGCTCCAGCCTTCACTGGGGCCCTTACCTTGCACATCTGCTCCCCTTGTTTACTGCCCTCTAGTTGCCCTGGCCTTCTGTCTCCTTTTTATATAAGCCTCTATCATCCCTGCCTTGGGTGTTTTATAGCTGCTGTTCTCATGGCTTCAAGGCATTTCCCTGAGGTCTTTGGAATAATGATAAGGATCCAAGCTTCTTAGATTATGCCAATCTGTTTTCTCTGCTATTAAAATTTTTATTAACTTGTTTCACATGTTTGTGTATTGCTCTTATTATTTGAGGCTCTTTGGGCAGGGATTTTGACTTTGCTCTCCTTCTATAGAATCAGTGCCTAAAACAGGCACTCAATACAGATATGTTAAAGAAAAGGTCTCAATCTGAATCCACATTTAGGTAATTCGAAAATGTGTGTGTGTCTCTCAGATTCATTTTATGTTACTGGTTCTCATCCACTTCCACACGAGAATGCCTGCCTCAGCCTGCCTCATGCCCCAGGAGGTGCAATTGCCAAAGATGAGGCCTTTTTCTAACTCATGGAAGGTACCACAAGGACCAGCTAAGGCCCTGGCTCTCCTGCCCCATGAAGTTATCTCTTGGGAATGATGCTGCTCAGTTAGACTACTTTCTATGTGACAAAAATGTTCATTAAGCTCAGCTACAACAGTCAATAATGATATGCACCACTACTATACTATAGGCAACTATCAAATTTAAATGTATATTAGTTAAAATTAAATAAAATGGAAGATTCAGTTTTGAACACAAGTGTAACATTTAGAGATGGAGTATTCAGCAGACCCCTGTATCTGCCATCTTGGACAATGTGCATGCAAAACAGTTGCATCTTTATAGAAATTACTATCGGGCAGCATGGTTTTAAAGGGATAAGAGTAAAGTTTTCAGTGATTTTCACGGGGAGAAAAATTATTTTCCTCACCAAGAGAATGAAAAAACTAAATGAATTCTTTTTTCTTATTAAACTAAATCTGAATTTTATATATCACTAAATACAAATCTTTTTGTCTCAATTATAGTAAACGTTCTCCTTGCAACCTCGGTATTTTCCACTATTTCTAGAACTGTAGGCACATCTATTACTGAAGCTATAGTCAAGCTATTCTTTTTTGCTAAATAGCACTCATTACCCTGTTTTATTGGAAAGTTAGATGTTTTCTATCTTTTCCTTCTTGTCCCAAATTCTCTTCCTGATATCATCTTAGTGGGTTTAGGCTAATCTGAACTTTAGCAGGTTGTTGTTAACTTTATTTAAAAAACTAACATCACTGCCAAAAATTTTGCTGATGTTACTTTTCTAACATGCATGACCCTTTTCACACAATGTCCTGGACCACAACTTCTAGTCAGGCAACCATAACTGTGATCTTCTACGTGACCAGAATGGTAAAGACCAAGAGGTCAATGCTCATATGCACCTGGTCTTATCCAAAGGCAATGCTGAAGTGGTGCTGTGGCAAAAGAAATATGAACATGGTTCCATCTACAGAATAGAAGACTTGGTGCACAGCAAATGACTAGATCAAGGCTAGCTTTAACCTAAAATTGCCTTGTAGAGAGCAATACCAGGTCTCCAAGACCTCATGATAGGTGTTTAACAAAACTGACAAGTGGTGTGTGAACAAGATCAAAACCAAAGCTAAATGAGTCACTGCAGGTAAAAAGCATACCCTAGATATAACAATAGTATAAAATAAGGTAATTTGGATTGTAGAAAAGTCCTGGGAAGAAAGAAAGATCTGTCTAGGGACAAAACTGAAGTGTGAAGATGCAGTGTTTCTTAGAGTTATGGTTTGAAAATTGAGCTGTCATTTAAAATCTTACTTTCCAAATAATTGTGTCTCCATATAGACATGTATCCAATAAAGTTATTGTTTCTCCTCCCTAGGACTTGGAGATTATAAGTAGTCTTTGAAGAAGTAGAAAGATAGTTAGCAATGTTTAGCTTCTACCATCATACTTTATAGCACAAAGTTATTTTGAAAAGAAACCATCTCCAAGATACCCCTAAGGTCAAACTATTAATTTCATAGACAATAACATGAACAGGTTTTAAAATTCTTCTCAGGAATTGTCACTAGGCAGAATCCAAGGGGGTCCCCAAAGTGGAAGTAAGGAACCTAAGCCACTCTACCTGTAGAATAAGTTGCAGGATCCCTGTCACATGAAAAAGAATTTTCAGAACTAGTCAGAAAGGGGAATGAAGGGATTAGGAAGAATTTTAAAAGACACACTCAAAGAATTAGCATGCCACCTGAAAAGAGAAGCATGCTATTTCCTGGAACAGAGAACATTTGTGCTTTCCTTGAGGTAATAGAAACCTACGGAAAATACGGCCCACCCCCCAGAAGGGGACTGGTCATTTTACATTCATGAATTTAGATTTTTTAGTATGAATAATGTAAGTATTCTTTGAATTCTTTCAGTCTTTTCCTTTATCTTAAGATGAAGTTCCCCTTTGCTGGCTCAGCTAAACCAATTTATGGGCTTAGACTATTTCTGAAGAATTTTGATTATGCTGGTTCTGGAAGGAAAAGAGCCTAAACTACCTAAGGTAATGCCAACATGGATAGCTTAGATTAATATTGACTGAGTCCTAGAAGCCCTTAAAAGTACATTTTTTTTTAGTTATGAATTTCTTTGTCTCTTTTCTGCCTGTCTTTATTTCTTCCTTTCTACAACAGATATATAGAGATTTGTAACCTAGCTAAAGGAAGAACCCCACGCTTGGGTGAAGTCCTAAAACACTTTGTTTTGAGGTCAAGGACCTCTGTGAATTTGAGAGAAAATGTGTAACCTCAACTTGCAATCATTAAAGTTTTACTCAAAAAAAATGTGTCCTTGGCTTGCTAGCTTGAAAGAGATCCAGGACAGATCAATACATTCCTCTTTAGCTTCAGCCATATATAATGTTTCTAGGGTGTTTCTTTGCCAGTTCTTCAACTAAATCTTCGAACAGTATTACTGTGTAGCTGCAGAATAGCAGCTGTGTTCTGTCTCAGAAGCAGTATTGAGTGATCTATCTCTGTATCAACAGTAATTTTAAAAGGGCTTTGGAATAACTGATACTAAAATTATCAGCAGTGTTTTAAAATAATACTCTGGACCCCAGAAAAGTGGGACTTTGAAGTGAGATCCCTCCTTATAACTACATAAGTCATTTGCTTCTAAACGAAGAACGCTTTCCTTCTAAATGATTGAAGTTTTCAAGTAAAAGTGTTTACCTGTCATTCTGTTTGATGGTTTCTTTTGGGGTGGTAGAAAAGATGTGAACAGTTTTACAACCATGTAGATTTATTGGAACTAGCTCTACAGTGTGTGACAACTAAAGAAAAATAATGCCCAACATAGTAATATCTGAAGACCCTTTTAGCTTTAAAATGATATAAACACAGCCCTGTCCCCAGGTCCATTGAGCCAGTGATGGAGTCCAGGAATAGTGGTGCATGCCTGTAATCCCAGCACTAGGGAGGCAGGAATCAGGAGGATCACTACAAGTCTGAGCTGCATAGTGAGACCCTGCAAAAAAATAAAAATAAAAATAAAAACCTTAAAGTGATATAAACAGTAAATAAATAGTCTGTATCATGCTTTTCTCAATTACCACAGGAAACCAGGAAGCTACAAAACACATATAGTCCTATATTGGTCCAATTGGAAAGTTGAAGTTTGATTTGCTTTGAACTCCATACTGGGGTTCATACAGTGAGTGAGGTTCACAGAATCAAGTTTACCTGAGACCTGATGAAGGCTATTGGATTCTAGGTTCTCAAAGGATAAAAATTTGATGTTTTAGTGTGTTACATTTCCTTACATATTCTAGGCAAATAAGAAGGTTGTCTGTAGTTGGTAGGCTTAGGAGCAAAATACCTGGTATTAAGTATAGAACAAAAGTGCCTATAAAATGAAGGTGATGTAATTTTCTGGTTTGCCCTGGAACTTCCAGTTTTCAACACTGAAAGTCTCATGTCCTAGGGAACACTCTGAGTCTTGGGCAAATCACTATGGTTGGTCCCCCAAAGTAAAGCTATTTTCTAGCCTGAATTAAGCCATCTCCAAAGTAGTCACAATGCATATAATTATTTCACAAGATCCTATTTTAGGTGGGGCAAAATAATAGGGCTTCATCTTAAGAAAAAATGAGGCAAAAGAGTGAAGTGATAAGGCTAGAAAGCCAGTGAATAGAACTGGTGTTTGAGTCCAGAGCCTTCCTTTATGCTAAGCACAGATTGGTTTTTGAAAGATTCCAATGAAAAAGCCTTTCTGTTATCCCATTGTTACAAGGTACTTTGTGATGGTTCATCTTGACTGTCAGCTTGGTTAAAATGAGCGATGCCTAGAAACTTGATAAAGCAGATCTGTCTCTGAGGGTACTTCCAGAGATGACTCACATTATAGTTAAGCCAACTGAATGGAGAAGACCCACACTTATAAGGGTGGCACGAACAACACACGGGAGCCCAGGTGTAACAAGATGAAGAAAGGGAAACCCATGGGTGCTGGATCCTTCTTAAGCGTATATGTTATGTTTTGTTTTTTTGTTTTTGTTTTTGTTTCTTTTCTTGCTTGGTTTGGTTTAGTTTGGTTTGGTTTGGCTCGGTTTGGTTTGATGTGTGATTGTCCCTAGACATCAGATGCTAACTGCTTAAACCTTTGAATGAACCTTGCTCCAATGGCTCTCTGAAGAGCTTCTAGGCAGCCAGCCTCACACTGGAGCTGCATCACTTGTCCCTTGTTCTGAGGCTTCGAGCTTCTTAGACTCAGCAGCTGCTGTCTTCCTCGGCAGTCCAGCCTGCAGATGGCCATTGTGGAATTATTTGGCTTCTAATCATGCAAGCCAGTCTGGTAAATTCCCTTCTATAATTACAGATACATTCCATTAATTTCATTTTTCTAGAGAATACTGAGCTAATATAGATTAGTCATGTGGTATATATCAATTCTTAGGCCCTCTTTCAATTTAATAAGTGTACAGCAAAAAGTGTCCGTAAGTACTGTTTCCCTCATTTAAGAAATGTAATACAGAAGTAATTATGGGCTAGCAACCCTCCAAAAGAGGTAAGAGAATACATTTGGACCCTTAAATTTCCTAAGATATTACATTATGGGAGTGATAGAGAAAAAAAAATTTATAAAACTATTTTCTGAGCTTTCCTGACACAATTTAGGATATTTGGCAGACTCTGGGAAGCCTGCAGGACTCTGGTAAGCTCTGACCTTCCTTAGTCCCCAGCATGCAGACATGGCCCTTCTCCTGGTGCCAGTCCAAAGGTCCAAACTTTTAAGAACTTAAGAGAACTCTGAGTGGCCTGTGGGAGGAAGGAGAGCTATAATCTTTGGCCCAGTGTGAGGAAGCACAAAACATTCCTGGAGCCATTTGAAAACTTTGGCAGATGCTGGGTGGCCTGAGGAATCCTGCCTCGGTCCCTATGAGCTGCAAAAATGCCAAAACACAGGAGCAAAAGGCAATCACAATCCACTAATATACCGAGAACAAATCCAGGTGACAGGCAGGGAAGATGGCTCAGTAGAATAAACACTTCCCTGGCAAGCGCAAAGTTCTGAGTTCAATCCCTGGTTTGGGGAGGCAGTGGGGAGAGCCAGGTGACAAAGACATGCAAGAATTGGAAATCACACACCTGAAATCTCTGAAATGATAGCAGTTGAAAGAAAGAAATGAGTTCTTCAAAAAGAGGAAAGAAAAAATTCAAGCACAAGCAATAAGGAATGAAAAGGGTATAATTACCACAGACCCAGTGGAAATTCAGATTATCAAGAGCTACTTTGAGAATCTTTACTCTCACAGAATAGAAGACACAGACGAAATGGACAGATTCCTAGAAAGGTATAATTCACCAAAACTGAATCAAGAAGACATAACAACTCTCAATAACCCAACAACAGCGAAATATAAAATGTAATAAAAACCTACCAACAAAGAAAACTCCAGGTCCTGATGGATTCAAAACTGAATTCTACCAGAAATTTATGGAAGATATAATCACTATACTCCTCAAACTCTTCAATGTAATTGAAAAGGATGCAATCCTCCCAAAATCATTCCTGAAGGCAAGTATTATGCTCATAACAAAACCAGGTAAAGACACAACTAAAAAAAAGAACTATAGGCCAACTTCCTCAAGAACATAGATGTAAAAATAATCAAATCCTAGCAAATAGAATACAGTAAATCATCAAGAAGATCATACACCATGACCTGGTAGGATTCATCCCAGCGATGCAAGGATGGTTCAATATATCAATATATGAAAATCTATAAGTAATACACTATATCAATGGAGCGAAATCCAAAAACCACATGATCATTTCAATAGATGCAGAAAAGGATTTTTACAAAGTCCAACACTCGTTCATGTTCAAAGTCCTACAGTAAATGAGAATAGATAACCTCTACTTCAATCTGACAAAAGACATCTAGGGCAACCAAATGGATAACATGATTCTAAATGGGGAAAAACTGAAATCTTTTATTCTCAAATCTGGTACAAGACAAGGACGTCTTCTATCACAAATCCTATTCAATATAGTTCTGCAATCATTAGCTAGAGACAATAGACATGAAAGAGAAATAAAAGGAATAAGAATAGGTAAAGAAGAAGTTAAATTATCTTTATTTGCAGAAGACATGATACTTTACTTGGAAGACCCAAAAAACTCCACCAAGAACCTACTAGAATTAATACAGAGATTCAGTTTCATAGCAGGTTATAAAGTCAATACCCAAAAGTCAATAGCATTCCTCTACCAAGACAAGAAACACACTGAGAGGGAAATTATAGAACAATACCTTTTACAGTAGCACCAAGGAAAATGAAATACCTTGGAATTAACCTAACTAAAGAAGTCAAAGATCTTTTCAAGGAAAATTATGGTACTCTGAAAAAAAGAGATCGTAGAGGATTTCAGAAAATGGAAAGATATCCCATGCTCCTGGATACGAAGAACCAACATTGTGAAGATGGCCATACTCCCAAAATTGCTGTACAGATTTAATGCAATCCCTATCAGACTACCACCGACATACCTCACAGACATAGAGAAATCATTCCTAAAATTTAACTGGAACCAGAAAAGACCTAGAATAGCAAAGGCAATATTGGGCAATAAAGATAAGGCATGAGGCATTGAAATAATACTACAAGGCTACTGTGATAAAATCAGCATGGTACCAGCATCAAAATAGACCTGAGGATCAATGGAATAGATTAGAAGATTCTGAAGCCCCTACAAACACACTCAGCCACCTTATCTTTGACAAAGGGGCCAAACATACTCACTGGAAGAAAGATAGCCTCTTTAACAAATGG
>NW_004524763.1:4071641-4087720 GCF_000260255.1 Octodon degus | reverse complement strand
ACGATTGTATCTGTGTATTCAAAGTGGTTTGGATAGATATATACTTACATTCTCTTAATGAATAGAATGATTCTTGTACAGCAATTAGCCACTAGGAAAAATATATGCAGTGTGTTAATTATTGAAACTGTCCTACCGATTTGATTTGCAACTGTCTCATTGCTATTTGTTTATCAATAAAATTATGGGGAAAAAAAAGAAGGATCGTTTTGTATTTGTGTATACAAAATTGTTAGGATTGATATTAAGATACATTCTCTGAATTCAATGAATAAAAAATTTTTTCTAAAAAAAAAAAGAAAACTGAAGAAGCCCAAATAAATGATCTTTTCTGTGCCTCAAACTCCTAGGAAAATAAGAGCAAGTCAAACTCAAAACCCAAAGAAGACAGGAAATTTTAAAGATCAGAGCAGAAATGAATGCATTGGGGATGAAGAAAGCAATACAAAGAAAAAATGAATCAAAGAGTTGGTTCTTTGAAAGAAAAAATAAAATTGATAAACCTAGCCAACCTAATCCAAAAAAAGGAGAAAAACACCCAAATTCATATGATAAAGAATCAAAAGGGCAAAATCACTATAGACACCAGAGAAATTCAGAAGATCATCAGTTCTTATTTCCAAAATCTTTACTCTAATAAGACAGAAAATACAGAAAATGGACAGTTTCCTAGATATATATGCAATGCCAAAGCTGAGGCAAGAAGATATACAAACTCTGAATAAACCAATAACAAGTAACAAAATTGGAAATGTCAAAAAAAACCCTACTCTCTCAGTTATTTTTCTCTTATTACTGAGACAAAATATCTTATGCCCAAAATGAATGAAGGCAAGGTTTATTTAGCTCATAGTTAGTGGACGTTTCAGTTCATATTCAGTTGGCTCCAAGACAGAGTGGCACATGGCAGAGGCAGCAGTTCATAGTGACGAGAAACCGCAAAACAGCAAGAGCAAATGGGAGGAGTAGCAGTAACAGTGGCAACAGACAGCAAGTCTGTCTCCCTTATGCTGCACTCAGGCTATCTGCCTCAGACTGGGAGTAGCACTCATACCCATAATCCCAGGAGCACTAAAACTCATAATCTCAACAGTTGATCATGAATTAATCACAAATTCTAGAACCACACCCCATGACTGTAAGAAGCTTTAGGGGGAACAACTAGACACAAAGTATAACATCTACCAACAAAGAAAAGCCCAGATCCTGATGGATTCACAGTAGAATTCTACAATAAATTTAGAGAAGATTTAATGCCAACTTTTCTCAAATTCTTCAATGAATTTGGAAGGGAAACTATTCTCCCAAACTCATTCCTGGAGGCAAGTATTACTCTGATTCCCAAAAGATAACTGCAGAACAGTCTCTGTAGTGAATATTGATGCAACAATCCTCAACACAACACTAGCAAACAGAATGCAGCAAATCATGGAGAACATTATTCACCAAAAACAGGTGGGATTCATTACAGGAATGTAAGGATGGTTCAACATACACAAATCCATAAATGTAATCCACCACATCAATAGAACTAAGAACAAAAAACACATGATAATCTCAACAGATACAGAAAAAGCTTTCGACAAAGTCTAACACTTAAAATCCTGCAGATAATTGGAATAGATGGTGTATATCTCAATCTCATAAAAGCCATCTATGAGAAACCAACAGCCAATATTGTACCAAATAGGCAAAAACTGAAGGTCTTCACTTTAAAATCAGGAACAATACAAGGATGTTCACTGTATTCACTCCTATTCAATGTAGTGCTGGAACATTAGCCAGAACATTTAGACAAGAGAGAGAAATAAAAGGAATAAGGATCGGAAAAGAAGTGTAATTATCTTTATTTTTCAGATGCATGATACTCTAGAGGACCCTAAAAACTCAGCCAAGAATCTTCTAGATTTAATCACCAGATTCAGCAGTGTAGCAAGATACAAAGTCAATATCCAAAAATCAGTAGCATGTTTATACACAAACAAGGAACACACTGAGACAGAAATTTGGGAATCCATATTTTTCACAAAAACATCAAAAAAAAATTAAATACTTAGGAATCAACCCCATTAAGGATGTAAAATATTTATATCGTGAAAATGACAGTACTCCAAGAAAAGAGATAGAAGAGGATTTTTTTAAATGGAAAAATATTTCATGCTCCTGGATAGGCAGAACCAACATGGTGAAAATTGCCATACTCTCAAAATTGTTACACAGATTCAATGAAATCCTGATTAAAATACCACTAGTATACCTCACAGAGCTAGAGAAAAGTTTCCTCAAATTCAGCTGGACTCAGAAGAGACCCAGAATATCAAAAGCAGTCCTGGCAAACAAAGGTAAGGAGGAAAGGGAGGAGATATCACAATCCCTGACCTGAAATTATACCAGAAAGCTCCTGTGATAAAATCAGCATGGTACTGGCATAGAGACAGACCTTGGGATCAATGGAACAGATTAGAAGATGCAGATACAACTGCAAACACACTTAACCACATTATCTTTGATAAAGCGGCCAAACATGCTCACAGGAAAAAAGACAGTCTTTTCAATAAATGGTGATGGAAAAGTTGGCCTTCCACATACCAAAGGCTAAAACTATACCCATTCCTATCACCATGAACAAAACTACAGTCAAAATGGATCAAAAATGTAAACATTACAACAGAAATACTAAATCTTCTGGAGGAAAATGTAGGTGGAAATCTTAAAGACATAGGGGTAGGTAGAGAGTTCATGAACAAAAACAAACTGCATGGGAAATACTCCAAAGAATCAATAACTTGGATGTCATCTTTTTCAAAAGTTTTTACACTCCAAAGCAAATCTCCAACAGAGTAAAAAGAAAACCCAAAAACTGGAAAAAAATATAGCTGACTGTCCCTCCAACAAAGGCCTTCTATCTAGAACATATAAAGAATTTTTAAAAATCAACCCCCACCCCAATTTCAAAGAAGCAATCCAAAAATGGGCATCTGAGATGAATACACACTTCTCAGAGGAAGAAATATAAATGGCAAGTAAATATATGAAAAAATGTTCAACATCATTGCTCATTTGAGAAATACAAATTACAACAACACTTAGATTCCATCTCACCCCAGAAAGAATGGCTAACATCAAAAAGTCAGCCAATAACACCCTGGAGTGGAGAAAAAGGAACCCTTCTGCACTATTGGTGGGAGTGCAGATTGGTACAACCACTATGAAAATCAGTGTGAAGATTCTTAAAAGGCTAGTATTGGAGATCCCACTCAAGCCAGCTAGGTATTTTTCCAGAAGAACTTAAAACCTCATACCACAGAGATATAGGTGAACCCATGTTTATAGCAGTGCAATTTGTTATAGCTAAATCCTGGAAACAACCCAGATGCCCATCAACTGAAGAATGGATAAGGAAGATGTGGTATTTTTACACAGTGAAATATTATTCAGCTATGAAACCAGATAAATTTGAGTGTTTTGTTGGTAAGTGGATGCAACTAGAAAACATACTATAAGTGAAATAAATCAGACCTGCATGTATAAACATTTCACTATCTCCTTACTGTGAGAACATGAAAGAGAAAAATGTAATCTGAAGGGAAAAGGGAATGAATTTATTCAAAAGGACAGTGTTACCGAGTTGAGGATGACAGGAGAGGGAGTGGGGAAAAAGATTTATCTATGTATGCAAGTAGGATGGTTTGACCCACTGTACTGTGCACTTCTGCTGGTCTGTGGAAAAGAGCACTTAATGCTTTAATTTGTTTCTTTTCCTTTTCTCAATTGTTTGTACTTTCTCTCTTTTAATTTCTCATACATTTCTTTCATTTTTCATTCTTCTTCCAATTTTACCTGCATATATCCAGTTATATGAACAACTGTTTGGTAGACAACACTATGTATTAAAACAAATATTATGGAATTCATATTCACTTTACTTTGTTAAGTGAAATTCTGTATCACTTGTAATTTTTTGTTTTAATTCTAACTTGCACTCTTTTTAAAAAATAAAAAAAAATTTAAAACCTACTTTCTATGGTTTGTATCTATATGTCCTTTTCATTCAGTCATAGGATAGAATTCTAGAGTTCTGATTGATTCATGGTCCACTTTATGAGTGTGAGTGTTATACCTGCCCTGGGGAAGGCAGCCTGCATACAAAAGAAGAGAGGAAAAGATGCTTACTTTCTACTCCTCCCTTTTTGCTCTTGTTGCTTTTGCTGTTTTCTGCTCCCACAAGCTGTTGCCCTCCACCATGTACCACTTTTCCTTAGAGTCAGCCGAGTATGGACTGAAACCTCAACAAACTGTGAACTAAATAAGCCTTTCATTCCTTAACTCTGGGAGCCAGGTATTTTGTCTCGGCAATGAGAAATGTAACCAAAACACTCCTCCATACCAGAAGGTGCCACAGGAACACAAGGGCTAGCAGACGTCCCAAGAGGAGGAGGCTCTGCTACGTGGGCATATTGGTGGGTGAATCCAGGATGGGTAAATATCTGAAGAGAGGAGCTGATGCTGAGAGGATATTCTAAAGGAAAAAAACACTGTGTTGTGAGCAAGAGTCACACGATAATGGAAAAGGAACAGGAGAACACAAAAGGTAGTTCTTTGAATGCAATACAGTCCAGGAGTTCGTCATAGGCTAAATATTCCTAAGCATTTTTAAGTATCTTATTGCTGATGAGATGTAGGAAAAAACTTATGTCTATCATTTCTTATGATCTTGTCAATAAGGTTTACAGTTATTGACATTTTAGGATAAACAGATATTTACAGGAATTTGAAGAGATCTTGATTTCCAAGTCCAGGTTGGCAAAGCCTGGGAGGAAGGTAAACCCGTGTAAGTACAGGAGCCAAAGCTGCAGGTGGGCAGAGATGCTCTCTGGAGTACAGGGAGCTGCTGGGGTTGGATCCTGTTATGCCAACCACAAAGGCCACCCTCTTTCTATCCAGCACTTTCATTAATCCGGGACAGGCTTGATGAGCTCTCAGGGGATGTTACTTCACTCTCTCTCTTGGTCTCTTTCTCAGGAAGAAGCTGACCATTCGGTTGCAGGAGGCTGCTGAAGCCACACAGGTGGCCAATGCCAGGAATGCCTCCCTGGAGAGGGCCAGGCACCAGCTGCAGCTTGAGCTTGGGGATGCCCTGTCTGACCTGGGGAAGGCCCGCTCGACAGCGGCTTCACTGGACCAGAAGCTGCGGAACTCTGACCAGGCCGTTGCCCAGTGGAGGCAGAAGCTCGAGGAAACCCAGGCCTTGCTGGATGCCTCTCAGAAGGAGGCCCGGGCTCTCAGCGCCGAGGTCCTCAAGCTGAAGCACACCTGTGAGGAGAGTGCGGAGGGCCAGGAGATGCTGAGGAGGGAGAATGAGAGTCTCCAAGGTATTCCAGCTGGGCTCCCAGCCTGAGCAAGAGCCGGGGGCTTAGGGAGAGCCCTGGCCTTGTGAGCAGGAAACCTTGGCATTGCTATTTCCCATCTCATGTTCCCTTTCATACTTGAACTTTCCAAATTTTAATATTTCATTTTTAGGGCTGGAAAGACAGCTCAAGGGAATAGGTGCCTACCTCGCAAATGTGAGGTCCTGAGTTCAATCCCTGGTACCAAAATAAAAATAAAGTAATATTTCATTTTCATAATTTCTCACTATGGACGCTACTTGTATTAAATAAATTATAAAAGTTAAATGGGTTACACAGCTTCAGGTCTAGTTGTATAAAAGACATTCTTAAGAAACATGTTTGAGCTGGGTGAAGTGACACATGCCTGTAATCCCAACACCTGGGAGTTACTATGAGTTACAGTTAGCCTGGGGTACTCTATCTCACAAAATAAGACTAGGGGCCAGCAAGATAGCTCAGTGGACTAAAGCACCTGCTTAGGCAAGCTTAGGCAAGTGTAGGGACCACGGTTTGATCCTTAGCACCACATGCCACCTCACACCACCCCCAGGGCGGGCCGAGCCAGCCACAGAGTCTGGACTGAGTGGTATTCACATGCAATCCCAGTGCTGGGGAGGCTGAAAACAGGAGGATCATTTTGAGTCTGAGCTGCATAGTGAGATCCTGTAACAACCAAACACATTTAAAATAAAAACTAAACAAAAAAGAAAAAGAAAAAAAGTTTGATATTCACAGGCTTGCCAAGATTTTCTAGATAGATAGATAGATAGATAGATAGATAGATAGATAGATAGATATTCATGATGTGTATCCTTCATTCCAACTGTATATTGTTTGAGTAAAATGTATTTTTCATTTATAAGTACATTTTGTAATTTAAAAAATTTATAGCCCCTGATTATTTATTATTATTATTATTATTATTATTATTACTATTTTCTGTATTTTAGGGAAGCGTCTACAGGGTGTTCAGGGTCTCACTACTAGATCAGACTCACAGTGATTCTCCTGTTTACAGCCTTCCAAGTGCTGGGATTACAGGCACGCGCCACCACGCCGTCTCAGTCACTATCTCAGCATGTCCCGTAGCCCCTGATTTGTGCCAGGAGCTGTTCTATGCGTGGTTATTCATTCTTTAACCCTCAGAAAGGTCTTGGTGTTAGTTTCCTAAGCAAAAATCAAGGTCATATTGAGTCCCATAAGATTAAGAAGAATGTCAGTAGGAAGCAGATGTGGGGTCTGAGCGGACCGGCTAGATCCAGCATTCTGAGCCAGCTACCTTGCCAGAGCTTGCGGCTTTTTGCATGCCTATCTGCAGAGGCTGCCTTGTGCTTCTAAAAAGCCATACAGCATTTCACAGTGAGGATGCTCAACACTTATTTAATTAGGCTTTAATCATTTTAGAGCTGATATTCAACGCTATAAATAATCCTATATTATGCATTCACATACATATGTTATGCATTTGTGAAAATATATCCATATAATGGGATCCCAGAAACGAAATTACTGAATTAAAATATGATATACTGCCAAGCAGTCCTCACAAGTGGCAGCCAAATTGCACCAGCACCAAAAGGGATACATGCAAAAGCCTTGAGATGTCCTGAAAGCACTTCTATTACTACTAGAAGCATAAATTAAACTCGCTTTCTCTGTTGACCCACATAGGTCACTGACCAGCACGGCAGAGGTGTTAGAAGGGAGGCTGCAATGCTTCGCCTGTGTCCAGGTCACTTGACACGCAGGGCCCTCTTCAGAGCTGCTGACTCAGTCAGTTGAGGATGGAGCCTGGAAATACCCACTTCTAACCTTTGAGGTCCATGGTCTGGGATCCCATGTGGTCTGGGATGTGGCCTGAGGCTTGAGTTTGTTTCAAGAGTTCTGTACATTTGTTTCAAGAGTTCAATACATGAAAAAAAATGAACAAAAAATAAACAAAAGAAAAAATTTTGATATGCTTAGGCTTGCCAAGATTTTCCAGATAGATATTAATAATGTATATCCTTCACCCAAACTATATACTGTTTGAGTATAATGTATTTTTTATTTATAAGCATATTTTGTAATTTAAAAAACATTTTTATAGCCCCTGATTCATTATTATTATTGTCTGTAATAGGGAAGTGTTTTAGGGAAGTGTCTACAGGGTGAAGAAAATCTACTTTGCATTTTTTCCCATGTCTTCAGGGATAGAATTTATAAGAGAAAGATAATGGTTTATATAAGAATTATCACGTGTCTATTTTGTAATGGTTAAAAATTCTTGATGTCCTTTACTTAAAGATTTACGGCATGCTCTAAGTTCTTGTCTCGGTGTTGTGTGGTATCTGAGACCAGCTAAGATGGTGGTGTTGCCAGCTAAGCACAGGCACTGGAAGTAATGCAACGTCAGGGCTGTGTGAGGGCACCCCTAGGTAGCATCTCGAACAACTACAAGCAGAAGCACTATGAAAGGTACATTTCCTGTCCAGGATACGAGAGAGACCCCAAGAAGCACCGTCTCCACCGACCACAGTACTTTTCTAGAAGCCGACAACTGAATATAACTCCAAGAGAGTTCCCAAGAGGCTAGTGGTGGCCCTGCCATAGGGTTACCATCAGCTGCATGACTGTGGTTCCAGTGGATGTGACACCGAGTCCTGCTACCAACTCTGCTTTCGCTACCAAGTTTTTACTAATATCCAGAACAGTTTTCTACTCTGACAAACCGGGTTAGAGAAGGGGCCAGAAACTTAGTTGAAATGGAAAAGGTTAAGAAACTGTTTGAACAAAGATGAGCAACACCCAGGTGACATCAGAACAACCAGATGCACGATCACAGGGAGGAAAGATTTTCCTCACTGGAAAAGAGGAGGCTCTGCCTTTCAGTGACAACAGCAACCACACAATCCCACTTCAGTGGTCACTGCATGGTAGGCACCACAGGTGAGAATGCCACTAGGGGCACAGCACCCAAACCATGTAGTGCCACTAGGCAGTACATTCTATTCACTCCTTTATAACTTGTATCTTTAGCCTTACATTATAAGTACTTCATCAGCTTGGTACCATTGAGTACCACTTGGTACCTCAGTATCATTTGGTACCACTAGGTGGCAGTATATTCTATTAGCCCTTTTTTAAATTGCCCTCATTTATAAGCACTCCATCAACTTGGACGTGTTATTTGTGATGTTAGGTTATTTCTCCTCCAGGATGAGCCTTTATGAGAAAATTCACCAAGTTTTTTATGCCATAGAACTAAAATAATCTCAGGTTAACTTCTTTAAAGCTTCACTGCCTTGTCGCATCACAGAGATGACAATTTCCCTTTGAAACAACTATATAGTCCCCCTTAGAAAATTACAGTACAATCACTTATTTTTGGTTTATTTTTCTTTATATCAAAGGCAGTGTTGACAAGCCAGAAAAGGAGGTCTTAACATTACCAAATATTTCTTATTTTTATTTGACACTACTAGTCAATTTTACTTTTGACCCTGGGAGGTATATGTTAAGCACTCTTCAGAGAAGGCTATAAATAATGAATTTTTTTTCCATGAACTGCCTAGACAATAGATTGCTAGACAATAGCTTGCATCACCCTTATGTCCTGGTATGACCAGCATTCTCCAAGGATTTTTACATTTCTTCTTGTATATACATTTTACCTTTGGAATTGCCCTTATCCTTTTAAAATTGAATTCCCTTTATAATACCCCTGAAATTGATTCCCTGACCTGTACTTAAACACTCAGAACCTCAAGGCATCTCCCTAGCTGTCAAGGCAATCCATATTTTGTAATAGTACTAATTAAAGTTATAATGGCTCAGTGTGTACCAAGGACACCCTAAATTTCTCTATTTGTTCTTTGTATAACAATATTTGTAGATCATGCTGTTGATTATGCTTTGAACACATTCTACTGTTCTTCTATCCCTCTGTGATGTCCAGAATCAAAGACACCAGGTAGGAGTCATAACCTTTCTTGTTCTAGCTTTGATACTTTCATTGATGTATGCCAAAGATGGAATATGTCAGAAAAAGTCAAGAATAATAAATGCAAGCATTTACATACAGTCACAGACATGATTGAAATTTTCTATTTAAAAATGCTTTGAAAATCTAGTTCTTGAGCTACGATAGAAAGACCTAAGAATGTCAAAGCTACAAATGACTCTGCAAATGAAAGAAGTTACCCACCTTTCATCTTGTCCCCATCATTAGGGAACTGATAGAAACCTAGATCTCTCCCAGCACCTCTAAATAGAGCTAGACAGGTGACATATATTTCAACAAAAAAATGAACCTTTTCTCCAAAATGAGATTTCTTCTAATGCCTTTATTTATTTTGGGGGAGCTTTAAAACATAATAAAAGCAAGATTCATCATTTCCAGCTTGAATTTGTGGAAGCTAAAGCAGAATGTGAAAGAAAGCTTTCAGGGAGAAGAAATGGCTTGACGCTGTTAGGATGAGCGACGAGGACGTACAGTGCTTCAGAGTCCTTGAGTGAGCAGAACTCGTGTTAGCAGCTTCCATGATTTCTTCTGGAACCTTGTGAAAGAAACTCAATCTATTTCTGCACAAAAGCTTCTCTTAAAATGCATAACTATTCATATAAGGGAATATTGAGACCAAGTTATTACCAGTTTTTTATGATTTGCTTATATTCCAACTTCTACTCAGCGTAACACATCACAGGGGAAACCCCACAAAGATGTGTATACAGGCTGTGTATACCGTTTGTTCATCTTGTACCAACTCTCTTTCCTGAGAATTCTAGAAACAGCTGGATAATGTTGACTGATGGGAGAAAGGACTAAACGTTTAGTTTCTGTACCTTAAAGGTAATACCATGTCAGAGGGACAGCTTCATGCATTCATCCCTATACCTGCAGCTGTTTATTTGGAAAGGACAGAGCCAAGAGCAAAGTTGCTTACTGAATCCCTTTTCAAAAGGCTGAATTGTAATAATTAGGAAACTGAAGTAGACAGTACTCATAAATTGAATTTTTCCTTTGCTTCATCATAACAAGCTGATGATTGAAGACGTTTCTCTTCTCAGCTCCTCAGGAAGTGAGGGAGTAGAAGCGGCCCCTTCCTGTGGTAGAAGGAGTGAGGAAGCTCAGTCCTTAAGTCAAAGCCATAGTGAGCGAGGAAAGTCTTTTCATCCGAGGTTTAGCTGGTAACTTGCCTTGATGTGTTTGCTAAATAATTACAAAGCAGTAGCAGCAACAGAATACCTGTTAACGGGTTCCATTGTGCTGGTTTCTTTCCCTAAACGCCATTTGCAGCCCGAACTCCCATGGGGTCAGTGTTTAATGAGGATGTCAAGCCAAATTTGGCACTGTGTGTGCTTTGAATTATCCTTGTTCTCACTCACTGGCGTTTTCCTTCACAGAACTGTGGAGAGCTGAAGAGGCTCCGAGTCAGTGTCTCAAAGAATTTTTTTGAAGAAGGGCAAAAACATTGGGCCTTGATGTTTGTCCTACTTCCTTTCATGGGGAACAAAAATGAATGTCTCCTTGTGCAGTTAAGAAAAAAATCTAACTTCAGGTAACGTCAAATCTGTGCCTATAAATAAACCCAGCTGAGGAAAAATGAATCCTCAGAGAGTCTGTGTCTCGACAGGTACATCTGAATGTCATAGAGCAGTTCACCAATTATAATAATCTTAGTGCAAAGGAAGCCAGAGATCCAAACAGCTGAGGTGAAGGGAAGAACACGCTGAAGAGAGCTTGAACTGTGAAGGGGCTGGAAATAAAGGGGTGAGCTGGAAGCATGGGATGAGTTCTGCCTAAATTAGTTAATGATTCACAGTAGCTAAAATAAGAACATCCAGAAAGGAAAGATGAGCATATTTCATAGGATATCATAAATACCATCCCAGACCTTTCCCACTCTGTTTGAGTACAGATTGTATCAAATGCCTTGTTTTCATCTGGTATTTTAACCTGCCTTCAAGGGCAGAAGGCAACTGAGTAGAACCCCAGGGAGAAGCAAGCATAAGAGTACAATTCCAAGAAATCAAGGAGAAGCCAAGGAAGTTGCACACCTCATTGTTTGAGGGCAAGACATGGTTCTGTGTCCTAGGTCCGCCTAAGCCCTTAGCGCCAAAGATGCTGAAGCAGTCCATTAAGGCCGGAGCCAGGAAACTGAAGACACCAAGAAACAGAATAAAAAGCCACAGGAAAAGGCAAAATCTTGATGGTGCATGAACTATGCAGCTCATGTAGCTCCTCTGGCACTAGGCTCTCAGATCATCTACTCAAGCCTACGCCTGAGTGAAGCCAACCCAGAGGCCTTTGGCGATAAAACAAAACAAGCAGGTGTATGTGTGTGGTACATTTCACCCATTTACAAACGTTTGAGCTCCTAATGTTGGCAAGATACTGTACCTGCTATGAGAGTCAAGGCTTCCTAAAGTTTTATGGATGATATACCTACTTTATGTCTTCATTTTTATAAATGTTATTACTGCCATAGCTGGAAGGAAGACGGTAACAGAGCAGTCAGGATAAAAGGAGAGGAGCTTTTGGGGACTGACTGCTATTTTCTCCATCTTAAACTCAGGATATAAGGCCAGCTTTGAGGCTGTCAGGTGTCCATATTACCACGTAGGTAAAGGCCTTCCATCAAGACTTGGCTGAGAACAGGTATGTCAGGTGCATTCCAAACCTCCAGTGCTCTCCCAGCTATTCCAGGAAGTTCCCCAGTGATGAGAGTCGTCACAGCACCCCACAGATATGGTGCACCTGATTCATGTTCTGCTTCTCCAAGATATCCCCAGAGAAATTCTTCTGAAAATCAAAGTGCTGAAACTCCTTGTTCTACAACAATATGTTCATTTGCTTTGGTTTAATTGCCTATGTATGGAAGGTTCTGGAAAACTTTTTCTGTAAGGGGTCACATTGTAAATATCGTTGGCTCTGTGTGACAACAATTCAGTCCTGCAGTTCAAGCTGGAAAGTAGCCCTTGCAGGAGGGAGGCAAATGGGTGGATTTAGCCTACAGCCCATGGTGACCGACCCTGGTCTTCAGCCTCAGCTACCAGATGCTATTCCAGTGTCTTTTCCTCCCATAAGAGCCATTTTTCTGAACCCAATCTGGGCAAATTTTGCTGTATGATCTCAGCTTACAGGCACCATCTTTTTAATCTTTTTAAAAAATTGTCTTACTGAGTTTCATGCAGAAAATCACTTAAATATCTTCTATTTCTGAGTGAAACATTTTTGTATGGCTTCAGAAAATATGGCCTTAAACATGGTATTTAGTTGGCAAAAAAGTTGTTAATAATTTTAAATTTAATTATATATATTTGGATTAAGGGGAATCTCATATGGTATTTTAAGAGAAAAAGTAACCCAGTGAATTGATTGGCAATTCAAAATAATTAGGTTTCCAAAGCTTTAGGTGTAGTTAGTGTTATTCTTTTAAAATTTGGTTTCTCTTCTCACAGCTGAGGAAAAAAGGAATTTCTTACTATACTGGCCTTGCTCCTGAGAGTTTCAATTTCCTTTAAAAAATGCACTTGAGGCAGTTTTCATTTTAAAGATTTCTTGACAGTGCAGGAAATGCGTTGATTGTTTAGCAGGCATTCTCCAGGCCTGTGTTACTTTCATTCTTCTTAAACCATAGCACTTTTTACTTGTCTGTAGGCAGTCCTGAAGTTTCATAAGCAGCTATGGGAAAACTGGCATTTGAAACACCCAGTCAACTGTGTTTCTGTACAGAAGACTTTGACAAGGGCAAGGATGCTGTCATACTTCAGTGTAGGGAGATTTGGTTGTGGCAGAAGAGAGAGTTTCCCCCAGTGGAAGACAGAGAAGTTCTTCATTTCAGTAAGGAGTGTGTGAGCTTCGCTGCACACGTTTACAAGGGCTGCTGTCACAAAATGCACAAACTGAGTAGTTTAAAGAACGCAGATTAATTTTCTCACAGTTCTGGAACCTGTAAGTCTGAGGTCAGTGTGTTGGCAGGTTTGATTTCTCCAGAAGCCCTTGCCCTCAGCTTGCAGACAGATGGTCGCCTCCTGTGTTTCCGCGTCGCCTTCCTTTGGTGTGCTCACATCCCTAGTGTCGCTTTGTCTTCTAAGAGAACACCTGTGCTGTTGGTTGGAATGTCACCCCGGGAATCTCATTTTATCTGAGCTCTTTAAAACCCGTGTCTCCAAATGCAGTCTCATTCCAAGATACTAGGGGTTAGAGATGAAACATATGAATTTGAGGTCACAGGACTCAGCCTCTAAAGGTCCCTGTTACGCTTGTACATTTGAAGGGCTATATGATTTGGATCTGGAAGCTAAACAAAAGCCCAGCACCTAAGGATAGGCAAGGAAGGCCATCTGCAGCTTGTGAGGTGCACAGAGGCAAGGCTGCAGAAGAGTGCAAACTCTAGGCTGTGGAGCCAGGAAGAATAACTCCCATTTCCACAACTTGATTGTGAGTCCCTCCCCACTCCAGCTTCAGCAAGAGAAACTTGATCATGACACATGGGACCTCCACTGTGACACAACTGCACACTCCTGCTTCCTAGTCTGTCTCAGAGGTCGGTTTACAGGGCCTATCACAGTTCAAGGTTGAGTCAGCTTCTGACCCAACACTGATACACTTTTGTGGTTTGTTCCGAGATGCTATGAAGAAAAAAAGAAGAAGTTATTCCTAACCCCTTTCTGTCTTGTCTGTACAGCAGGAGGGCCCTGTTTGGTGAGGGTAAGCTTAGCAGAGCTTTTGTTAATGAGAGCAATTAAATAGTCCTGATGAACTCTTTTTGAAATAATAGAGATGTGTTTTTGCCTAAGTCAGAGTCCAAGATGGGGCAATATTAAAAATGAACTACCATTCAAAGTTGTTCCAAGACTGGGGAGGTAGCTTGGGGGTCTAAGCACTGCCTGGCAAGCCCAAGGACCTGGGTTTGGTCCCTGATACAGCATGCTGTGCTGGCTGAGCCGGCCACTGAAATGGGGTGTGGTCAAGCATGCCTATAATCCCAGCACTGGGGAGGCTGAGACAAGAAGATCACTATGAGTCTGAGCTACATAGGAAGATCCTGTATCAAATAAGTAGATAAAAGCTGTTTTTTAAAAAAGTGATTCCAAAAGCAAGTTTCTTCTGTGTTATAAAGCCGTTCTGTAGTTTTTATGTTTATGTAGATTTTCAGGTGCTCATCTCTTGGCTTTGAGGTTCTTCTGGAATTGAAAAAAATAAAAAAAAGCAAAAATGGTGACAAAGTTTATCTGAAAAGTGAAGGTGAATGATGAGGAAAAACCTGGGTCTGCAGAGAAAATTTTGGCACAACAAATAAAAGAAAACTAAAAGTACACTTTGAAGGACACAGGGTGGGCTACCATGAGGAAAAGCCTCAGTGACACACTTCCAGTGGCTTTCTGTCTCTGTTTCTGCTACATATAGTGGGAATCCATGAGAACTCCATATTCAAGGCTTGGGAATTAGTTGCCATGTGTATCCTGGTATCTGGCGATGCTCATTCCCCTAACCAGCTTTGGCATGATGCCACAGATGCAAAAGAGACATGGCAGCTCACATAAGTAAAAACTACTGTGGCCAAATCTTGGAGTGGTGCACTAACTATATCCCCAAGTTATCAGCTATGACTGCAGCCCATGGGCTCCAGCTACTTGTAAGGTTTGAAAACGAGAATGAACATGGGTTCTGTTAAGGTTCTCATCTCTTTCCTGAACACAGATATTGCATAGGTTTCTATTAGTTTACAAATATCATTGTAACAGTGTTTTTATCTTCATGAAAGAATTATCAAATGGTTTTCTTTTTATTCTTCCCACCCCCATTAATTCTGGCACCTGGGCACTAAGCAACATTCCTAATCCTTCATAAAAATGTTTATTTTGAGACAGAGTTTTGCTGTTTCCCAGCCTGGATTGTGATTCTCCTGTCTCAGACTCCCAGAGTGCTGGGATTACAGATGTATACCCTGCCCAGTAGCAATTTCTTTTAAAACTCCTGTAGAGAGATAATCCTGCTGATGCAGGAACCCTAGTGCCTATGAGTCACTAGAGCAACATCACGGGTATCAGGACTCGTCTCGACATCAGTGGCTATTTCTTGCCCTGCTTAGACACTTCTTACCATTCAAAGTCATGTAAGAGCATCTTTCCTCTACTGTTAGCCACTCTCCAAAGTCCAGATACTTGCCTTCAATCATCATTCAGAAGACCTCAGCTTGGCTAGTTCCACAGGAGTCTTGCAAAAACTGTAAAAGGCAAAAGACTTACATGATCTGAAGAGAAACCAGAGTATGGAAAGATTGTAAAGCCTCTTAATCAGGAGAGCCACTGCTTTGGAAGACTTCTTTAATCGTCTTTTATACTCACTGGCCTCACTCTCCATTTTCTGCTTATAATATCCTTTAGAATTGCAATAAATTGAAAGCATCCCTAAAAGGTCCATCTGTTAAAACCTTGGTTACCATCCTGCGGCATCACTGGAAGTGCTGGAACTTTAGCACGTTAGGCCTAGTGAGAAGAATTTAGGTCGGGGGGGGCATGCACTTCATGGAAATCCTGGGACCTGCTCCATTGTATCTCTGTCTCTGTCTCCCTCTGTTTCCATCTGTCTGTCTGTCTGTCTGTCTGTCTGTCTGTCTCTGTCTCTGTCTCTCTCTGTCTCTCTCTCTCTTTCTCTCTGTCTATCTCTGTGTCTCTCTCTGTCTCTCTCTGTCTCTCTGT
>NW_004524763.1:4051979-4071541 GCF_000260255.1 Octodon degus | reverse complement strand
CTCTCTCTCTCTCTCTCTCTCTCTCTCTCTCTCTCCCCGCCCCCCTTGAGCTCTTGCATGAATCCAGCAGCTCCTTTGCCACAGATGCTTGCAATCAGCACTGTCCCAGCACATGTCCAAAGCAACAGGGTCAAAAACTATGGAATAAAACCCACAGTCAAATATTTTCTCTTTGTAAGGTGTTGTATCTTGGTTGTGTGTTACAGCAACAGAAAGCTGACTAACAACTGATTTTGTTAATTGCCTAGACAGTTTCTTGAATTTTAATTTTTTCTGTTTCTTAAACTGTTGTGAACACAGCAGGCAACTCTTCTTAATTTGGGTATGTGATATTTTCCCCCTGAATGTTATTCTAAAATTAGGAGGAAGCAACAGTATGCTACCGACTCCCAGGAGTCTAGTCTGGATTTCTGAAGCTAGAAGCAAAACTGAGGCTACCCAGCTGAAGAAGACAGAAGGGGACCTCAAGGACATGGATTCCAGCTTGCTGTTCTAGCTACCAGGTGTCTGAGGGAGGCAAATCCCTGGGCCACATTTAGAGGCAGTGGAGGAATTTTCAAACTGTTATATGGGACTGGGATCAAACTGCTTCTGCTTAAAAGATCTCATCCTTCAAGAGAGTGGAAATCTAATATTTATAGCTGCACTCTGCTCATTGTGTATACATAGTCCCCACCCCATGCTGAACAGAGAGGGCCATGCTCTAAGTTCATGTCCTTTCTCACAAAACCCTCAAGTACAGCAGGATGATAGCATACACCTGAACAGAGATCTGAAGGAGCAGCTTGCTGTGGCTGAGTCTGACTAGAGAAACTGAGGTCCTTGCAAGAGCAGATGGAAGGTGGGTACAAGCTGGCAAAAAAAAACCTCCTGGAAGCCACAGAAGAATTGAGTTTTTCCATGCAAGTGGGGCCCATAAACTCTCCCTATGGCAGTGTCAGGTGGTTGGAGGCAGTTGCTCCCACCTCAGGTCAGCCTTAAGCCAGGCCAAGGTGCCAGGCCAAGGCTGGGGTATGGCCCTTGAAGCACAGGGTAAGTCTGTGCTGGACAGTAGTGCCACACTGTTTGTTTCAATGAATATTAAGCTCACAGGTTCTCTGTGGGAATGCAATACAAGTGGGGTAGATTTATTTATTTATTTATTTATTTATTTATTTATTTATTTTGCAGAACCGGGGATTGAACTCAGGCCCTTGTGCTTGCCAGGGAAGCGCTTATTCCACTGAGCCATCTCCCCAGCCAAGTAGGGTAGATTTAAATGATGAAGGTTTATTTTCCAAAGATCCTGATGCCTAATATGCAAATCAAGATGTTTGAAGGGTCACATTCCATCAGAACCCCACAGGATATTCCTTTCTTTGCCTCTTCATGGCTTCCAGCAGTTTGCTGGTGGTCTTTGGCATTCCTTGTTTCATAGATACATTACTCAATCTCTTGCTTTCACATACTGTTTTCTCCATAGCTGTTCATAACTTCTTCCTTCTGTGTCTGCCTCTGTCCAAATTTCACCTTTTTATAAAGAAAACGTATTCAATAAGGCCCATCATATTGGATTTGGGTCCTTCCTAATTACTTCATTTTAACTTGGTTACCTCTTTCAAGGCTCTCTTTCCAAATAAGGTCACATTCTGACATACTGAAGGTTGGGCTTCAATGTGTATTTTTGGGTCAGACATTTGCTCCATAACATTAACTGTTGTCTCAAAAAAATAGAGGATGTCAGGGTATCCACAGCCAGGATGCTGGAGAGAGAGAGATCAATGTTCCTGGAGTTCTAGAACTACATACCTGATTTTCTCTTTTCTAAGCCACTTGTTCCCCCAGCAGATGAGTGTTTCAAAAAGTGCTCCTGTCTCCAATCCAGGAGCAATCTGGCAATTCTGAATGGCGGCTGGCAGATATAATGAGCTGTCAGCACTCTGGATTCTCATGTAAGGCTATGTAAGTGGCATGAAATGGAATTCTTACAACCTTCACCATTGTAGAATCAGTTGGAGCTGTAGTGGCTAGGACAAATGTCTGTTATAAGTGGGTCATGCGGTATTTTCAGGGCATCCAACATCAACTAATTGTTATGCCTTGTATGATACAAAATGTTTTCACTGTTTTAAAAAGAAAAGAATTAAACAATTGTAATGCATTGCTCTGAAAATAGGGACAGAAGAAGCAAGTCCCTGTAGCCAGCCTCTTTGTCCATCCTAGACTCAGGCAAAGGCACAACATTCTTCATCTGAGTCATGAAAGATGTGCACGAAGTCATCCAGGTAGGATAAAAGTCAGGGAAAGGGCAGTGCAGCAGAGGCAACTGGGGATTTGTAGGAAGAAGCACATAATAGAATAAGATTGGTAGAGGAGATGAGCAGAAGTGATGCAGAGAGATAGATAAGGCCAGGACACCAGGGAGGGTGAGTCTGAAACTGATGGAGTTTGAATTTTTTCTGCAGATAATGAGGATTCACTGAAGAATTTTGAGCAGCAGAGAGTGAAGTTATCAGATTTACATTTTAGAAAGTTTACTCTGGTGACAGTCATGAAGGAAAGATGAAAGCAGCTAGAGACAGGCTACCATGCTCTTGGGGCTTTCTAAACACCTGGCTTTATATTAGCTTCCACAATGACTGGAAAGTGCTACCAGCATTTCATGGGCAGAATTTAGAGATACTAAAAATCTCCTTGGAGGTGCTGGATAATACCATGTCAAAAACAATTGCCCTACACTGTGCTTCCAGCGAGAAATCCTATTAAAATAATGTGTAAACCAGAAGTAGACTTGCGGGAAAGTGTTGTTATTAGTTTTTGCCTACAGTTCCACTTTTGTGTCCATTTGCATGGTACCCTTTCTTTGCAATACTAGGGAGTATAGAACAAATAGTATGAATGTTATTCATAGTCCCCAGAAGGCTAACTTGAACATTTTTTTTTCTCTCATGAAAGCATTTCTAAATACAATGAGCTGTATTCTTACAAAGTAGAATAGTGAATCTTCTAAAAAGTAAATCACCCATTGTATGTAGCTCTTAATAACTATTGGTGACAAATAACTTGATATGCATATCATAACTGATAATGCAAAAACCACTGAGAAAGAGACAGAGAGACAGAGACAGAGACAGAGACAGAGAAGAGGATAAGAGGAGGAGAGGACTTCGAAAAAATAAAATTAAACATTAGAGACCTAATCTATAGAGTACACTTCTCTCAAACTTTATGTGAAAGTCCCAATACTCAAATATTGCTGCAAATCTAGTGAATCAGAAGCTCTACATTTTGTCCTAAACAAAGTCTCAGCTGATTCACTGACCCCAAGACACTCTGGACAGCACTCATCCTGGCAGCAACTGCTCTCAAGGACCTTGCTTCAGACAAACACAAGGAACCAAACTTAGCTGTGACAGTACAGATGACCCTCCTGCATAGTGCTCCTTACCACCCTTCCTCCAAAAAAGGAAACAATCAGAGAACCATTCAGCTTGCAGAAGTTGTAATTGCTATCTCCCCACCAGATTTAAAATTCTTTAGGCAAACGAATTAGCTCTTACACTTGTGCCTTGGTTTGCAAAGAAAGACTTACTTGCAATGAGCACCCAGAAATACTTCAGGGAAAAACACTCCCCATCATGGGCCATGGCCATGGCAGTGGAAGTCCTGGGTGCTCAGGGCCCAGTTCTGCAAGACCAAGGGGGCAATCTCGGTGCCATTTTATTCTATGGAAGAGGCAGGTGAGACCTGAGGCTGGCAAGTCTCTTCTATTTTCAGGGCTTAATTTTGCCCCCAAGAGAGACTCTAGCAGGGGAAGAAAAGGGAAAGCATAATGCAAAAGGATGTAATGAAAAGAGAAATGAAAAATAGCCTGTGGCTTTTATATATGTGTTCTGTGCTAAGGCTTCACAGCAGCACAACTCAGGAAAAGAATTAGGGCAGCACCAGCTGCTGAACACAGAACATCCTCTCTTTAAGGGATCAGTATGGAGATGCTTATGAACTGCTTTTCCCTCCCTTCTTCACTAGAGAGTAAGACAGGAAGGCAGGAGGTGGAAAAAGAAGAGGAATTCTTCTTCTTCAGGGAGCAGCATGGGCACTATGATTTCTATTCCCCAATCTTCTCCCCTGATGTCTGCAGGCAACTCTGACTTCCTCTCTGGCAACACTTGTTTCTACATGAAAGGGCACATGGCCAAAAAACAATCCATAGCCAGGTAAAACTCTGGGCTTACAGATTATTTAGGATGTGTTTTTCATTCCTGATTGAGGTTGGCTGTTTTTAGTCCTAAGCCTGTAAAGGAATGAAGTTCCTCCCATTTAACAGTGCCTCCTGGGTTTGGAGGTCTTGCTTAACTGCATATGGTTGACTCTGGTAAAACCCCCTCCTGGCCAGATCTGTCTCCTATATCAAGTCCTGAACAGACAAACTTACACTTGGATTGATGGCTTCAACTTGCCTAAAAGGAATGCTGCCTTTGCTCAGGATGCAAGCCTCCTCCTCAGCCAGAAGAAACTGATGTTGCGCAGATGAAGATGCCAAAGACATAACACAGACGTGGCGGATGCAGAAAGGAAGGTCAGGAAGGCAGCCACTGAGGTGGGTCTATTGACTGTCTGCTCAGTCTTATCTTCCAGAGTTCACTGGAGCAGAAGCTGAGAGGCAGGGGCCAATCTGCAGCCCCAAAGGTGTCCATTGATTCTCCATTCAGTCAGGAGGAAGTTAGCTGACCCTGCTGTCTCTTTGTTCTCAGCTTGAACAATTAGGCCACTTAGCTCCTACCTTCCAAACCACCCTGGAAATGAAAAAGAACAGTTCAGCCTGTAAGCAGAATCTTGTGAAAGGAAGAGATTTTTTCATAGATATTTATCTGTTTTCCACTTATGAATCGATATATCTAGTATCCAGATACAAATTTTCCGTGTTTGCTTGCAAAACATTTATATTTCTAGGTTCTATAATTGGTTTGTGACCAATGGTCTGGGAAGAGCACTTATGTCCATTGTGTTTTACATGCTTTACTAATGCTCAAGTAGCAAAATCAGATTGGCAAAGTAGAGCTTTGGGAGTAAGAGACCTGTTTATATTTGAAAATTTTACAGTTGTGGTGATGCTTTTCCCATGATGCATCAGGTCAGGAAAGGACCTCCCTCTAAGGACTCTCTGTGAGGTAATGCAGTGTTTCTCTCAAAGAATGGCATAATTAGAATGGACCACTAAGCAAAAGTATTAGTGGAAGAAGGATAGTGCCGTGTGTGTGTGTGTGTGTTTGTGTGTGCGGGGGGTCAAGGGGGAGGACTACAAGTCCCAGAGTTTTCTGAGCAGGGCTATACCTCATTTTCAGTCTCTTCCCACCCAGGACTTTCACACAGCCTGTCCAGTACACAACCACCTTCAGCAGCACTCACTGACAGCAATGTGCCAGGGAAAGCAGATGCTCTGGGAAAGCTATGGAGATGGGACCTTCAGTTATGTTTTATTGTAGTTATTCGATATTTTTAAAGAGGCGAAGAGTTTGTGTCTATTTTTCCTCAAGTTATTTAGCACTTGCAAGTATACCTAATTTCAACCATTAGGTCATTGGTGAATCCAATCTTACAGAATGGAGAGATGTGCCAATACCTCAGCCATCTTTCATCAAGACAAATCCTTCTGCTCTCTCTGATGGAAATGAGGTGTGTGAAAGATTCAAATGATTGATGACCAAAGGAAAAGTAATTCGCATAACATTTATGAAAATACACATTGGTAGAAAAGAATGAAAGGCATTTCTGTCCTGTTTAACGAATTTCTGCAGTCATACATTATGAAGATGCTATGTAATTAACCTTAATCATGTTGAAAGGAAACCCACTACCTTTTTCTTCTGACCTCTAATTCTTGAACACTGTATCTTGGAGTCCAAAGCCCACATAGAGAAGCTCAGGACTGCCTCCATAATTCTGGTTTTCCGTCACCCTCCACATAGAAGTCTCTTACTTAAATTCTACAAATTATCACCTGGTAACCTGCTAGACTGAGAAATTCTGGCTACTGGGGCTGTGTTCTTACATTAAATGCACTAAGAGATTCATGTACAGTTCTTAATAATTAATTGCACAGAGACACAAAGTCCTTGTATAGATAGCTAAAGCCAAGAGCAGCCTTTACAATTAACCTTCCTTATGCCGGAGTATTGGCACCGAGAATATCTGTTACTGCCAAATTCCTGGAGCCTAGACTTGTCTCCAGTAATGAATCACAGAATTATAAGAGTGAGATGTAAAAATAACATGTGTAGACATTGTTCTCCATTGGTCTTTGTATATCATGTGACACTGTTACTTTATTCAATAAAAATCATGCCCTAGTGCTATATTCAATTAAGTTGCATTGCTAGTTGGTAATCTTTCTTTTAACACAGACAATGTGTCATAATGTTTATGTGGTACATGTGTCATAGTGTTTATATGGTAGTTCATCTTTGGTGTATTTCTGTCACTGCTCAACCATTCTCTCTTTTGGTTGCTTCTATCTCTTTTGCCTCATTGTTCAAAGCTCAAGGGCAGCAGAAGCTGGGAACAACATAATGGGAAAAGATTTAAAATATGAGATATGGGATATGCACTGACTGTGGATCAGAAGAGAGATTGATGACTGGGAGCCTGCACAACAAGAACATGCAACACCAGAAACTGTATTATTCATTATAACAAAAGCCACAGGGCTCCTTCTGATCACTAGGCCATTAGGGGACCTCAGTAGCATCTGAGGGCCAGGTAACAAGCATGTTAAGGTAGGTAGAACTTGGAACAGGTGACATGTTTGTGCTTAGATACAGATAAGTGCCCAGTAATGCATAGTATTTGGGGCTGGCTGTGGTGAGTTGGGGCCTCTTTGCATATGGACACTCAGGTGACCATATGGGTCTAGGGTATGCACAGTACATCTGTGGTGTCTCTGGTAGGAAAGTACTCCAGCTCAAGCAACATGAGTAGCAAATCAGAAAAACATGGAAGATTGGTAGTAAAACCTGCAGGAGTCTCTAATAGCCCTGAAGGGTACTGAGATCCTCAGCAGTAAAGGTCAGTGGGATCCCCTGATATCCATTATGCATTATTTACTTATATTTTTAGCCATCTACATAGATGTACCTGCTATGCTGACATCTCCAGTGATCCAAATGCAATGAAACCAAAGTGAATCCTGCATACAAAGTTCTGAAATTTTAACAACATTGGTCACTCAAACAATAAAATATGAAGATCATTGGACACTGGACTACTTCAGTCCAATCTTTCTGTTCTATGCATCAAACATGTCACATTTAAAGGAGAAAGTCAAACAGACCCAGAGCGCAGGCCTGGCGAGTGAGTGAGATGACCCGGGGCCGCAGGATCCTGAACAGACCCAGAGCGCAGTCCCGGGGACTGAGTGAGACGACCCAGGGCCCTCTGGATCCTGAATAGACCCAGAGCGCAGGCCCGGGCCAGTGAGTGAGACGACCAGGGCTGCGCGATCCTGAACAGACCCAGAGTACAGGCCCCGCGAGTGAGTAGGGCCTGCAGGATCCTGAACAGATCCAGAGTGCAGGCCCGGCGAGTGAGTGAGATGACCCGGGGCCCGGGGATCCTCATTTGACCCAGGCTGCAGGCCCAGCACGGAACCCTTCAGCAGAACTCCCTGCAAAGAGGCTAGAGGCAAGACTCACCCAGCTGATTCAGGAGCAGAACATCTTGCCAAAGAGACACAAAGGGTTCAACTCTAACACCTGCAGCAGAAAGAAGTGGAGCACAGCAGCCAGATCCAAACACCCACCTGGAGGAATCCGAACTTCATAGATCCGGACCTGGTGCTAAGGTAATAACTCTATCTAAGCTCTACACCAAAGGTCAGAAGACAGGTATACAAAATGACAAAGAGAAGGAACAAAATGCAGTCTCAGGCCCCGAGTTCACCCAGTACAAATGCAGAAGACACTAGCACTGAGGAGACTGGAAATCACACACCAGATATCTCTGAAATAATAGCGTTGACAGTAAAGAATCAACTGCAGAAAGATATAGAAGAAATAATTTCGGAACTAAAAAATGTAGTGGTAACTATAATCAAAGAAGTACTAAATGCTTCTAAAGAATATACTGATAAAAAATAGAGGAGAATATAAAAATTATGGAACCTCTGAATAAACAATTTAGGAAAGAAATAGAATCTATGAAACAGGTTCAAAGTGATATACAGGAAATTAAAACCTCAATTACAAACTGGCAAAACCTTTTGCGTGAAAGTGAAAATAGACTTTCTGACCTGAAAGACACCATTGCAGCTACTGAAAAAGTAAGAAAAGATCTCTTTAAAACAAATAGGATGCAGGCAAAAATAATTCAATACCTGCAAGATGATGCAAAGATGAACAATGTGAGACTAAAAGGCATCAATGAGAAGGAAGGAGTCAATACAAATGATATAAAAAGAATATGGGCAGAAGCAATAGCAGAAAACTTCTCAAATATGGGGCAACAATCTGACACTCCTGTAACCGAAGCATATAGAACTCCAAATAATATCAATCCAATGAAAACCACACCCAGACACATAATAATCAGATTCCAGAAATTCAGCATAGGAACAGCATACTAAAAGCTGCTAAAGAAAAGAAACAGATCACATTTAAAGGAAAACCCATCAGAATAATGGCCGATTTTTCTTCACAAACCATCAATTCAAGAAGAGCATGGAGCAAAGTACTGTACTGCAAGTCTTGCAAGAAAACAAATTCCAACCCAGACTGATCTATCCTGCAGAACTGTCTTTCAGATATAATGGAGAAGTGAAATATTTCCATGACAAAGAACAACTAAAGAATTTCAAGATGACAAAGTCAAGCCTACACAGACTACTAAATGATGTTCTAAAGAGGGGTCAAATTGATCACAGCCCCATGAATGAGAATGGAAAGAACCCTCCAAATAGGGCAAACAAACAGAGGAGAAAAAGGGGTACACAGTAGTAGTCTTTCAGTTATTCTTTTGTATTCAGCAGCAGAATATTTACATTAGCACACTCTACAAATGGACTTCTCTTCCACCCTATGGGTCATGATTCCACTTGAGTCTACAGGGTGGATTTCAAAGAAATAACTGTAGCTCACTTCCACAAGTGATGCCTAGCCACCAGTAACTGCGGTCATTATGCATGTCCACAACACATTAGAACTTTGTGTGATATCCTATCCTCAAACTGTTAGAAGTGCTGGTCATTTATTTGCCATTCCAGTATTTATCTTATGTTTTACTCTTAGTACTTCTTTGCTATCATGAAAACTTTTTCTTAGTTCAATTGTTTGGAATCATTTAATTTTCTGAATATTGCTTAATCTTAATTTTTGTTCTAAGATTTATACTGTATCTTTGACTTACAATTTATTTAAAAATACATTGTGTGATATCTTCTCCTAGTATTCGAAACTTTGAAAAGTATATTTCCATTTTCTGTTGACTTAAAAAAAAGAGGTTTGTACCTATGTTATTTGCTTATTCTTGCCTATATCTTGTAATATGAGAAACTACCTTGGCAATAACAACACACAATGTACTAACCATTGTTACTCTCCTAAAATCTTGTTTTGAGATTTTGTACCACTGTTTTTTTTTTTCTTTCTTTAAAATAAAAATAACTGATGTCAAAAAAAGAAAAGAAATGTGTATTCACAAGAAAAAATAAATAAATAAAGGAGAAAGTCACCAATCCTTAGTTGGAAAGGGTGAAAAGAAAAATGGAGCAGATAATTAAAGATTTAAAATAAAAAAGGCTGAATGAAGTTGAACAGATTATACTTGTGGGTGTAGAAAGTAAGCTCAGAAATCAAAATCCTAAGAAAGACTGGGGAATCACAAGGCTTGACCACACTCAGGTCAAGGTCATAATGTCTGAAGATGAATCAGATGCCTCCTACCACCATCACCACTTTTGCTTTAACACTTTCCAATCTTTGAGAGATTCCTGATGTCAATATATCTACTCATTCTTGCTTTACTTTGGGACAGCAAATAAGACTTTTCTTGGGCTGGATCATGCACCTCCTCTGCTATGGCTCGGTGAGAAAGCATTTGCTCCCCGCACTGCACCTGCTCTGCACTCTGCAGATGGTGACACTTTGCAACCAAACACACCCTTGCCATCTTCCATCTTGTTTCTGCATCTTTACTCCTATTTATTTTCCCAGAAAATACTCATTTCCTAACATCCAGAGAAAGGAGAACAATAAATTCATTGTAAAGAAGAACTCAGAGCAGATATAGCATGGGTTGACAGAAATGATGTAGTATCTCTACCTTTAGGGAGCTTAAAAACACATAGAAAGATCTATCTTAAAAATAGGAGATTTTAGCCTACAGGAAATACACACCTCTAATCCCTTCCTGGGAGGATGAGAAGGAGGACTTCAAGTTTGTCTACCGTGGGCAAATTAGTGACTTAGTGAGACTTGATCTTAAGATTAAAACAAGAAACAAACAAAAATAATATATATCCAAAGGGTCAGAGATGTAGCTCAATGTGAAGGCCATAGGTTCAAGCCCTAGTATCACAAGAAAAAATATAATAGAACTTTTAAGCCAGGTGTGGTGGTGCCTGCCTGTAATCACAGCACGTGAAAGGCTCATGCAGGAGGATTGCTGTGAGTACAAGGCCATCCTGGGCTACATAGTGAGTTCAAAGGTAGCCTGAGCTACATAGTGAGACCCTGTTTCAAAACAAAAACAACATAATTTTTAAACTAATTTCAACAAATGCATACAGGACATAATCATAAATGCCACAATATTGAAATAATGATTTTATTTTTCTTTAAAATTATATTCAACTGAGATTTGATGGTCCAAAAAGACTCATTAAAACTCACATATCAGGGATGAGGATGTTGATGCTCAGTTACTCTTCTATCATTGCTGGGGCAAATACCCAACACTCAAAATGAAGAAAGGAAAGGTTTATTTAGTTCACAATTACTAGAAGTTTCAGTACATATTCAGCTGTCTCCAAGGCAGAGCGGCACATGGCAGTAGGCAGCAGTTCATTGCAACAACAATGGCTACAGAAGGGAAGTCTGGCTCCCATATGCTGCATTCAGGCTTTATGCCCCAGGCTGGATATAGTACTCACATCCATAATCTCAGCATCACTCACACTCATAATCCCAATGGATCATGAGTTAATCACAAACTCTAGAAGTCTGCCTCGTGACTGTATGAGGATTTGTGGGGACAACTAGAAACAAACCGTAACAGGTGGTCACTGGTAGTTTCTCTACCTAGCATGACCAAAAGCCTGAGTTCAGTTCCCAGCACTACAAAAACAAAAAGTATCATCTTTATACATTGATTGTTCATCCATGTAATGGAATATTAGTTTTATTCGTGGTACATTCATATATGTGCTGATCATAAAGCAGCTATTTTTTTTTAATTTTATAAGGTTTTTTCACAATGAATCACCTAAAGAATCATACAAAGAGTGCAAGAAATCTGTCCACATGCTAAAGACCAAAGAATCCAGCTGAGGGCCTGGATCTCATGGTAGTGTTCCACATGACTCCAGCCAAAAACCTGGAGCTTATAACAATGCCTCCCACAAGTCCAACTAGAGGCCTACAGCCCACAGCAATGTCTCACGCAGGCCCACTTTATGGATCTGTAATAGGAAGGCCCAAAGTTCAGTAGTGAAAGTTAAAAACTCTATGCCAGCCTTATAGGATCTGTGCTAACAGGCTGAAGGATCTACACTAAGGTTAGGAAGCAATGCTCAAAGTAAGAACCAGAGCCCCTGCAAAAAGTACCACAGTCATCCTCAGCAACAGTGAGGTCCTGAGCTTTTCCAATGATCAGGAAAGCTGAGTTCCCATCATGTACCCAATGTGTTAAACTTCTCCATGAGGCTGAGCAGTGCACCATCGTCTCCTCTGGAGCCAGGAAACAATGGTCGAGATGAAGACCAGAGCTCCCCGAAAATGAACCACAGATGTTCTCCATGACAATGGTGTCCCAGTCTCCTCTGACAAGAGCAGCCAAGTTCATCAGGAAAATCAGCATGACAGGCTCTCCGAGCGGAATAACCCAAGACAACTAGCAGCTTCCAGCAGCTCCAACAGATTTTTAAAACAGCTATAAAATTGGTTTTACAGATTACCCTTAGCAGAATATTTATGGTGAATGATCAAGATAACAGTGTAGAGGGTGTAGATAGATGATGATTAATATTCCATTCTTCAACTTTTTTGTAGTGAGAAACTAGGAAATTAGTAAAGTACACTTTTGGGTATGTCGATGACAGTGTTTCCAGAGCTGGGCAGCAGAAAGGACAGCAAATTGAGGGGTGAGACCAGCCCTGCAGGCAGGCAGCACTACCCAGGGGGCTTAGAGTCCAGATGGAACAAAAGCAAGAGGATGCCCGGCAGGGTAGGCTGGCTCTCTTCTTTCTGGTTGCCATCAGGTGAGCAGTTTGGGTCCACTGCAACCTTCTGCTGTGCTGCCTCTGCCTCACCACAGGCCTAGAAGCAATGGAGCCACTAACCATGGACTGGAAGCTCAGAAACCAAGAGTCCCAACACTTGTCCTGATTAATTTGTTTGCCGGGTGTTTTGCACCCACAAATGACAAGCCAACTAGCACCTTTTTATAATAGAAAGGGGGGTGCCATGACGAAATATACACATTTACTCATATTTTTAAAAGGAAATGATAGCAATAACTAAACTGATAAGAACAGTTCCCTAGGGCTGGCCATATAGATCAGCAGATTAAAGTGTCTGCAAGCAGGTACAGGGGCCAGAGTTTCAATCCCTGGGTCTGCCATGCTGACCCCACCCCTGGGGTGTGCTGACATGGCAATTGAGACTGGGCATGACGGTGCGTGCCTGTAATCCCAGCTCTTAGGAGGCTGGAAACAGGCAGATCACTATGAGTCTGATCTAGTAGTGAGACCCTGAAGACTCTGTAGAACGTTCCATAAAATAAAAAAAAGCTCTCCTTAGAAAGCAAATTCAGTAATGAAAGTAGATGCTTGTGAGCATAAAGGGTTTTCTTGTATATTTATTTGCCTTTTGTATTTTTCATCTGAGAAGTTTGTGTTCATCTCACATGGCCATTTTTGGATTACATCTTTAAATTTAAAGGTCTGATTTTTTGGAGTTCTCTCTATATTTTTTATTTCTTTTTTTAAATACATTGCATATTGTTTTCTTAGTGGTTATTTGTTGTACAAGATGCAGACATGATATCCTGATTACAAACACTATTAGAACAAATAACTCTATTCATTGAATTAAGAGAATGTATCTGTATGTCTGTTTTAACTATATTGAATATATAGATACAAAATGGTCGTTCATTTGTATCCTACTTTTTTTTGTTTAGTTTTGTCATTTAAATATTATAGGTGTGTGAATTCAGCAAAATATTCTGAAATAGTCCCATAGTCCATAATATATTGGGTTTTTTGTAAGACTGGCAATGTCAGAAGTTCTTGACTTCAGTCTTTTACAGCTCGGGATAATAATATGGCTTTACTTCTTACACTTCATTTTTATACTTTTCTGCTGGATGGCTAAGACCAAGATAAAGTAAGACTTATGTAAGAAGGATTGTAGCTTTTGTATCTGATAAGGTCTGTCAAATCCCCTCAGGATTTATCCTGAAACCCTGTACCACTGTTTGTAGATCGTTTGTCAATGTCAGCCATGTGAATGAGTCACAGCCATTGCTTGACCAATTTGCTCTCTGTGAAAGCTTGAGAAAATGTTTTCTTTCCATATGACTCTCCTTAGGCACACTCTACATCATCGATCACTTTCCTCTTTGGCCCCATAATCTCCTTGATCAGAAAATGTGGGAAACAACTGAGTTACATGATATTAGAGTACAGGTTCTCATATGTCCTGAGTCTTCACTGACCTTGAAATGCTACGGCCAAAATGTTGGCTTTCCTTGTGGCCCTCCTTTTTCTCTATTTTTTTGTCTGCAAACTTTGGTTGCCAGTCCTCCAGAAGAGAAGCTTATTGTTATCACCCTACAACCTAGGCTGTTGAGTTTAACCTCAATGTCTGAATATCAAACATCTTAGTCATAACATGGAAAAGCTATTTTTCATCAAGTATCGATACGTTACACTTTAAGTCCCTACAGAATATAATGAAAAAAATTAAAATATATTTAAAAAGTAGGAATAAACGAGTATATATTTTTACATGTAAGTTTAGAAATCTAAGCATATACAGCATTGTACCAGGACAGTCCCGCAACACCCCTTTTCCTGTCTCCCGCCTTCATTCATCACCTCCTTCCTTTTTAAACAAACATCTACCCAAGAGAAAGCATGGCAGCGACCGGCATGTCATGACAATCAGCACGTATTCAGAAGACCACAATGACAGGCACTCCAAGCATGAATGTACTATTACAAATTGCCATCTTCTGTGCAGTTGCTTAGTTCACAGGTATCAGCATATATAGCTAGTCAGGGTGAGAATCCTTCCAATGAACTGCTAGATTCAAAAATCTTCTGAAGATTCTCAGGATCATTGCCTTACCTATCCTGTACATATAACTGCATGGCTTTGCCCCTGTCATGTTTTCTAGCTCTTTCCTAGCTCTCTCTTCATTATTTAGTCCTCAAGTTCTTGCTTTCCTTTTAATTGTGTTATACCTTTCTATCTGTATTTCTTCTTTTAAATTCTTATACTAGGGAGACTATATGATATTTAAACATATGTGTCTGGTTTATTTCACTTATGAGTATATCTTCAAGTGGCATCCACTTGAAAATGAAGGCTTTGAGTTTATCATTCTTTAAATCTGAGTAATACTCCATTGATAACAAAAACCACATCTTTTTCAACCATTCCTCAGGTGATGAGTATCTTGATTGTTTCCAAGATTTGACTATCACAAATTGTGCTGCTATAAACATAGGTACATATATATCGCTATGATATGATATTTTTCAGATCCTCCAGGAAAATTTCCAGTAGGGGAATAGCTGGTTTGAATGGGATTTCCAGTCCTAGTTTTTTAAGGAGTCCCCACACTGATTTCCATAATGGTTGCACCAGTCTGCATTCCCACCAGCAGTGGAGAAGGGTTCCTTTTTCCCCCACAGTCTTTCCAACATTTGTTGCTGGTAGATTGTTTTATGATAGCCATTTTTTCTGGGTTGAGATGGTATGTCAGTGTTGTTTTAACTTGCATTTCATGGATGACTAGTGATGTGGAACATTTTTTCATATATTTATTTGCTTCTTTAATTTCATCCTCTGAGAAGTGTGTGTTCATCTCAAATGCCCATTTCTGGACTGGGTCATTAAATTTTGGGGCCCTAATGTTTTTTAGTTCATTATAAATTCTAGAGAGCAGACCTCTGTCTGAGTTCTTATTATTTAAGATTTTTTTCCCAATTTGTGGGTTGTCTTTTCACTTTGTTCATAATTTCTTTTGATGTGCCAATACTGCTCAATAAGTGGAGTTTGCAGTCATTAATTCTTTCAAGTGTTATCATGCGATTTGATTTTTGTTCATGATTTCTTTGCCCACCCCTATGTCTTCAAGAGTTCCTCCTACTTTCTCTTTGAGGAGATTTAGTGTTTCTGTTTTAATGTTTAGATCTTTAATCCATTTTGACTTTAGTTTAGTGCATGGTGATAGACCTGGGTCAAGTTTTAGTTTTTGGCATATAGAGAGCCAGTTATTCCAGCACCATTTGTTAAAAAGGCTATCTTTCTTTCAGTAAGCATGTTTGGCCCTTTTTCAAAAATCAGGTGGCTGAGTGTGTTCATAAAGTTTTCTGTATCTTCTCATCTATTCTATTGTTCCTCAGCTCTTTTTTGTTGCCAGTATTGTGCTGATTTTATCACAGTAGCTTTGTAGTATAATTTCAAGTCAGGAATTGTAATGTATCCTGCCTTGTCTTTGTTGGCCAGGGTTGCCTTTACTATTATAGGTCTTTTCTGGTTCCAAATAAATTTTAGGAATGATTTCTGTAGGTCTGGGAGGTATGTTGGTGGTAGTTTGATAGAGATTGCATTAAATCTGTACAACAATTTTGGGAGTATGGCCATCTTCACTGGAAGATGTTGGTTCTTGCTATCCAGGAGCAGGGAATATGTTTCCATTTTCTGAAGTCTTCTACAATCTCTTTTTTAAGAGTATTAAATTTTCCTTGAAAAGATCTTTGACTTCTTTAGTTAGATTAATTCCACGGTATTTCATTTTCTTCAGTGCTATTGCAAAAGGTATTGTTTCTGTAATTTCCCTCGCAGTGTGTTTGTTATCTATGTACAGGAATGCTATTCACTTTGGATATTAACTTTGTATCCTGCTACACTACTGAATTTATGTATTAATTCTAGCAGCTTCTTGGTGGAGTTTTTTGGGTCTTCCAAGTAAAGTATCATGTTATCTGCAAATAAGGATAATTTAACTTCTTTACCTATTCTTATTCCTTTTATTTCTCTCTCTTGTCTAATGGCTCTAGCTAATGATTCCAGAACTATATTGAATAGGAGTGGTGATAGAGGACATCCTTGTTATCTTAGTTACTCTTCTCTCATTGCTGGGACAAATACCCAACACCCAAAATGAAGGAAAGAAAGGTTTGTTTTGCTCACAGTTACTGGAGGTTTGAGTCCATATTCAGCAGGCTCCAAGGTAGAGCGCACATGGCAGAGGGCAACCATTCATGGCAGAGGCAAACAGCAAGAAATAAGGGAGAAGTTGCAGCAGCTCAAGCAGCTAGCTTCTCTTCCCACCTCACATTGTAATGCAAACTACCTGCTCCAGGGCAAATGGAGACTCCACACCCACAATAATCAATCACAAATTCCAGAAGCTGCCCCAAGACTGCATGAGGCTTTGGGGGAACAACTATACACAAACCATAACACTTATCTTATACCAGATCTAAGAGTAAAAGATTTCAGTTTTTCCCCATTTAGAAATATGTTAGCCATTGGGTTTTCAAGAATGGCTTTTATCAGATTGAAGTAGAGGCCATCTATTCCAATTTTCTGTAGAACTTGAACATGAATGAATGTTGGACTTTGTCAAAAGCCTTTTCTACGTTAATGGAGATGATCATGTGGTTTTTGGTTTTCGCTCTATTGATATCGTGTATTATATTGATAGATTTTCGAATATTGAACCATCCTGGCATTCCTGGGATGAATCCTACCTGATCATGGTGTATAATCTTCTTGATGAATCACTGTATTCTATTTTCTAGGATTTGATTGAGAATTTTGGCATCTATGTTCATGAGGGAGACTGGCCTGTAGTTCTCTTTTTTAGTTGCATCTTTCCCTGGTTTAGGTATCAGTATAATACTTGCCTCCAGGAATGATTTTGGGAGGATTGCTTCCTTTTAAATTTCATTGAAGAGTTTGAGGAGTATAGTGATTATATCATCCATAAATTTCTTATAGAATTCCGGTGTGAATCCATCAACACCTGGTCTTTTCTTTGTCAGTAGGTTTTTTATCACATCTCATATTTCATTGGCTATTATTGGGCTATTGAGAGTGCTTATATCTTGTTGATGCAGTTTTGGTAATTTGTACCTTTCTAGAAATCTGTCCATTTCATCTGTGTCTTCTATTCTGTGAGCGTAAAGATTCTCAAAGTAGCTACAGATAATCTTCTGAATTTCCACTGGGTCTGTAGTAATTACACCCTTTTCATTCCTTACTGCTTGTATTTGAATTTTTTCTTTCCTCTTTTTGATGAGGTTAGCTAGGGGTTTATTGATTTTTTTTATCTTTCAAAGAACCAGCTTTTTGATTCATTAATTCTTTGAACTGTTTTTTTCATCTCAATTAAATTAATTTCTGCTCTAATTTTTATGATTTCTTTCCTTCTTTGGGCTCTGGGTTTGGTTTGCTCTTCCTTTTCTAGTTGTTGGAGGTGCAGCATTAGGGTATTTACTTGTTCCCATTCTGTTTTCCTAGTGTGTGAGTTCACAGCTATGAATTTCCCTCTGAGAACTCCTTTCATTGCATCCCATAAATTCTAAAAATTTGTGGTTGAATTTTCATTGAATTGTAGATATTGTTGAATTTCTTGTTTAATTTCATCTGTGACCCATTGGTTGCTGAGTAGGGTGTCATTTAATTTCCATGTATTTAAGGTTTTTTTCTGGTTTCTTTTGCCATTTATATCCAGTTTCATTGCACTGTGGTCAGGTAATATGCATGGAATAATTTCTGATTTCTTGCATATACTTAAGCATGACCTATGGACTAGTTTGTGGTCTATTTTAGAAAATGACCCATGTGCAGCTGAAAAAAAATGTGTATTCAGCTGTGTTTAGGTGGAACACTCTGTATATGTCCACTAATTCCATTTGTTCCAAGATCTGGTTCAGTTCTACTAGTTCTTTGCTGATTTTTTGTCTGGTTGACCTATCTTTCTGGGATAAGGGGGTGTTAAGGTATCCTGTTAATATTGTGGTATTGGATATTAAATTTTGAACCTAGTTTATTTACTTTGTTTTATTGAATAATGTGATAGGTTGACAGCTGGTGGTCAACTTGTAACACCCAGCTGAACTGAACCAATGTGGTACTATGTGTGGGAGGTCCATGTGAGGATTGTTGTTGGCAGAATAAGAAGTAGAACTGGAGAAGTAGAAGGATGCTATTGGAGAAACTGTTTGGAGAAGTTGTTAGGGAACTGCTGGTTCTCTTGGGCTATTCTTCTGGAAGACCTTATCATGCTGGTTTTCCTGATGACCTTGGCTGTTCTCACTGGAATAAGAGCTCAGGACCTTGTTGTCATCAAGAATAGCTATGGTTCCCTTTGAGGGAGCGAGCTCTGGTCCTCATCTTCACCATCATGTCCTCACTTCAGAGGAGAAAATTCTGCACTTCTTAGTCTCCTGGAGAAGCTTGTCACATGGGCCTTCCTGATGGGAACTCGGCTTCCTCCATCTTTGAAGGAGTTCAGGACCTAACTGTTGCTGAGGATGGCTATGGTGCTGTTTTAGAGAGTTCTGCCCCTCACCTTGAGCACTGCTTCCTGGCTCCAGTTAAGATCCCTCAGCCTGCTAGCACAGATAGATCCTTTATGCGGCTGGCCCAGACTTTCTAGCTTTCACCACTGAACTTGGGACTTCCCAGTGCAGATCCATGAAATAGGCTTGGATGAGATATTGTCATGGGCTCTAGGCCTCCACTTGGACTCAGAGGAGGCATTGTTATGAGCTATAAGTCTTCAGCAGGACTATTATAGGTTTTTATCACAGGATCCAGGCCCTCTGCTGGAATCTTTGGTCTTTAGTCTGTGGACATATTTCCTGCAATCTTTTTGTAAGTGATTCTCTGGGTGGCTGATACAAATAATCTTATAAAATATGTGTATTGTATTGTACCATTCCCCTTGAAAAACTCCAAACTATAACAAATAATATAAAAAATTATATTCTTCACAATTAAAAAATTTTCAGTCAAAGAAAAAAAACGAGTCCCTAAAATTTTAATACAAATGGAAGCAGAAAAGCTCACTTTATATCATGTTAATGGCATAAAATATACACCAAAAAATTACTGCTATGACTTTTA
>NW_004524763.1:4011491-4044314 GCF_000260255.1 Octodon degus | reverse complement strand
CACAAGTCCGCATCTTGTACAGCAATTAACCACTAAGAAGAATATATGCAGTGTATTATTTGTTGAAAAATAAAAACAAAATAATAAAAACCAATAAATAAATAAATAAAAACAATAAAACAAACAAACAAAAAAAAACAATACCTGAAAGTGGGAAATCATAAAGAGTAGGCATTTATTTGGCTTATTGTTCTGGGGGTTAAGAAGTCTAAGCACAGTGTTCACCTTAGCCTGGCATCTGGACAGGGTCCTCCAGGGATGGTGTCACCCAGCAAGATGGCACACATGCTAGCTCAGGTCTCTTCTTCAAAAGCCACCTGTGCCATCATTCAGGCCTCACCCCTATGGCCTCTTCTCATCCAACCCTAATTACCTCCCTCCCAAAGTCCCCACCTCTAAATACCATCAATAAAAGGATGTTGGAAATAAGTTTTCAATACACGAACATTGGGCAACACATGGCAACCATTTTTACCTGATAGAGTTACATTAAAAAATATTTATAGGTGAAATTTTATATTGTGAATTATTTGATTTACTGAAACTGTTTGTCATCTACATGTGTCTTTACAATATTTAAAGACAAAACAAAACAAAAAAATTCCTTAGCTTTTTAGAAAATAAAAGGAGTCTGTGTTAGCTCAGGTTCTGACAGCTGTGGATTAAGCACCTGTTGCCCTGGGGTCCAGAAGAGGGGGGTCATCCACAGGGTTCTGCACAACTGCTGACCGTCTCTTTCTTGCTGCCCCCTCTGGATCACAAGGAGGGTCTGGCTTGAATGGCGGCAGAGGTAAAGAGAGTGAGAAGCAGTGTCAGTGGCACAGAGAGCCCTGCCTCAGAGCATTCAGCTGTGCAATGTTGGCATGGCGACCAGGTGGCCTCCTAGGGAAGCTGGCTTTGAGTGGAGGAGAAGGCAGGGATGGAGGGCTGGTCTCTAGGAGCCCTCAGCAAGAGGGGCAGCTCATGCCCTCTCCTCACCAGCACCCTGCCCCTTTCCTGCCCATTTCTCTTCTGGCCTTGGACACCATTAAATATAATCTATAGTTTACTTGGTTTCTCGGCTGCCCTTATGAGAACATAAGCTCATACAAGGGAGAGGCAAGTGTTTATTTCCTGCTCTATGCCTTGCATTGAGGCATGGTGTGCAGTAGTTAATCTTGATTATATGACTACAAGACTATAAGCTCTCCCAGGAAGCAGGGGTACAAGGCTGTGTGGGTGATCTGTGTGAGAGCCTCAGGGTCAAATTTCCTTAGAGAGTCTGAGCCGAACGTGGAGAAAGAAGCTCAAGATGAATGAACGCATTGACTGAATGTGCAGAAGCTGCCACATACATAGTAGTCTCTGCCTTACAAATGTTCTTGCATGCACACTCCTGTGAGTGTGGGAGTGGTTTTATAATATGAGAGGGGAAGCCTGGCCTTTCACTTCCTGTAGTCTTTACAGTTCTTTAGTGAACTAACACAGCTCAATCAGTTCACTACTGGAAAAAATTTCCTGAAAAGGGCCCTGCTTAGTCTCAACTGGAAAGAGCATGGAGCTATTTTTCTCTTCAGCCCATTTCACGTGACCCTCCAGTTAGCAGATATATTTTCCGCCTTGCTGCCAGCATGTGGTCTGCTGTAGTGGTTTTGTTGTGGGCTCCTGAGCTGGAAGGTGAGCTGGATGCACAGGGCCAGAGGGAAGCTCACAGGCTAGGAAGGGGCAACAAGGAGCTGACCTGCCGGGTACCCCAGGAACCATCCCCTAGATGTGTGGCTGCACTTTCCCCTGACTTGCTGTGTTCTTTCAGCCTTCCAGGATCCCTGAAGTGCCCTCTGGGTATTTCATCTTCTCAAGGGCAGAGGCTGACTTGTCTGTCCTTCTGGGGCTCCTGTGCTTTCTGTGGTTTGGGTCTGTCCTTATTCAGAGCTAGCAGAGAACAAAATGTGAGTGGCAACTTGCAATTAGAAGTGAAAAGCTATTTATATCATCCTTATTTTTCACACCTAGTGTTTGCAGTGCTATCAGAAAGCTGCCTTCCTGTGAGAGGCTGAGTGAGAACAATGTGTAAATGAAGGGACTGGTAGAAGCTCAGGATGGCCACCTGCAGATTACACAGGATTCTGACTAATTGGATCAGGGGACATTTCCACGCCTATTTGCGAGTTGCACAAACACTTGAGGCCACTGAGAACTATGATCTCGATCGTAGGTGGAAAAAGCAAATACTAAAATGAGGCCTCTCTAAGGCTTTCTGCATCTAATCTGCTGTCTTTGCTCTCAAGCAAATATGACTGCAATTGAAAAGAGGTGGGCAGGTTTCATACAAGTAATTAATGAGTTCCTAGAATAATGATGCCATTCTGTGTCTATACATTCACTTCATGCCCTTTCTTCTCTTTACTTCCCAGTGGAACAGATTCCCAGTTACTAGGGGACTCACTAGTCCATACTCTAAAGCCAAGTGGCCTTCTGACACAGTGCTGGCACCTGCTCATTTGTTGAATGCTATTCCCAAAATCACTTTCCAGTCTGCTCACAGTGAGCAGATATAGCTTATTCCACTGAAAAGACCAATGCATACGAGGCACCCATTTTCACAGCTGCTTGACAATTTCAATGCAGAATTTGCAGCCTTGAGTCTGGTTCCTAAGGCTGAACTGCTAGGAATGTCAGAGCTGTCCTACGTGCAGCCGAAAGCACAGTGTTGATAAGAACGCAGAGTGCCTCAGAAGCATCATCCTCCGCTAATTAAGATGAAATGAGTTACATGCACAGCTCTTGGTACTAAACAAGTGGCTCTTTTTCTCAGATGAAATATTCTGACACTTTCTAAACAATGTGAGGTGTATCAAAGCCACTGACAAGTGGGCCCAAGGGCTGCTAGGAGAGGAGATACACACCGCGTTTACTGGGGACATGGAGGTTTGTTATTCTTTTCTCTTATGGAAGAAGGCAGGAAGCCACCCCAGATGATGAGGTGAAATCTTGCTCATTAGTAATGTCTGGAGATTTTCTTTTTTTGTTTTCTCATTGATCAGTCCTATTGTTTTCTTCTTTACACAGCTTCATTACTGCTCAAAACAAACACCAAAGCAATATTTTTTTGGTTTTCATTGTCCTGAGAAAGACATTATTGGGCTATGATGTCCTGTCTTTGTTCTTCATTGTAATAATCTTAGTGTTTCTGATGTAATAATGTGGAGGTTCATGTCTTAGCTTCTTCCAAGTGTTTGTACAAATGCTTAGATCATATCCATTCAATTATGTAATCATTTTCCACTGTTAAATATCTATCAAGCATCTATTTTATGTAAAATATTAGAGTATTTATGCAAAGTATTAAGAAGTTTGAAACCAACACCTAGTGTTGCAACATTAAAGATTGATGCTGAGTCACAATCTATCCTCTTGTAGTAGCAGAATACCCATCAAACCATGAGGCAAAGCCTTTTGTGATAGGCCATGCACAATGGCCAAATGGAAAATACTTTTTGAAAAGGCTTTTCTTTTCCCAGTAAAAATTCTCTGGGAAACATGTACAACCATATGCTAGAATTAAGTATGACTTCATTCCACAATTGTTCTATTGATATATATATATATATATATATATATATATATATATATATCCATCCATCCTTTGGCATTTGAAAACTCAGTCTACTTTCTCCAATATATAGAAAGCTCACTATAAAGTAAGAAATAAGATTAAGAACTTAAATTTTTTTCTTTTCTTTTTTGCAGAGCTGGGTATTGAACTCAGGCCCTTGCACTTGCCAGGCAAGCACTTACTCAAGTGAGCTATCTCCCCAGACCCCAAACACTTAAAAGTTTGACAGAAAATGAAGCTAGTTTTTGTGCTCCCATTCTTCAAACAACTGCCTTATTTTTTTAAATGGTTCCTGTACTCAGGAAATTGCATGCAGACATTATTTATTTTTTATAACTATTGTCCCAGGTATAACACCTTCATTTTTTGGGATACAAAAAAAATTTGGTAAAGTCATTGTGTTAATTTGGTTCCATAAAGACCAGATGCTGCAGCAGAGTTAGAAGTACAAGAGATTGATTGGAGATAACAGTTGTGAAAGATAAAGAGGCATGCAAGCAGAATCTGGCAGAGAAAGCCTTCAGACTCAGTGCAGAGCTGACATATGTGAGAGAAAATGCTAGGGGCAGGGGGTGGAAACAGCCTTAGTGGCGTAGCTCTGAGCAAGTCTCCAATGAAAATTCTGCAGAAAGGAGTCCCATATTGCACAGAAACCCGCAGACTGTAGCACTCCCACTCTGCCCAGATGTTCTAGCATGCCCAGTTATTACCTGGAACAATATAGCCTCAGCACCAGTCCCACAGCAGATCCCAAAGACACTGCAGCTGTAGCTATCAGCTCACTGCATGTCTCACAGCTGGGTGGCATGTTGATTTCTGGAAGGTACACAGCCAGTGCAGAACCACAACTACCCGTTTCTTAGTGTGTCGGCAATGAGATGTAAAGGAGACCAAGCATCAAAGGCTTTGCCTTCCCAAGTGGGAGGGTCATTAACTTCAACAACCACTTATGACTTGGTTCAGATTGCTGTGTCCACTTTACCACCTCTTTCCTTCTAGCAAATTGAATTTTTAGCAGTTAACACTGTGATGATTTTAGAATTTACTATTAGCACATAATGATATGAATCATCAGATTTCTTTCTTTTATGGGGGGAGCATTTCAGGGAAGGGTTTACAGAGTGTCAGTGTCTCACTACTAGATCAGACTTGCAGTGATCTGCCTCTTTACAGCCCCCCAAGAGCTGGGATTACAGGCTCGCGCCACCATGCCCAGTCTCAGTTGCCATCTGCTCACCCCAAGGGTGGGGCCAGCATGGCAGGCCCGGGGATGGAACCCCCAGCCCCTGTGCCTGCTTGCAGGTGCTTTAATCCACTGAGCTATTTGGCCAGCCATCAGATTTCATAAACCTGAGATTTAGAGGGATATAGAGATGAAAACAAGGAAGGACTTTTATTTAAAACATGAACTTGTTCAACTCCCCAACCAGGTTGAACCCTATGTTCATTTTCACCTCAGTGAAGCTAAAATCAATGATTGTCTACTCTCAGCTGAACTTTAGGTGGACTGGGTCTCCAGAAAATGGCAACAGTTTAGCTAAACCTACAGAGAAGGGAATTAATGGGGAATTGTGGAGAAGTAGAAGGAGATCAGTGTGGGGGGATAATGAAAGGCCACCGAGGGACCAAATCTATATGTGGCAGTAGAGGGAAAGTGGGGTGCTACTATTTGGATCTTATATGTCCTCTAGAGGCTTAAGTGTGAAGGATTTTGTCCCCAGGTCCTTGTGCTATTGGGAAATGTTCAAAGCTTTATGTGGATGAGCCTATTGGATGGAAGTCCGGGCACTGTAGGTGTACCACTGAAGGAGATGGTGGGCTCTGGCTCAGGTATTTTGTTATAGTAACAGAAAACTGAGTAGCACATGGAAGCAGACCCCCAGAATTGTGAATGAATAGCAGGGGCATATCTTCATGAAGTTAGTTTCATGCCTCTTAGGAATATATATTTTCTTCCTTCAGTAAATTCAACAACTTCAAATCAGAAATACTATGGATAATGGGGTGGGGGGGAGAAAGTGATGTGAAGTATCCCATCTACCTGCTTGCCTCTCCCCTCTTCTCATAATACTGAAGGCCTAATGGAGCTCAGTTAAGAAACACTGCCTCATCACATCTTTCTCCTGCTGAAGTCTAGGCGCTACCTGAGGCAGCATAGTAAATTGCACAAGGTCATTGTCTCAGTTCTATCACCCAAATGAAGGGTCAATTAGAAAGTTCAAAAGATGAGTTGTTCTGGGTGGGAAGTGATTGATTTCCACTTTGGCATAAGTGGTCTTTTAAATAATGAACTTACTCCTGTTGGGAAAGCTCAGTCTGGTGCAGTTTGGTTCGGCTGGAAAGGCTGAAGACCATGCTCACACTAACAAATCTAATTTCTGTATCAGAGGCTGCTGTGTGCCGTGATGAATAAAGAAAAATGGCTTTGTCATTGCTCAGAACTGTGTTTCTCAAAACATAGGATAAGTAGTGGTAAACCCATTTTATTTTAAGAATCACAACTTTTGAATGTTTAATATAGTTTCCTGCCTTTCTTCACTTGAGGCTATAGCCTGTGTAGTCTGCTGGAGCTCTCAGATTACCTTCCCATGTGTACCTATGCATTTCAAGCAGAAGGAGACATGGAAAATCCGAACAGGGTATAGACTCTGCTTCAGCTGAACATGCAGAATTCCAAGCAACAAGCGGGGGCAGCTGCAAGTACTTAAGTAAGTTACAACCTCATGATTTCATTGCCATTGTTTTTGGTTAAAGCCTTGAGTTGGGTGACTACCTTGTCAGAGTGGACCTACTAGGCTTACTTCTATACCCATTTTCTCTTTTTAAGTTAGAACTATCACTCATAGGAGAAACTATACTTTCCTTCAGGAGTTAGAGCTCTCTTCCTGCCACTTGTGGTTACAAATAAACCTGCATGGTACAAGAAGTGAGCCAAATAAGACCATGGGCTAACAATGGCTAAGTTTTGGCAAAGTTTCACCCTGGGGCCCATCTCCAGATTTTGGATGAACATAAACACAGTTCACAGCACTTTTTCTTGATGTACCTGGACATAATTGTGAACAAAATGATCCTTTAAATGCACTTGCTGTCTGGAGTCATAAATCACAATATGACAACTTGTCTATAGTAAGATACACCTAGCAGATTAGTAAGGTACTGTTCTGGGTGTATCTGAAGGGTGATTTCAGGGGTGATTGACATGTAGTTCATCAAGCTGAGGTAGAAGAACCACTCCAGTTGTGAATGGCATCATTCAGCAGGCTCATAGCTGGGATGTTATAAAAAGAAAAGAATGGGAAAGTGGGTTTGTCTTGAAAAGTTCCACTCTCCTAGAGTAAGTCTTGTCCTGCTGTCTCCTGTGGACATCGACTCCAATTTCCTTTGCCTTCCAAGGCACACTGTTACCCAGGACCATCCAGGGAGCTTCTAAGTCTTTGGTCTTCAACTACTGCTATATTTTTGATACTGCTTGTTCTGCAGCTTCTCTGTTCTTAAACTGAGCAACTACTGGATATTCCAGCTTTCCAGCACACAGACAGCTACTGTTGACTATCTTCCCTCACAGCCTATCAGCCTGACTAACAAATCCTCTTGCATGATTAAGTAAATTTATTTCCCATCAATTCTGGTCCTCTACAGAACCCTAACTACCTTTGAATTAATATTCATAGTTACACAGAATGTAAATGAAATATGACATATTTATTGTGTTTTGCCCAGTCATCTTATCTAATAAGGAGTTTTGAATTGATTAAATGGTTTGAGCTAAAGTACCACTGTGTCTATTAATTGCCTGCTAACTCATAATTTTTAAGGAAAGCCCTCCCTATACAGGCGTAGAACAAGATGCTGAACTGCTTACAAAACAAACAACTGTAGTTGCTCCAGCATACAGTGGATCTGTGAAAGTCACTTCCATGCAGTTAGAATGTGCCCATAAGGCTCCGACGGTTCAGGGAATACCAGTTGGTACACACACAGGTCTTTTGGCTGCTACAAAGTCTAAATCCCCATGTTTCAAGCCCAAATAATATATTCCATTCATTACTCAAAAGTTTATATTCCTTTCACATATTTCAATTTTTTTCATGACAGAGGGAAAAAAGACTATGTAGGAAGAGTGATTCTTTTTGCATCTTTTATTTCTATCGAAGTCACAAGCCAATCAATCTTTCTAAATATAAGAAGCAGAAACATGAACTGATGAAAGTAAAGGAAATGACAGTGATAGCAGGATCTCAAGTCAATAAACTCGATTAAAGCAAAAGATTTTGGAAGAAAGGTACAGGAGACATTCAACATGGTTGTAACTCCCACAGCATATTATTTTAGGGCTCAGGTCATCATAGACCAATATAAAAATATTCTCTCTTAAAAATCTTAAGAAAAATACAAATAAAAATATTTCCCCATTTACTAAATTTTACTTGCTCAGATAGTACATATCAGTGCTAAGCACTTAAGAAGAAGCACATTCTAGTTTTATTTCTTAAATGTTTAATTCCACATTAATTCAAAAGTCTCTGAGCTTTGATCCTTCAGCTCATTTGTGCAGGATATTAAAAAATCCATGGAACCAAGATTATGTAAAAAGCATAATGGATCTTCTGGAAATTCTAAGTGAACTCTTTCCATGGTAGACAAGAATATAACTGTGCACCATGTCAATGTAGAGACCTAGGGGGAAGATGTTTAAAATTGAAGTAATTAAAGAGAACAAGCAAGCAAAAGTCATGCTTTCTAGGCCACTGCTTTTTATTTCCAGTACTGCTCCAAAATGTAAGAGACAGAATCTTTCTACATTTTTGTGGTTCATTGAATGTCTATTCTTATCCAATGGTAGAGGCCAATGCCCTAATTTTATGGGCAAAGTGGCAGAGAGAGCAATAAAGTACACCAAACTAAATGTTTGGCAGAGGCAGGAGAGACTTAGCTTCTTACTGAGATTTTCCCAGAAACATTTTTAAATGAGGTCTGGTCTTGGAAGTGAATTAAAAGGGAATGGATAAGGTAATATTAGCTCCCCTTTGCGAACGTCTGTAAAGCACTTAGCATAGTTCCTAGTGCAGGCAGGCACCATTCTTTCATTTTTGAAGTTTGGTGCATGCTGAGCCCCTTTTCTTATTTATGATAAAAGAATTACTAGTGTCCTGGAAGGTAAGTTGATAGGATTGTCAATGATAAATACTACCTTAAGGGAGACTAAGTGCATTTCTTAGAGGAAAGACTAAAAGCTAGTTATACTGAACATACTTAGATCTAAATAAGAGAAGAATGAGACAATATCAGCTGCCAAGATTCTTATTGATGCCCAAATAGGCATTGCAGGCATATGCCCTGAGTGGTTGTGGCTCAGCAGTCTGAATGCAGGCTCAGTTCGAGCAGTGCGATAGCACTGGATTCCAGGTTTTCTGTGTAACCACATAATGAACTTGAGCAGATAGATGCCTCCCATGTGCCTCACCTGCATTCAGCTGCAGAAGGTTGAAGGGTCTCCAAAACAGATGCTATGTATTTGACTTTGTCACAGTTACTTCCAAACAATGAATAAAATGAGTGAAACAGAAATTACTTCTGGGAGGCATTCACAGAGGAATAACCTAAAAATCCCTCAACTGTCATAAGCACAGGAGGAAGGTTTTCTGATGGCATTGTGTGTGTGGACTGTGGAACAAATTGGTGATGTGGCTGTGGAATCTTCTCCCTCACCAGGGCAGGAAGGGGGAGGCAAAAAAGTGAGGGTGACAAACTGGGTGAATTATAGTGCTTGCTTTCTGCAATGCACATAATCACCTCAATTCCCTCCCTCCCTTTGAAGCTAATGAAGAGTTGGCTAGGGTCTGCTTACCTCAGGAAAGAACTTGGCATGAGTCTGCATATGCGCTCCACCGGAGAAAGTAACTGGAATTTCACAGAACACACTGGCATTCTGTGTTTCCAGTTTCTGAAGAAGAGACAGTTTCTTCTGTTAAAGACAATATCTAGATAAGGAAAAGGAAGGTGCCTTTTATGGCCAAACTTTCGAGTTGCCATGAAAGAAGCATTTTAGAAAATATCTTCATATGCTATGAAAAGCTGTTTAAACAAAGTGATTAGAAAAGTGTGAAAATTGAAGAGGCTACCATTAATTCCAAGGTTAATAGAGTATTTTTGATCCTCAAATGCAAGTAAACTACCTTTTTTAACATTTCACATGAAAGATCAAATAAATATAAGATTTTTTTTTTCGGTACCGGGAATTGAACTTAGGACCCTGCACTTTCCAGGCAAGTGTTTATTCTACTGAGCTATCTCCTTGGGCTCTGTAAGAATCTTTTTAAATTCTCATGTTAAAAAAAAGGAAAGTTTGTTCTCTCACTGTTATTGTCCCTAATGCAAAGAACTCATAGAAGTTCTTTGGTCTAATCATGCTCTATGATGTCCAGGGAGTGTTCCTAAATGATTATCCCTAAAACCATCTAATTTTGCTTGGTTCATTCATACATCCATGAGTCTACATTTTTAACCATAAATACTCAAAGTTCACTAGATTTTCATTTAGCACAATGATATATATGCATTTGGCCATAAGAAGGCAGGTTGAACTTACAGGTAGAAATTCTTCTACACAGGTAGGCTGGTAGGGACTTGAACCACTAAGATGAAGATTTACACATCAAAACCTTCTACGACAAATGCTGTACAGGGTACTTGTTTCAGTCAAGCAGAAGGGATGTGTTGCAGAATTTCTTTCTACTTAGTTTTGGATTGAAGTCAGTCACAAGAGATTTTGCACTAGATTTGGTAGGCAATATGAATAAGCAGATATTAATGTCACATGCATAAGGTCAGTGTCATAGTCTGAGGTTTTGCAAGGACAACAATACAACACACAACACATATTTTATAACATTATTTTATAATGAATCTCCCAAAGAATCACATACAAAGAGTGCAAGGAATCTGTCCACACACTAAAGGCCAAAGAATCCAGCAGATGGCCTGGTTCCCACAGCAATGTCCCGCCTGAGTCTCGCTAAAATCCTCAAGCCCATAATAATGCCTCTTATGAGTCCAAATAGAAGTCCAGAACCCATGACAATATTTCATGCAGATCTGTTTCATGGATTCGCACAAAGGTCAGTGGTGAAAGTTAGAAAGTCTGTGCCAACCTGATGAAGGATCTGTGCTAGCAGGCTGAGGAATCTGAACTGGAGCTAGGAAGCAACACTCAAGGTAAGAGCCAGAGCTCCCCTGAAAAGTACCACAGCCATCCTCTGCAATAGTGAGGTCCTCAACTACTCCATTGATGAGGAAAGCTGGGCTCCCATCAGGAAAGCCAACATGACAAGCTTCCCCAGAGTCTGAGCCGTGCACCGTCTTCCACTCCAGAGCCAGGAAGCAATGCTCAAAGTGAGGACCAGAGCTCCCCCAAACTGAACCATAGCCATCCTCAGTGCTCCCCCAAACTGAACCATAGCCATCCTCAGTGACAACAAGGTCCAAGCTCCTTCAGTGATGAGAATAGCTGAGTTCATCAGGAAAGCCTGCATGACAAGGTCCTCCAGGAGAAACAACAGCTCCCACTAGTTCCCTACAGCCTCAAACAGCTTCTATACTTCTTTCTCTCCAATATTCCTTTTCATTTTGTTAGTGACAATCCTCAGGCACACCTCTCACACCCAGCACCACTCCAGTTCAGTTCAGCCTGGTGTTACAAGTTGACCATCAATTGTTAATCCACCACAGTCAGTAAATGGCCTCAAACACTGTGATAGCTCAAGAATATTTTATCAGCTCAAAAATAGTGAGATAACAGAGATGAAAAACAGCTCTGTGAAAAGCCAGAGCCCTGGACTCATAGCTCTTCTGTCATCTGTAGTTTGAAGAGTGCTGGCCAGGTGTGTGTGCAATTCCAAGGCAGCAGGATCTCCTGCAAGGCAGCCATTATCACATGGAAGTGGTGGTGACAGAAACAAGTTCCAGCTTGTCCTATTGGACTCGCTTTCTCCCTCAGTCTCTTCACTGTAGATCAGCTCTTCTTGCTGACACTGGTGCAGCTGGCCTATGGCTACATCAGGCCTGGAACCCACAACTGTGCTGAAGCTGTATAGTAAATCCTATTCCCTGTCATTCTTAGTGGTCCTGCTTCTATGATCAAACCTGACTCATAAAGGCAGCTCTAAGATTAATTAAGGAAACCAGAAGTCTGACAGACCCCAAGTTCTTCCTTGTCTACAATCCTCCACATGTTGGCTTCAGTCCTTCACCCTCATTGTGTAAGAGGACAACAGTGGTTCAGAGCTTTCTCTCCTCACACGGTACCCCGTGTCACTTCTGAAAATGCAGAAACAGCCTTTCAGAAGCCCTCAGGAAAACCTTTCCTCTTGTCCTACTGAACACATGCATGTGCTAAACCCAGCCTCATAGCAAGAGGACAGAAATGATCAGGGTGTTCTCAGCCAGAGCTGGCCTCAGCCTCCTGAATATCAGAGCCATTGAAGCACAGGGAGCCAAACAATGGTTTTGAGAGTGGGCCTGGAAGGGGTGGGATAACTCCCTAGTCAACGATGCATGTACAACCAAGTTCTCCCTACCAGTAATCTCAACACAGTGAGAAAGCACTCAACAGTTAACATGTAACTTTATTTTTTACTAATATTTGTGCAATGTTTATTTTTGCTAATTACATCACAGTTTACATGTGCTTCATTTGTAGTGGACATGTAGAATGCAGTCAACTCATCCTCTGTTTCTTCCTCTGAGATACATTGGTTCTTTCACACACGGACATTGATGGGGATGTCTCTAAGATTTTTTCTGCAATAATAGAAGCTTCCCTCAAACTAAATTTAAAATCATCTTTTAGTAACCCAACATTTACAGCCAGGAAACATCCATATCTTGAGTGTTGCTTAGAAAATTTCTATTATTACATTGCCACATCTGAAATCAGAATGCTATTACTTCTTCACTCACCATGTACTTAATAAGAATATCCCAAACTTTAGCTTGGAAACACAAATATTATTTTTATGTATTATTGAATATTAATTTAATTTCCTAGTAAAATTATTTTTATTGGGCACCATTTAAACAAAATGAATCAAAATAGCTAGAGGCAAAGATGTCAGGCACTTGATCATTACCTTAATGTGGATGGCCTTTAGGTCAGAGGCTTTAATACTTTACCATTTATGAACACCTGTCATAACATTTTAGCAAACACTTCAGTTAACAAAATTATGCAGAAATTATGAGGCTATAAAACAGAGGGGAGCTGATAGAGAAAATTGGACCAGGTGGCAGTCATACCTCACTTCAGGATTTTTTTTTAAATTAATTTTATTGAAAAACAAATAGCAACGAGATAGTTTCAAAAACCAATTTGTAGGAGAGTTTCAATAATTAAAACATTGCATATTGTTGTCTTTGTAGTGGTTAGTCATAGTACAAGATGTAGACATGATAAAATAAACTATAGGGCCAATGCTTTGATTGGTTAAGTCACAAAATATCTGGTTATGCTGATATAAACATTTACATTAGAATTTTTGCTATAAATTTATGACTAAGGGTGAGGGAAAGAGACCATGAAGTCAGCTGGATACTGCATCTCTCCCTGTATTAAATTTATATGGAAAGCTACATCTATTAGAAAGCTGATTAACTGTATTCCAACTGATATGAGTTCATTAAATTAACTTCATGGTCAGGGTCACTTGATCATAGCAACCTGACTTCAGATACATCAATTCTTGAGAGGCCTTTTCCCCTTAAACATTCTTGGACATACCAAGACTTTTACTCCGCAGCAACCCTGAGTCTTACCATACTAAATTTTGTGGGTTATGCTCATACAGCCATTAAATAAACCTAAGGTATACTACCTCAAATCAATGGTCATGTTTTCAGGCCCTGGCATTTCATACCATCACTAAGCTCTAACCTGTTCCTACTGCTTTTAGCCCTCAATGATTAGTCAAATTATAGGTCAGCTCCTGATAGTACATCCCTGCTGAGTTCTAGGTGGAAACTCACTGTGTTCACCTGAGCATACGGCAGCAGAAGTAAATAATTAAGATGATTACTTTCTAAGTTAAGTTGAGTTGCTTTTATGTACTTACAATCTAATGCAGGTGGGAGGGTCAGAAATGGTTGTATATATCATAATGCATGAACATAATACTGGATGCCTTGTATACCTGACAATAACAAATTTATGAAAAACAAAAATTTATTTTTTATACTACTGGAGGTTGCACAATCCAAAATCAAGGTGCTGGCCTCAATCAAGAATCTTTTCACTGTATCCCATAGCAGAAGGCAGAAGGCCAGAAGAAGGCAAGGATAAGAGCAGACCAAACTCATTCTTTCAATAACTACCCCACTCCCACAGCCATGGTAGGACCCTCATGACCTAATTACCTCTTATTAGGCCCAGCTTCCAACACTGTCACATTGGCAATTGAGTTTATATTACACAAGTTATTGAAGACAAAAGGAAAGCTGAATAAAAGAGAACAGTTCAATCTTCCCAGTGGTAAAACTTCCAGGGCTGACAAGCCATTGCCTGGGACGGCAGTGAGGACGAGATGACGTCACTGTATATTCTGAATGCTCATCATGGTCTGTCTTCATTTCCTGTACTGGCTGGCTATTTGAAGAGGCTAGAACCAAGAAAAGACCTATAAATATCTGTCATTCAAGTCAGAATAACTTTTTCTTAAGTGTTTAAGGATGATTCTTTTTGGGGTAGGGAGTCTTAAGCTATTACTTGCATATATAATCAAACATCCATGAAACCCTTATTTTATAAGTAGCTACAAAATCTGAATCATATCTATTTCAATCTCCTCGTCTGAGGTTCTTGAGCCTTTCACAGTGGAGATCGAGTTCACTCCATTTTGGGCCCTTACTTGTAGTCTAATTATTGGAACGTATAAATGAGAAAAGATACGCTGAGAAAAGGAAATATGTAACCAGACTCTAATTTGTAGGTGAATTATCAGTTGCCAAGGAAGCTAGAAGTGGCTGAAAAAGCACAAGGGGTCAGCAGTCCGTCTTACAAGAAAATATGGTTCTATTTTCCCCATTTGACATATCTGCGCTTCTGTGTAGCTCAATAGAGTCCCATGTTTCATGTTTTTATCACAAAAATAAGTCCACAGAAGCACAGGGCCATTGAATAGCTTCTAGGTAAAGCCTTTCTGCAACAGGGAACTGTAAGAGCAACCATTTATTTAAGCAGAAACAACTTGTTTAATTACAGGCCTGGAGAGAAGCCCAGCTGTATTTTTCTGCTGGATTATTTTATAATCCCTCTTGCTTTTTTTCAAAGTCTTATGTGATGACATAAATTAGTTGAAACTTCAAACTCCTTTTATGATTGAAGTTTTGCATCAGTAAATGGTTTGATAAAGGAAATGATTCCTTACCATGTTGACTTCTAAATTACCATCATTGCTAGTCTCTTCATCAGTAGACATTTTCTACCCAAAAAATAATAAACAAATAAACAAACAAATACTTCTCTTTGCAAACATTCAAATTCTCGTTTATTCCAATCTCAGTATAATTATGTTATGGGAAATACCTTCATTACTTCCCCTTTTGTCCCTTCATTCCAACAAATAGCATTAAAAATGCATTCAGTGTAAAAACATGGCATCAGACAGCAGTAAATTCTTATGATTGATTGAGGTGCTCCAATGAAGAAAATAAATACAGTTCAACCAGACCAGAAATTCTTGGCATTTTAGAGTTGCTGGTTTTATATTCACCAATAACTAACAATGCAAAAGTCACAGTCAAGGAGAGGCCCGGAGCAGCGGTTAGGAATTTGAGGCAAAAGATCTCAAAGAAGGCTTTCCTTCTAGGCCTTGATAAATCTGTTGCCTCCTTTAGTTTTGTTCTGTTTTATTGGTTATACAGGTTAATGTGTTTAATTTTAGAAGACTTAGGTGTAGACATAACAGTTTTCCTCATTTTCACCCTCCTTGCTGTCCTGCCCTCCACTAGCTTTTAGAGGATTTCAATGGAAATGAGCAAAATATAATATATACATTAAAATTATGGTCTTTTTAGACATATCCTAGACTAAGAACATTTTAAAATAAGATAATACAAAAGAGAATTCTAAAAAAACTCACATAAATTGTATCATATGAATCTACAACCAGGAACCTAGAGGTAGGTCAGGTTTTGTGACAGTGCAACAATTCTGTATTTTTAAACAATGTTTTATTAACTAGCCAGTATCTAACAAGACTTGCCTATGCCTTCTGACTGCTCTTTCAGAACCATAATTTATTTGCTTTCTGCCAAACAGATTACTAGAGAGAAAAGTATTAATTCCCCAGCTCCTGCCCTGTAAGGTAGTCTTGGCCTGGCTATACCCTTTGACAGAAGTCATTCTCCTACACATCAGTGATTTTATGTGACTTTCTCCTTTCAGGTTTTTGAAAGTATTGTCCTGACCCCATCCTTCCGTCCTCCCTTCTGTGCTCATTTTGTAGTTTTAACTATGCCATATGTGTCCTGTTGGGACTTAACTATGGAGCTTTCCAACATAGAAACTGTTGTTGAGCAGTGTGTTGTAGCTCCTCTCCCATAATTTTAATCTACTGCAATCATTACATCAGGATTATCATTATAATAGGTTAGGGGTCCTTGGGGGGAGACAAGTGAAACTACCTAAGATCTACCTCCTATGACCACTTCTGGTAAGCCAAGGAACTGGGATAGCAAGTAGAAAGGCAGGTCTGTCTATTGGTAGAGAACTGGTGAGACTCACACACTGTCACTATTGCAACCTGGTTCTCTAATGATTTTGTCACTGGCTAGTGTTCTGAACTACAGGAAAGACAAAATCTAAAAGAGCTGGTTCTTGAGCCTGCTAAGGCCTATAACCATTGTCTGTCCTTTTTTTCAGGGCCCTCTAAAGGAAAGTGTCCCCCTGGTTTCCAGGATATTACTGATCAGCTAAGTGTTCTTGCTCAATTCATAGAAAAGTGGCAGCAGCTGTTCAGATCTTTTAGTCTTCATATCTCTCCTTGCCACTCAGACCCAGCAGCTAACAGTACGTGTCTGGAACTTTTCCAGTTACCAGAGATGGTGATCATCAGCTATTCTTTGTTGCCTCCATCACTCTCTGTTGCCAGGGGTGTTACCAGCCCTGGCTGCTGTTTTCTTTCAGCACCAGCTGATGTTACCAGCTCCTGGTGTACCAGATCAGCATGCTCTACTCCAGATAAATGTATGAATACATCAGCATATGCTGTCTAGAAGAGGCTTTACCAGAATTTATCCTGCAGCCTATGGGAGAACAACACATAAGCCAAGCCCACTAAAAGGCCTGGGAAGATTGCTTATAAAGCAAAAATGATGGGCTCTCACAAGCAGTGTTAGACTTTCTACTCCATCATGGGTAAGGGAGAGAACCCTCATAGATCTTTCGGAGGACAGAATCATTCAGAGAGGCTTCAGGGTGGAGGTACCTGGGAAAAGTCCATGACTGCAGCCTGTTCCAGCCAGAACAAGTATCTCCCAGAACAGCCAGGAGACACCTGCAAGGCATTTGGGGAAGCATCAAATACTACTGGGAAGCATCAGGCCCTTTGGAACTTAGCTCAGTCTCTCTATTACCAAAATCTTCTGACTTTAGTGCCGGTAGTAGGGAAATATCAACCCCAGGAACTGACAGCAGAGACACGGGATCTGTCTCAACCTCCCAGGACACCCAAGCACTTCTCAGGAGGGTGTTAGAGTGAGGGAAGGTTTCTGGGGGCTCAGCCCAATGAGTTAGTGGGAGGCCTCAGGTAGTACATGTAAATCTGCTTCACAAGTACACTTAGTAATTGAGTGAACTTCCTGGTTTCCCATTTTCTGGGGTGTGGAAATAAAATATGGAGATAAACTAGATCTGAATTTCATCTGGATCCTTCAAATGCTCAAATACTGCTCATTAATGTAAAGTATTATAAGGAGAATTGCGGCCATCGTATCAGAAGTTATAATTTTGAATTACTCTCAGTAATATAAGTTAGTTACATAACATTTAAGAAAAAATTAATTTAAGAAGGATTAAAATAAAATGGACCACAGAGATGCTCCATTTGTGGAAAGCACCAACCATTTGAATAAGCTCAAAGCAGGAGAAAAGAAGGCCCATAGTGGAAGGAGCTCACTGGGTGAGGTACAAAGATCCAGGCAACTCATGGTCAGATCATCAGAAACAACTTCTTAAAGGTTTCTTCTTATTTCTTCCCAGCTATTCCTCAGTGCAAGATGATCATCTTATTTATTAATTTAATGCAAAAATAGTTTTTTTAATTTCCCTATCATTTTCAATTAAATATTTAATTCTCTTACGATAAAAGTAAAAAATAGGAAATGATAATGTGTTGCATGAACATGCTTGTTGATACTTGGTGAGCCTCTTGATTGCTTCCTCAGGATACATTTTTGAGAGTAGGATATTAAAGAGAAAATGTAAAGCCATTTTAAAGGATAAGTTTTCAAATGACTCTAGAGGGCTGGCCAGATAGTTCCGTGGACTAATGCACCTACTGAGACAGGCTCAGCAATGGGGGTTCGACCCCTGGCATGCCGTGCTGTCCCCAACCCCGGAGAGTGCTGAGATAGCCACTGAGACTGGGTGTGGCGGCATGTGCCTGTAATCCCAGAGCTTGGGAGGCTGAAAACAGGAGGATCACTACATGTACAATCTGTGTAGTGAGACCCTGTAGAACCTGTACTAAATACATAAAAAATAAATAAAAATAAAATAAAATGACTCCAGAAAAGTAAGATGCATTTACATGCACAATCAGCAATGTATGTGTTTTGATGTCAACTTGGTTACACAGAACATGCAATATTGAGGGGCAGAGCCAAATTCTCCTTATTACCTGAGAGGTATCTTCTCCATTTATAACGGAAGTTCACTATCAAGGTCAGAAACACTGCCCAAACACCCAATGCCACCAGAACAGGTATTATCCAGGAAGCATTTCCTTCACTGGGTTCTAAATAAAACAAAGAAAGCTTGTGAACTGGAAGAAAATTTACCAAATATGAAAAGAGAAGGGTGGGGATAGATGGGTGGAGGTGGGTTATGTTTACTGCTTCTAACACTAATTAGTTTTGCATTCCAGATGGGAGGCAGAATTCATAAGAAATGACACACAAACTAAACTGGCCCTTTAAAAATAAAGTCAAGACACCAGTGTAGATGAGAGAATTTGCCATGAGGATAAATATCTCCCAGGATCAGTATCTATTGCGGGAAACCTACAGATAATGTAATATTAACCAATTTAGGGATGGATGGAGGTGAAGGTCGAGAGAGTAAAGAGTCTGAAAACTTGGACATCAATAAAGCTGTTACGGATTTTACTTATTTATTTATTTATTTGTATTTAGTACAGGGTCTCACTACACAGATAGCGCTCGGAGTGATCCTCCTGTTTTCAGCCTCCCAAGTGCTGGGATTACAGGTGAATGCCACCACGCCCAGTCTCAATGGCCTTCTCAGCGTGCCCTTGGGTCAGGGTGAACATGTCAGGCTGGGGATCAAACCCTGGCCACTGCGCTCTGCCTAAGCAGATGCTTTAGTCTGCTGAGCTATCTGGTCAGTCCCTGTTATGGTTTTTAAATTACTACTTTATATTACAATCAGGGAATGAACACACTTTTACAAAGGATAATTAGAACTGCAGACCAGCCTCAGCTCAGAGCCCATGAGAGAAGGGTGTCATACACCCTTGGCCTGGAGAAGAGTGTGCTCAGGGGATACTGGTGTGAATTTCAGAGGCAACAAGAGAAGCAACAGATGTCCACTGGATTATGAGTACTCGCAGATTTCCAGGAAAAACTAGAGGACTCTGAACTTGTAGAACTCTGGTCTTGCCTAGAATTGTAATTAATATTAAAAGGATTCCTGAGGTGGATTCTTGAAGGTAGGAATTGGGAAACTTTAGGTTACTAAAGTTAAGACTGTGCTAATCTTGTTATCTCAACCTACCAAGTAATAGGAAATATTAAGAGTACAGAGGCCAATTCAGTGTGGAAAAATGCTTTAGAGTCTTCCTTTAAAGTGGATACCTCTGTTCCATGACAGACATTGAGTTTTATGAACATACTATTATGATTTAATAAAGCAAATAATGTTTTACATGCAACAAAACATTAATCTATTTGAGACATTCTGAAATTCTATATTGTTATAAAGAAGAGATGATGTAGAAATGTTAGGCTTGCTCTGTAATGTGTTTTCATACACATTTCTTCCCAATAAAATCCTATTAAGTCTTATAAAGTACATAAGTGCTATCTGTCTCTTTATCTATGACCCTTAGTTCCCTCTTTTTTTTTTCTTTTTTTTTTTTGCAGAACCGGGGATTGAACTCAGACCCTTGTGCTTGCCAGGGAAGCACTTATTCCACTGAACCATCTCCCCGGCCCCTTAAAGTTCCCTCATCTTAAGGGGATTTGCCCAAAGTCAAAACCTCATTCAGCAGTACAATCTAGAAAGGATTTTCTATTTCATGTAGCTTGGTTCAACCCTTTTGGCCAGATCTAGACTCTAAGTTCACAAGGATCCCCTTCCCAAATCTGGACCTTCTTTTCATATGCTGTGGCATCTCCTAGACAATTTAGAATAGAAAAACATTTTTTTTTGAGGAGTTGTTTGTGGCACTAAGGACTAAACCCAGGACTTTCGGCATTCTACACAAATACTTCACCACTGATCTATGTCACAGCCTAGAAAACCAAATTGCCTTGAAAGGCTAATGTGTGGGATACCACAACTATTTGCCTTTTTCTCTTCGCTGTCTGGGTGGCTCCTGTGCCAGGCCTCTTCTCGGGGGACTATGGACCACCCTTTCCTGTACTCACTGGCCAAGGTTAACTCGGGAATGAGAGGCTCTGAAGGGCCTCTTGCCAGTGATGGAAGAGTCCTGATGCCTCCCTTTGTGTGCGCTGGCAATTACATCTCTGGGTAGGAATAGGGGCCATATGTGGTCTTCAGACAGATTCTTCCTGATTATTTTTCTATACACCAGAATGAATCCAACATGAGGCAACACTTTTAAAAATAGAATTCAGGCTTAACTGCATTTTACATAAAACCGGCATTCTTATTTTAGAGAAAGATAGAAGTTTCAAATGCATCCTATTTTTCTTTTTCATTCTATACTGTCAAAATCATAGCTCTACAAACAAGTACTACAACTTAGAGTATAGAAGCTTCTTCTTTGTAAGACCATGTCACCTGAGGACACCCATGTGTTCTTATTTCCAATCTTACTATATGGAATAGCTAAACTTCTAACGAATTGCAATTCTCCTCATTTTTGCAGTTGGAATGATAAAAATTTCTAAAACCTTACATAGTCCACTGATAAAAAATATTCTATATTAAAGCATGCAGAGGGTTAGCGTTAGGGTTAGGGTAAATAAATAATAAAGCATGCAGAAAAAGCCACCATTGCTTCCCATGTCCAACTGATAGATTAAGGATGAAGGAGCAACCAGATCACCCAGGAAGCCAACTCCACAATACATATGCCCTGACTTTTTGGTTAACAGACTAGAAATACTTATAATTTTCTGCAGTCAACTATTGAGACTTAAAAAGTAAACTGAACTGAGGATACACAGTGTTTCATATGTCAGGTGGTTGTTATTTCCACCAAGTTAATGCACAGTGCCATATTTTCTCAGCCTTCAGTGGGTTTCCAGGTCTGACTTCGCACTGTGTCTGCAGTCTCAGTTCCAAAACCTGGGCTTTAAGGCAAATATTAGATATACCCATGAGCAGAGGCTGAAGATACTGTTGCAGGAGGTGAGTTAAATGGAAGTATTATAGGCAGTCAGACAGGGCTAGGCCCTTGAAGGAGATAACACAGAGGACAAGATACCTTACAACAGTTGGAAGGATGGATGCTCCCATCATGTGCCAAACCTAAAGATCAAAGATCAAACAAATGCCGACCTCCCTAAAGATTGGCATCCAAGATTGATCATCACCCTAAGGGAGCCGGAAGAATCATTAATCTGACTACTACTGGATGGCTAACTGATGAAGCCCAGTTCTACATTCATGCCCACTTGCTACATGACTTGCTTCCCCATTTGGTCCTAGACTTAATCAATTTTACCTGAGCAATGATGCTTGCAGTCTCATTGGCTAATCATAATTTTGTCCCACCTCATTCCCATCTAAGCAAGTTCCCATGTTCTCTACCACCTTAGACCCACCTCACTGCATGGTTTTACTCTATCAAAGTCCCTGGAAGAGAGAGCTTCCTGGGGACAACCTGCTCAGCCCCCCCTCCTGTCCCTCTCTTAGACAGGAGCTTTCTTTCCCCCAATAAATATATTCTGCACATAACCTCCATTTGTTCCTAAAATTCATGCTTTAGTTTTAGAGAACACAAACTCATCCAGTTCAGGTCAGGAGATCATTTTTCCCTATGTCATTTGGAGGTTCCCTGTATTATTTGGAGGTCACTCACCTGAGATCAGTTTTTCTCCCTGTATCAATACTTAGCCCACAGTCTTCAAGACATATAGGTTCCTCTTAATTTCTAAAGTCCGGAAACCAAGAAAAGGAAATCTCATGGGCATATCTTTTTCGATAAAACTTTTGTATAATCCAAGGAAGGAGGGTTTTCTAAAATCTTGCTTAGAAAAACCCCTGTAGATGACACTTTAAGAAGTGCTAAAATAAACTTTACAAGCTAACCTAATAGTTTGTATGATATGCAAAATGTTCAACTGTCATAGCCCAAATGCTTCACTTAACATCCCTTCAACTTACCTATATGCAGCGTATGGACAGTGAGCAGAGTATATTCTCTTGAAGAAATATTGCACAAATATTCCCCAGTGTCTGAAACACTAAGATCTGTCAAAGTCATAGAGAAATCATTCTGGTTTATCAGTTCTTTGTTCCAAGAGAATCGGGGTTCATTGATGACTGGAATTTGTGAGGCACTCAAATAGCAACCTAAGACGGAGGCAATTCCATTTTTCCTTATGGACCAAGTAACGATGAAGTCTTCACTTGGTACAGAAAAGTTTCTTATTCCTTGACATGAGAGTGAAGCATATTCGCTTTGCCTTTTGCAAAGGTCACCTAACAATAGAACAGGAAAGACAACATCAATAGAGATTTTTTAAAAAAAGTTAAGTGAATTTTTAAGTTACACTTAGTAGGAAATGAATACTGTAATACTGATATCTTTGGAAATATCATTTTGAAAGCAATTAAAGGTCTGTGCTGCAGAGTTTAAAAAGAAAAGTCTTTATTGGCACTGTTTCAAAGATCTCCCCCGAAAGTTAAAATCTTCCTAAAATGGCTAAGTCTGGGCCAGCCAGGGAAGTGCTGTGTCTTGGCATTAACTTCTACATCCTGACAATAAGCATGCAGGAATGCTTCTGCCTGCTATGAGGCTTCTCACCTGCTCCTGTTGACCCCCACCTCAAATGCTCTTCTCCCCAAGACTCCCCTCAGGCAACTCTGTCTACTCCCTAGTGCTCCCTTTTATTTTTACGGTCTTAACCACTTCATACCCATCTAGGCAAATGAGACTCCAGGTAGTATGTTTCTAACTATGTGCAAATTATCTCTCAGGAGAGCTCTTTCATAAGTGGACCTCAACTGGGTATTGTCAGCATGGCTCTCTGGAGCCAGCTCCAGCTTGTCCTTCCTGTTCTGTGTCTCTGCAGGCTGAGCTCTATGGATAGACAGATTATTCTCCTTCACCCTAGACCAATGGTGCTAAACCTATGGCACACATGCTGCAGCAGGCTGTTTGTATCCGTGAAAGCTCCAAAAGGTTCGTTATCTAGAATCAAAACATTTTCCCATCACTGCTCTCTCATGTACCTGCAGAAGACAGGTATCACCACAAATACCTATAGTGCAAGTCCAGGCTCTCTCTGATGTTTCAAATCCTCCTTTGCCTCAAGATAGATTTCAATTTCCTTAGAAAGATATAGAAAGTCTTTCATTGGTTTTTTGCCTCCCTCTCTAGGTTTAAGTCTTGATTTTTCTAATTTTATCCTCAACCACTTACATTTCAAACAGTCTCAGAAAATTTCATTGCTCTGTGTTTTTGTGCTGCATACCTAGAGTGCTGAAATTCTCCTGGAATCTCTTACTCTTACCATTCGGACTACAGATGACACTTTATGGATGTAATTGGTAACTGCCCCCCACTTCCAAATACAGCAAACATAGCTAGTTTTATCCACGCTTGCACTGCATGCTGTGGATCCAGAGAGGCATAAGCGTCTCGTTCTCAAGTTCACAACCTGGGCAGGACAAATCTTGAAACATGGAAGAGTCTCAGCAAGACTAGAGTACTGAATTTGAGGAATTTTGCTTCAAGGTACTTATTTCTGAAGGAACATGGGATATAATTATTCTACAGAGAAAATATTTGTAATGTAATATTAAATCCTGAACCCTCTTATGTTTCTGTTGCTGGCTGGCTGGCAGGGGATGAGTGAGTGTACATCATGTCTTTAACCTGGAATCATGGAAAGGCAGTCACTGTGTCAGTATTTTGAGACTATGAAAACCTGGAATGCATAAGGCTAAAAAGAATACCTAAGTTCTACTTTCTCCATAAAAGAGAGAGTTACAGAAGATTTTGCCATGCTTTTAATGACTATTAAACCTTAGAATTAGACAAGAAAATAACAAATTAATTTTTCTTTCCTGTGATATTTTCTTAAAGAGAAGCTTATGGATATAGAGATTGATCAAAGTTTAGTTCTATTCAAATAATTAGAAAAATGAGAAAGGCAAAAATCTGATTATGCTGTGATAAAAGTGTCAGATAAAGGTCAAAGGACCAATGCAATGTTAAGAGACTATACCACAAATAATAACAATAATTAATTCTTTGACCTGTTAAGAAATTTTCCTGTGGGAATATAGACTGGTGCAACCATTATGGAAATCAGTATGGAGACTCCTTAGAAAAGTTGGACTGGAAATCCCATTTCAACCAGCTATTCCTCTACTGGGAATTTTCCCAGAGGATCAGAAATCATTATATCATAGTGATATATGTGTGCCTATGTTTATAGCAGCACAATTTGTGATAGCCAAATCTTGGAAACAACCAAGATGCCCATCATCTGAGGAATGGTTGAAAAAAAATGTGGTATTTTTACACAATGGAGTATTATTTAGCTATGAAGAATGATAAACTCAAAGCTTTTATATTGAAGTGGATGCCACTTAAACATATACTCATAAGTGAAATAAACCAGACACACATGTGTAAATATCATATAGTCTCCCTTGTATGAGAACCCAAAAGAAGAAATACAAATAGAAAGGTGTAATACAAGTAGAAGGAAAGCAGGATCTCAAGGACTAACTAACAAAGAAAGGGAAAGGAGAAGAGCTAGGAAACATCACAATGTCAAGACATACAGTTATATGTAGAAGATGGGCAAGGCAATGATCCTGAGAATATTTAGAAGATTTTTGAATCTAGCAGTAAATTGGAAAAATTCTCACCCTGACTAACTACATATATTGATACCTGTGAACTAAGCAACTGCACTGCAGATAGTAATTTGTAATAGTAGTTTCATGCTTGGAGTGCCTGTCATTCTGGTCTTCTGAATATGGGCTGCTTATCATGACATGACAGTTGCTGCTATGATGTCTCTCAGGTAGATGGTTGTTCAAGAAGAAGGAGTGGTGAATGAAAGCAAGAGACAGGAAAAGGAATAATGTGGGACTGTCTTGCTTCAAGGTTGTTTACGGTGAGATTTTTGGAATTATGTGTAAACATAAGAAGTATATAATTCTTTATGCCTATTTTTAAAATATATTCTAATTTTTAAATGTTTTTATCATATTCTGTAGGAACTTAAAGTTCAACATATCAATACTTGATGAAAAATACCTGTTCCATATTATGCCTAAGATGTTTGATATGCAGACAGATAGTGAGGTTAAGCTTAACAGCCTAAGTTGTATAGTAATAACAATAAGCTTGTCTTCTGGATGGTTAACAACCTAAGTTTGCAGACCAAAATTAGAGAAAAAGCAGGGCTGCAAAGAAAGCCAACATTTTGGCCCTAGCCTTCTAAGGTCAATTAAGACTCAGGACATATGAGAACTTGTACTGTAACGTCATGTAACTCAGTAGTGTCCCAAATTTTCTGATGAAGGAGATTATGGGGCCAAAGAGGAAAGTGATCAATGGTGTACAGTGTGCCTAAGGAGAGTCACTTGGAGAGAAAACATTCAGGCTTTCACAGAGAGCACGTTGGCCAAGCAATGGCCACGACTCATCCACATGGCTGACACTGACAAAGGTTCTACAATCTGAGGTACAGGATCTCAGGATAAATCCTGAGGGGATTTCATTGACCTTATCAGACCCAAAAGCTACAACTCTTGTTGCATAGGTCCTGCTTTACCTTGGTCTTAACCATCCAGCAGAAAAGTATAAAAATGAAATATAAGAAGTAAAGCCATGCTGTTATGTTGAGCTGTAGGAGACTCAGGTCAACAATTTCTGACATTGCTGGTGAAGTGGAAGACCCAATACTATTATGGGCTACTGGACTCTTTTAGAATATTTTGCTGAGTTTACACACCTATAATACTCAAATAACGGAACTTAACAAAAAAAGGGGATACAGATGAATGTCCATTTTGTATCTGTGTATTCAAAGTGGTTAGGATAGATATATAGTTACATTCTCTTAATAAATAGTAGAATGATTTGTTCTAATGGTGTTTGTAAATAGGATATCATGTCCGCATCTTGTACAGCAATTAACCACTAGGAAGAATGTATGCAATGTGTGAATTATTGAAACTGTCCTACCAATTTGATTTGCAACTGTCTCATTGCTATTTGTTTATCAATAAAATTATGGGAAAAAAATTTTCCTTCCTCCCTTGATCTGAAGGGTAATACAGGTATAAAATCCTCTTTTGAGGTTGAACTATGGAGAAATACAATAATATTCAGGAATAGATTTGTTACTTTTTATTTCACAAATATTTTTACTCAAATCCTAAACAGTTACTAAGGTAAATAAACTTCCACATCACCAAAGAAGAATCAATGCTTAAGATTGAAAATGACTACCTAACATAACGTAGCCAGTGAGCATTAACGCTGATTCTAGACAAATTCTTTGTCTCCCTTTCTTCGCTGTGGACCCGCTCCCCAGCAGCCCCTCCCCCTGACGGTGCTACGCAGAGGAAGCCCACCGAGCCCACCTTCCTGGGTCCACCGCCCTGTCCATGTCTTCTTCAGCAATGGGTTTTCAATTGCACATTCATAAGATGAATTTGATCCTGTGATATTCAGGGCGCTGCTAATATAAAAAGGTCCCAGATACCCTGTTTCTTCTGTTTTGCTTCCAGAGACAGACGCAGTGTCCACTTTCCATGTGACACGTGGACGAGGATAAACACTGAGCACACTGCACACCAGGAAGCTGCTCGTGTTTCTCTTCTCGTGCTTCATCGCGGGAGTGAGGAAGGCTATGCAGGAAAGAGAAGCACAGGGACACCAGTCACCATTAGTTTCCTTGCGGGCCATACATGCAGAATCTTTTTCTTTCTTTCTTTCTTTCTTTCTTTCTTTCTTTCTTTCTTTCTTTCTTTCTTTCTTTCTTTCTGTATTTAGTACAGAGTCTACAGAGTCTTACTACACAGATCAGACCCATGGTAAGTCTCCTATTTTCAGCCTCCCAAGTGCTGGGATTACAGCACACCCAGTCTCAGTTGCCTTTTCAGCACTCCTCTGGGGCGGGGCTGGCATGCAGTATGTTTCTTAATGAACATAAACTGAAAAATTAAGATCTATGAGCAAAACTTGGGAGCTACTGCAAAGAAAACCACACACACCCCCAAAATTCCATAAAACCTTCAGATATAGGCCATTATTCAGAAAGAATGAAACAGAGCCTATATGGATACCAAGCAGACCCTATATCTATTTCCTGCAAACAAATCTCCTGACCTTATCTGAGCCAGAAAAAAAAGGGTGGTCAACGTCTATAAACTAGAGTTCATGTGACACTCTCAAATCCAGACACTGACAGCCTATTCGAGTCTCTGTTTATATATGATTCTTGGATTCTGAGTCCAGGTGTCAAGCAACTACATGAATCAAAGGAAGAAGGAATAGGGCTGGAAAAAACATTCCATCCAGAAATATATTCCCAAATATGTAACATATATTCAGACTTACCTTGGAGATAGGGTATTGCAAGTTCAGGTCCAGTGAAAATTATAACAAAGAAAATATATATTTTTGATGTCCCAGAGCATATAAAAGTTATTGTACATAATGTCTCATTAATAACATATACACCTTCTCTTGATAGTAGATGCTGTCTTCAGGTTTAACTCCAACAAAGGTTATGGGCCTTCTCTACCCTCACAGATTCCCCTTTTTATTGTTGAGAAGACCAGAGATAATTAATAATGCCACCAACCACGGCTTAGAGAGGGCACATCATGAACTGTGTAGCAAGACAGCCTTGCAGCTCACTAGGTGCAGAGAACCCAGGCTTGATGTGGAAATCACAATTCAGTAAACCTTAGTCTGCTAGGACAGCAGCTTCTAGAAGCAGAAGCTCAGCAGTAAGCATTGTACTCTTTGTGAACCCCTTGGATTTTTTTTGGTGTTTTTGTTATTTTTGGTTTAAATCAAGCCTGTGATGGGTGAACTATAGCTGAACATCCACAGTGTGTTCTATGAGTGCTAGCTCTCTTGAATTTGGATATCGGTTATTTTTTATAGAGTGTAAACCAGGTTTTATATTCTATAATGAAAACAGGTACCTATTTGTTTCTAAATAAAAATATTTACATTTGTCGTGGGAAAAAAAATATATACACCTTAATTTAGAAACACTGCTTAAAATGGCTAACAATGCTCTGAGCCATCAGCAGGCAGCACTCCTCTGCTTGTGCAGGGTCTCACTTTCACACTATGGACTCTGGCTGGGCAGGGTGATGGGTGCTGAAGGTTAGGTTAATTGAAGTTATTTATTTTTAATTAAGTATATTGGTGTATTTATTTCCATTCTTTTATTTTTTTCTCTTCCCTTCCTCCCCCCATCCCCATGCCCTCCATTTCAACATTTTCTTCCTATTTCACAGCATCAGTGATACATTTTGGTCCTTATTTACACTTTTGATCTCCCACACCACAGACACAATTTGATATTTACACACATGCATTCAATTGTTTTTTCACTTAGGAGTATGCATTCAAGGTGCACCCATTTACCTAGAAATGCCTTGTTTTCTTTCTTTCTTTCTTTCTTTCTTTCTTTCTTTCTTTTTTTCTTTCTTTCTTTCTTTCTTTCTTTCTTATTTTTGTGGTACCAGGGATTGAACTCAGGACCCTACACTTGCCAGGCAAGCGCTTATTCTACTGAGCTATCTCCCTGGCCCGATCCTTCTTTATTACTGAATAGTCCTCCCTTGTTTTGAAAACATATCTTTACTCATTTGTCATCAGTTAATGGGCATTTGGTCTGTTTCCAAGATTTTAGTATCACAAACTGTACTGCTATAAACATGGGTGGGCATGTACAACTGTGGTACATATTAAATGGACAAAAACTAAAAGTTTTCACTCTAAAATCAAGAACAAGACAAGGATGTGTATCATCACCATTCCTATTCAGTATAGTTCTGGAAAATATTAGACAGAAAAATTGAACAAGACAAAGAAATAAAAGGAATAAAGATAAGAAAGGAGGAAGTTAAATTGCCGTGATTTGTCAATGACACAATACTCTGCATAGAAGACTCCACAAACCCCACCAAAAGACTTCTACATTTATCAACAAAATTTAGTCATGTAGCTGGATATAAAGTCAACACTCAAACATTAATATAATTCTTGTACATAAACAACAAACTCACTGCAAGAGAAATTAGAGAAACACATTTCACAGTAGCATTTTAAAAAATGAAACAGGAATCAATCTAACAAAGGAAGATCCACACATTGAAAATTACAGTACTCTGAAAAAAGCAACTGAAGAGGATATAAAAAAATGGAAAATATTCCTTGCTGTTCAGTAGGAAAAACATATGTAGTGAAAATGGCTGTGCTACCTAAGTTGTTATATAGATCTAATGCAACCCCAATCAAAATATCAATAGTATACCTCTTTGACCTAGAGAAAACATTCCTAAACCTCACTGGGAATCAGAAGAGACCTAGAATAGCAAAAATAACTCTGGGCAACAAAGGCAAGGCAGGAGATAGCTCAAACCCTAACCTGAAATTACACTACATAGATACAGTGATTTAAAAAAAGGGCCAGCCTTTTAGCTCAGTGGACTAAAGCGCCTGCTTAGGCAGGTGCAGTGACCAGGGTTTGATCCCTGCTGTGCCATGTTGGCCCTGCCCCCAGGGCATGCTGAGACAGAGATTGAGACTGGGGTGTGGTGGTGTGTGCCTGTAATCCCAGCTCTTAGAGGGTGAAAAACAGGAGAATCACTACAAGTCTGATCTGTGTAGTGAGACCCTGCACACCCTGTACTAAATACATTTAAAAAAAAAAAAAAAAAAAAAAAAAAAAAAAACAGCATGGTCTTGACAAAAAATTTCCCAGACCCAAGGATCAATGGAACAGATTAGAAGATGCAAAAACAACTCCAAACACACTCAGGTACCCTATCTTTGACAAAGGGGCCAACTACCTTCACTGGAAGAATGTAGTTATTTGTTTAAACCAAAACTAAATAAATAAATAAAGTCTGCTGCATCAGTTAAATCTTCCTCTCATGAAAATTTTTCCTGTAGCATGATGCAATTTGTAACAGTAGAACTTGCAAAATTTGTGACAGTCTTCTCAAACCCTGCTGCTGCTTTATGAACTAAGTTTCTGGAGTGCTCTAAAATGAATCCCTTACTGTCACGTCAGTAGCATCTTCACCAGTTGATTCCATTTATAGAATTCACTTTTCTTTCTTATGCATGAAAAGTAACGCTTCATTCATTAAAGTTTTATCAGGAGAATGCAACAATTGGGCCACATCTGCAGATTCTGTTTTTAATTCTGGTTCCCTCACTGTTTCTGCTGATCTGTAGTTATTTCTTCTACTGAAGTACTTGTTCTAGGGCTCTTAAACTTCATACTGAATCTACTCTCCTGTACTCTATAAATAGAATATCCAAACCAGTCATTGTCATCCATAAGGGTTAAAACTAGCTTCCTTCATATCCTACTGATGCTGAGATTTTGGGCTACCCCTCTCAGAAGCAGTATATATTGAACCCAGCGTCTCACACTGAGCTATACTCCAATTTTTTTTGTGTTCAGTTGCCTGGGCCAACCTCAAACTTATCATTTACCTGCCTTTGCCTCCCATGGAACTAAAGATATACCCTACCATACTTGGCCATACACGTTCTCAGTGGCGTCTAGAAATGGCTCCTTCACAGAAGTTTTCAATTTAATTTTCCCAGAGGAAATTTCCATGTTAGAGGAATCACCACCTATAGCATAGTTATAGCCTTATTAAATAAATTCCTCCAATAATAAGATTTGAAAGTTTAAATTACTCCTTCACTCATGGGCTGCCAAATGGGTACTGTGGTAGCAGGCATACAAACAGTACTAATCTCACTGGACAGGTCCCACACAATGAATGGTGACCAGGTGCATTGTCAGTGAGCAGTAGTGTTTTGAAAGAAATCTTTTTTTTTCCTCTGAGAAGTATTACTCAATAATGGGCTTTAAATATTCAGACACCGTATAAAGAGATGTGCTGTCATCCTGGTTTGGATATTCCATTTATAGAGTACAGGAGAGTAGACTCAGTATAAAGTTTAAGAGTCCTAGAATTTTTGCAGCAGTGTGTGGGCGTTGACTTCCACTTCACATGCTCAGTCACGTTAGTACCTAGCGAGAGAATGTCTGGCCTTTAGAGCTTTGAAGCCAGGCACTAACTTCTCCTAGCTATGAAAGCCTAATGGCATCTTCTTCTAATACAAGATTGTTTCACTTACACTGAAAATGTGGTAGGTAGAGTCACCTTCCTCTCTTATCTTAGCTAGGTCTCCTGGAAAACTTTCTGTAGTTTCTCTCCATCAGTCCTCGCTGCTTCCCTTTGCACTTCTATGGTATGAAGACAGATTCTTCCCTAAACTTCATGAATAATCTGTGCTACCTTCAAACTCTTCTCATGCACTTCTTCATCTCTTTCAGCCTTCATAAGGTTGAAGACACTTAGGCCTCACTCCAGATTAGTCTGTCACTTAAGGGATTGTTGTAACTACTTTAACCTTCCATTTAGACCACTAAAACTTTCTTCCTACCAAAATTCAGGCATTTTGCTTTCTTATCATTCATGTATTCATTGAAATAGCACTTTTAATTTTCCTTGAGAATTGGGATTGGTTTAGTCACAGACTGGCTGTTTGGCAAAAAGTTCTACTAGCTGTTGGCCTCTATTGGCTCCTAGCATGCCTCCTCACTAATTGCTTGTAGCTTGAGATGTATGAGAGCCAGGGTGCTTTTCTTTTCACTTGAACAGCTGCAGGTCAATGTACAAATGTCTGTTCACATAGTCTTAAAATCGCTGTGTCACAGGGAATGAGGAGGCTTAAGGAGAGAGGGAGAGATGTGGAAGCAGCCAGTGGGTGGAGTCACCAGAAAACACATGTACTAAATTCACTGTCTCGCAAGAATGGCTTCTTAGCACCTCAAAGCAATTACAGGCTTCAAAACTCACTCACAATAGACCACACCAATGGATATATCAATAATGGAAAGGTTGGAAATACTTTAGACATTAACAAATGCCACAGAGACATGAAGTGAGCACGGGCTGCTGGGAAAATGGTAGCTATAGACTTCATCAACACAAGGCTGTCATGAAGCATGTCTCCAAAATAGCACAAAATAAAGCAAAATACTGTGCCTATAATATACTGTATTTGTGATGAGGAGCCTGATTATTAATGGACCACATCATTAGGAATCTGGTATTTTGAGTAATAGAATTCAGCCATGAAGCTCTGTTCCAACTACTTTTTTGTTTGTTTTTTTGGTACCAGAAATCAAACTCAGGACTTTGTGTTTGCCAGACAGATGCTGTGTCACTGAGCTATATCCCTGGCTGCAGATACTTTTTAAAATTTAATTGAACGGCTGTTTTAGTCAACGTTACCATAAAATTTGGCAGCATTTAATATACTAACTATATA
>NW_004524763.1:4003548-4011366 GCF_000260255.1 Octodon degus | reverse complement strand
AAGAATCAATTTGAATAAAAAATTAATATTTTAGTCATTATATTGGCAGAAAATTTTAAGCTCAATAATATTCAGTGCTGATTGAACTAAAAGAAAAATGAGTATTCTTATGCTTCTGGTGTCATTAACATATTAAAATTCTACTCTGGTAATTTTATTTCATATAATTTCCTAGTGTTAAATGTAGCTATGAAGATGCTAGTCACAAAATTTTTTGTACTGAAAAACACTGGAAATTCATGAATAGCAGTCAAGGCTTATGGATATGTTTATTATAGTCATGCTATGTATGAGATAGTTTGTGCTATAAAAATGAGCTAGATTTGTAGGAATTGACCTGTTTGAATGACATTGAATGATACGAATTTTGGTGAAATCTTGCTTACATGGTCACTCACCTCCCACCTTTAGCACCACTTTCTTTGTGACCTGTCCAACTGCTGTTCCCACGTAGCAGATGTAAATTCCTTCATCCAGAAGGCTTAGCCTTCTGAAGTATAGAGAGGCATTCCCATTTTGAATCTTGCTGTGGAATAGAAAGGTCCTGTTTGCAAATTTAGGATCTTGGTTTTCCAAATGGTCACTGCCTCTGTAGTAACTGTGAACATTGGAGTTATCTTGGTTCTTCCAGTGAATTACAACATCAGGCTCATTCTGAAATGAGCAAGGGAGAATTATATCTTCACCATATCTTCCAATGACAATCTTGTCATTTGCACTACGATGATGGTTGAAGAAAACTGAAAAGGGTGTATCTAAAATCAAGAGCAGAGACATTATGAAAAGAATTGGTGGTGAGTGCCTATTGAGAATTATATACAGCTATCTAAAGGAACCTCCTAGCTGAGCAATCTGATCATTAACAGATCTGCCTTTCTAATTATTAGAAAGATAAGATACCATAGAGCTCTGTGTTTGAGTTTCTTCAGTTTTAATTGAGTATCTGTTGTATTCAATGCAACTGTGAGGATTGGCAACAGTCCAAAGAACAGATACACCAGCTTGCTACCACTTGATCAGTAGTCTTCTCTAGCTTCTGATCCCGGAAGGCTGCAGTACTGGTAATACTCATGGTAAAGGCGCCTGTTGGCTTTCAATTGTAGAGCACATTCATTTTATACCCATTAAAACAATAAGTAGTTTATCCAGTTATCATAGTCAGAAGGCCCCCAAAGAATGACAGACTTATTGATGGGGTCACAAAATATTTAGTTAGGAAATATATGTAAGGAAAATGCTAGGGTCAATAATCTGTTAGAAATATCTAGATGCTAGTCTCAAGCAGGGGAGTATGTAGACAGGAGAAGCCTAAAAGAAGAAATGAATTTCGGACCACTCACTAGATGTGCTATAAGTCAGTCAAACCAAGAGTTAAAAAAAAAATTCTGAATAAAAATGTGGAACACCAATCCTCCTGATTTAAGTGCTTCTGTTGTGTACTGTCAATTTCAGAAGTTAATTTCAAAACGCAAATGAATTCAGTGTGACTAAATTTTTTGCAAAGAAAACATACCTGGTCACTTTATATTATAAAGAATATCTAGTTTATTTGACCAATTCAGAAAACACTTTAAGTAGATATTTTGTTTCTCTTTGGTATATAAGTAGTTAAGATGAGAAAGTTTAGTGCTTTATAAAAAATATGAATAAACTCCTTTGGACCTTGGCCAAGGACACCCAAGATGGAAGAATAAGGAACTCAAGTGGCTCTGCCACAGGCTTTTACCCCTGCTTGCTCCTTTTGGCTCTTTCCACTATGTGATAGCCCTTCTGTCTTCTTCAGGGAGATTTAGTTTCTTGGAAGAGATCTAAGAGGATGTGTATTGTAATGAGAGGAATGCATGGAAAGATGAGAAAGAAAGCAGTGAAAATCAGCTTCCCCGACTGTCCACCATACCCCTCTGATATTTCTTTGGATAATTAAAAATGCCTGTCACAGGACTTAACAAAGCTTGTAATATCTTCTGTTAGGTGGTAGATTCAAAGTTTCCATGTAATAAATTAAACTTGCCTTTCGTGTGATTTCATTTCTTGCAGTAGATAACAAAATATAAAACCCTTAATCAAAATGAACAGAAGAAAATATAATTTCTAGTCTTTGTGTAGACTTCTACCCTTTTCCCTATTTCTCATGAACTGATCGCTTAGGAAAGCTCACAATACTTTGGCTGCAGAGAAATACAGCTGGACATTTCTTATCTGAAATGTTTGGAACTAGAAGTATTTTGCAATTTATACATGTGGTCCAAGTCTAATCTAGGCATAAAATAATTCATGCTTCATATGCACCTTATACAAATGGTCTGAAGGGAACTTTGTACAATATTGTCAGTGCTCTTGCATTTTGATTGACCTGTCAGATGAGATCAGGTGTGGAATTTGCCACTGGCACCATCATGTTATCACCTAAAACTTTCTAGATTCTGGAGCATTTTTATTGTGAACGTGCTATCTGAAGCCACTTTGTATTTTATGGTCTTGTGACTATCTAATGATACAAATAACTAGCTCTTGTATTAGAAATTACCTTTAAATGCACAGACAGACTGGATGAGAATGAGAAGGAAAGACAGCACTGCTTGTTCCTTCATGTCTTGTGAAGGTCATAGTATGCTGTCAAAGAGAGGCAGAGAACGCACGTTATGGATTTGAAATAAAAAAGCAACTGAAAAAGATTTACAGTGTCTGAGTCTGTGAGATTAAACTATTGCACATTCACAAAAATAATTATTCTGTAGCCACTAAACATGATACTGTAAAAATTCAGTGGTATGACAGTTCTTAACTTATTATAGGAGACTATAACACAATTTTAAATAATATAGTCCATTTGCAAAGGAACCCACACCTTCTCCACATAGAACACTATCAGGGTCCATCACTAAGTGTAGTCTAGATGCTGACTTGGAAGAGCAGGTCTCACCTCTGGAGCAGGGCCTGATGTACGATAGGGGCAGACAACGGCTATTGAATGAATGGACTTGACATTTGCTCACCAGTGGTTCTCTGGATTGGTTTCTATTATTTATGAAGCATTCTACAATGGATACACATTGCTTTTATAGTGAAATGTGCCAAACATTAATTCAAGTGCCAGTGATGTTAGCTATGGCTTTATTTATCATCACACATATAAAGAACAACTGAAACTTTGAAATGTACCCATAAATACACAGCACTAGTGAAAATGCTAAGGTCATGATTTGCAAAAGGCTTTTCAAAAATAAGACAGTGAGACAGCAGAAGTGGGAGAAGGAGAGCAAGAGGGGAAGGGAGAAAGGAGGTGGGCAAGAGGGAGAGAGGGAGAGAGAGAGAGAGAGAGAGAGAGAGAGAGAGAGAGAGAGAGAGAGAGAGAGAGAATATTGCAAAACAGAAAAAACAGTGAAGTAACAAGTAAAATATAACAGTTTTTTCTTGGATGATGGGATTATAGTTAATTGTTACTCTTCAATAAATAGCTTTTAAAAAGAATATCATATAATTTGTTTGAAAAATCCCTAAAAGAATATTTTAGAGAAATCACTTCGCAGTTCTAGTACTGGAAAAAATATGTTCTAAATTCAGTGTGAGGTGTGAGATGGTAGAATGTTTAAAACACCCTAAAAGGTAAGATTAGACTCCTTCACCAAAATAAAACCCAGTAGGTTAATAATTTGTGATTTTATTTTTACACTTTAAATATCAAAAGAAAATAATTAAATGTATAACCTGAAGAGATGATCTTTCAACAAGACTACATTTTGCTTATAGATATGCCTATAGAAATATCTGAAATTGTCCAAACAAATTAAATATAAGTAGGGAAAACTTTACTAGTTTCCATCCATTTTACAGCAATATACAAAATATTTTATAAAATAATTTTTTTATCTTTTTGAGACAGGGTCTCACTATATACTTCAGGCTGGCCTTGAGCTCCCTTTGTACCCCAGAGTGGTCTCACTTTCAATGATCCTCCTGTCTCAGCCTCCTGAGTAGTGTGATCACAGGCATGTAACACCTAGTCCAGCTCAAAGTAACATCATTGTAAAATACTAAGTTATCAAAATAATTTTATATTTCTTACTATAAATGCACTTTCATGTATAATACATGAAAGAATATGCACCACAACAATTATTTCTGAAAGAGATTACAAGTAATTGATAAACTTATTTTTCTTTCTTCTTTTTTTCATCTTTTATTTATTTATTTGGTACAGGGTCTTGCTATGCAGCTCGAACTTGTAGTGATCCTCCTGTCTCAGCCTCCTGAGCTCTGGGGTTACAGGCATGTGTCACAATGGCTGGTGTTTTCTGGGCCTGGAGTTCCAGGGCTTGCATAGCGTGTGGTACCCTAGCCCTAAACACATCTTTCTACTGTGAAAATATATAAATATTCAATAATACTTTTGATTTTTATAGGCCATATAAAAAACTAAAATTTAATCTCAGCCTCTTTCCAAGCAAAACTGACCTGAAATCTCCCTTGTTTCACATAATCTTGGGACACGTCTTGGTGCTGCCCACTCTCACACAGGCTTACGTGGCCCTCTTCATAAGGCCTCCAGTGAATTCTGGCTTCTCTTGCAAGCTACAGCATCTCTCTTCAATTTCCCTTTCCACTGATGATCTTGTTTCACTAGTTTCGAGTAGTTATGAGCTCTGCTTCTTTCTCCCAGCCCAGTCCAGCAAGCCTACTCACAGTGGTGTCCACTCTAGGTCTCTAGACACGCTCCTAGCCCAGGCTAAGCCCTGCACTGAGATCTGCAACCCACACATTTTTTTAAGGATAAGAAGAATTTGTTGAAAGAAAGAAAGCTCTGTCTGAGATGGACAAAAGGAACCTGGGAAGATCCCAAACACTTTTGAACTCAAGAAATATGTCTCTCCCATTGTATCCTTTCTCACTGTATAACCAACTTCTTTCTGCTAGACCAATTCCATAATCATGAATATTCTGATATTGCACATCTTTAAAAAATGAGAAAAAGCACTCAGATTCCCCTTTGACTCTTGATTTTATATCTACCTATTCTTAAGCTCCATTACTCTAAAAATGATTACCCCCACTTTCTTCTTTACAATCTTCCTTCAATCCATTTAAGGCTCTTATTTGAAAGACATATCAAAATCTTCCATTGTCATTGTCACCAAGAATCTCTGCACTGCTGGAACCACTGATATCATTTGTCATCTCAACCTCACAGTGGTGCTCAACACACTGGTCTGCTGCTTTGCTCTTGTAAAATTCTGCTCATGGTTTCCTCATTCTCCAAGTTTTCTGTTTCCATGCGTTCTTCCTTTTCCTCTTTTGGTTCTCTCCTGCCTGCCCTATTTACAATATAGGACCTCCCCAGTCCCACTATTTTCTTCCTACTTTCTCTCTGGATGAGTCCCGCCATGCTCCATCTATATGCCAAGGAGTCTCAAAGTCCTTGAGGTCATATGTTGTACTGTTCACTTGCTTGTGTTTCCCTATGCACACCATGAGGTTAACAAGAACCCCAATTCCTGCTTCATTGCCTTTCTGTTGCTTTGTACCCCACCTCAAACAAAGCAAGAGGACAGAAAATCCCACGGTCTTCTTGCCATCTTCATCCAAATAAAGGGGGCCAAATTTTCCAACTCAGGTCAGAAAATTAACCTTGATTTCCCCATTCCTACATGCCCCGTATCTAACCTATTAATTTATTTTTACTTATCTGCTTCTTTCCAACCTCACAGCTACCATGATGCCCCAAGGCTACTGTAATCTCTTGCACGTGTATCTAAAAATAGACATCAGGCTGGTGACAGTTCTCTACTCTTACTTCCTGATAATCTACCATCAACACCATTGTCAAGAGCTATATTTTTAAAACACATAAGTCACTCTATTATCCTAATTAAATCCCTGCAGTAGCTTCCTACCCCACTCAGTAAGATACAAACTTCTTCCCTAATCTATCAAGCTTTACATACTCTGGTTCCTGATTCTGTCTGCTTTTTCAGTCTCTCTCACAGCATCCCATGACATACATCCTCAAAGATTCATGTATACAGGCACTTCAATTCAAAGGTCAGCCTGAGCTGAAAATTGAGTCCTTGAAACTATTTAATTCATGAATTTGGAATAAAATGACGAATGACAGTAACCCACTTATCATCTAAGATAAAGTACTATGAATAAAAATATATATACTCAACCTCTTCTACACAAAGGCTTGATTTAGCACTGTTGAAATAATTTCAACATTCAGCTAAGTGAGGCAGTTAATGAGTAGTTGGCCCTATTTTTATGCCTCAGTTTTATTTTTAGACATTTATATCCCCTCCCCAAAAGTACCAGAAAGCTTCCACCTTGGATTAAGCTGAAGCTATCCAAGTTGCAATCAGAACGCTTACAAAAGGGTTCAGATGTTAGGAGCATCTTGTTCTGGTGCATTTTGGCTAGATTCCAGATGTGAGGGAGAAGGGCAAAGACAGCCGGCCCCTGTAACGAGCACACCAAGAAGAAATCCAGATGCTAAAACTAATCAGACAGAAAAGAAAATTGAGGCCATTTCTACAAGCATAAAATAAGAACCAGTTATCCCTGCACCCAACTTAATAGCTACAGACAAGTTGACAGGAGCCATCAGTACTAATTGTGAGAACGATGACACACGTCACTAGTGGTGAGTCAGATTTTCAGGCGCACACGTTAGTAACACTCAAGCCTGGTAGAGCCTCATAACTTCTGGTCTCCATCTGGCCAAGCCACAGAGGAGGTCAGCGCTCTTTTTTGCAACGAATGTTTCACAATGCTCTCATCATCATCAACATTCTGAATTCCTTTGAGGAAAATCAGCCCCCAGTGGCTGCAGACTTCTTTGCATTGTCTTTAAATTCATTGCCTCTCAATAGTGCACATGGCACTGAGCCAATTTGTGAAAGAAATGGAAACAGAAGGAAAACTGTAGCATCCTGGGGATTTCTCCTCAGGATCCACTTAGATTTTAATGACATCGACTTTGTTTTGACAGCAAAAGAACAACACAACAATATTAGGATTACCTATTTCTCTCTACTCAAAATATCTCTTCTCTGATGTTTCACAGAGCAACTCCACCACTGAGGGGTTCCAACATTGGGTAGGAACATTCAATTCTGGAAAGCACTGCCTTTGTCTTGGCTCTGTTTCACTTAGTGTCTTGTTTGTTTTCTTATGGAATCCAGGCTGAGAGTATGTAGGGGTGCATTTTTGAGGAGGCACAACTGCAGGTCAGTGACAATAAAAAAATTAAAAATGGAGAAGTTAAATGAGGAAGAATGGAAAGAAGATACAAGACTGTGGCTGCCTTACCAGCTGCCAGTGCAGAACAAAAAACAGCCACTGGCTCGGTACATGTTCTAAGAACCACAGCACCTCAAGATAAACCACCGTGGGAAGAGACCTGAAGGAACTTATCTTTAGCTGTCCCCCACTAATTAGTCTTCCCAGGGTCAAAGTAACTACCACTTCTTCCTTGTTCTGCATCTGGCCCTCAGCACAGCCACCACTGAAGCTAAGGGCCATTCTCCACTGTGTGGCATTCTTATTTGAATCTGGAAATAAAAAGCAAGTGATTCCAGTCTTGTGAGTTTTTTTGGGAAATTACAGTGGAAGACATGTTGAAACTGGCCTCTCCAGGGGATCCAGGGTCACTGATGACATTCAGAACTATTGCAATGATACAGGGACCTGCATCTGTTTCATTTAGTGTCTTGTTTGTTTTCTTATGGAATCCAGGCTAAGAGTATGTAGGGATGCATTTTTGAGGAGGCACAACTGCAGGCTCTTCTCTCTCTCTCTCTCTCTCTCTCTCTCTCTCTCTCT
>NW_004524763.1:3989371-4001871 GCF_000260255.1 Octodon degus | reverse complement strand
CCCATATGTCTATAGGAACCCAAGGCGCTATTTCTATAAATGCTTGCTTGCATCAGTTCAGTGTGTTGTAATCATTAAATAATTTAACAAAATTCATTTAATTAATTAAATAGGAGGACAAGAACAAACTTGGTAACCCTACAACAATGCTTTGGAACAGCTAAATGAAAGTCAGCCACAGGAAAGGAAAAATCTGCTATTAGTTTTTTTTACAAAAGAGTTAATAGGAAAAGATTAAGAGAAAATTAGAAAGTCCAGAAGGAGTTGATCTCCTCTGTAATAATTTCAATGTAAACATTTTTGGGCACTTTCAAAGAACAAGAACTAAAACTATGGGATACTACATTACGGATTTAGATAGCATGAAAAGATAACATAGAAAAAGAAAGAATAGCCTCATACTCAGACTAAGACCTTGACTTCTTCCTTTCCAGAACCTTAGAAAATATGGATAGACATCTATGTTTTAAGTTTATGAAATTCAAAATATAATTTAGGTACTTAATTTTAAAAAAAACCAATCAACAACTGGACCTGATTATGTCATATATAAGGATTTTCAACTCAAGCAATGAAAAGTTTAAAATAATGGAATAAATTCTCACCAAGGAACTAGGTATGGTTTGGGGAAGAAAGATCCTCCAGAACTGAAAGTTGTAGGGTCTTGCCCCACCCTAAGGTGGAAGGTGTATCCCAACTTAAAGCCTTGCCTGGGTAAAGGAATGGAAGCAGCCATCAGACTGAACGGAGCCCTGATGGGGCATGCCAGATGACTTCCTGACTCCATGCTTTAAAGGTAGTCCCAGCTCAGCTTAGGTAAGACACTAGCACCATGGCTCTGGTATGTGCTGACTGGGGATCCCAGGGGTCTCTCCTGGTTTCAGTAGAAACATAAGTAGTAATGTGGGCCAGGCGGTGTTTGTGAACGGTCACTGAACCCAAGGGTGCATGTCTGTTTCTCCCTATTTACCCAGTTCTGTACAGACCTTTTACAGTCTCTATAGTGTGGACTGGGAGAGTAAGGAAAGGCAGGAGCAATGAAAGTGGTGGCACCTTAGTCTGGCAACGAGTGTTAGAAGTAGGGAAGGAGATTGGAGTGTTCAGAAGGAAAAGTTTGCTGAAGAGGAGGGTCATGGCCTTCATCACCTCTACAACCATCCTGCTCATGCTGTTTGGCTGCCTGGGCATCTCCAGCTGCTTCCAGCTACTGCAGTGGGTTTGCATGAAGGCCTACCAGGGGAACACTGAGGTGTGGTCACAGGCGCCACCTCAGGCCTGAGGAAAAACGCACTAAAGCCTTCCATGCTGCAGTGCTATACTGGCCTTGTGTGGCCAGAATATGGAGGCTCTTGAGGAACTTGCCTGAGAGCTCAAGGCCTCTTGTTTGCCACCGAAGCAGACACATGAGCCCTACACAGTAACCTTCAACCTTAGGGGCCATAATGGCTGCAGGAGCAGAGATCGATCCTGCAGTGGTTTGGCTATGTGGGCATCCTCATCAATAATGCTGGCGTTAGCTACCATGGGGCCAGAATGGACAGTGTATTAGGTGTGGACAAGAAGGTTATGGAGACAAACTACTTTGGTGTTGTAGCTTTAACATTAGCTCTCCTGCTGTTCATGATCAAGAGGAGGTAAGGACACACTGTCACCATTAGTAGCATCCAGGGCAAAATTAGTATCCCTTTCTGTTCAACCTATGTAGCACTCAAGCATGTCACCCAGGCATTCTTTAAATGTCTGCATGCTGAAGTAAAACAGAATGGTACCAAGGTGACTGTCATCAGCCCTGGCTGCATCTGCACCCATCTATCCATAAGTGCTGTCACAGGTGATGAGTCTAGATGTGGAGCGAAGGCCAGGAACACAGCTCAGGGCCGGAGTCCTACAGAGGTGTGTTAGCAAGATGTTCTTGCTGCTGTGGGGAAGAAGAAGAAGAAGAAGAAGGAGAAGGAGAAGGAGAAGGAGAAGGAGAAGGAGAAGGAGAAGGAGAAGGAGAAGGAGAAGGAGAAGGAGAAGGAGAAGGAGAAGGAGGAGGAGAAGGAGAAGGAGAAGGAGGAGGAGGAGGAGGAGAAGGAGGAGGAGGACAAGGACAAGAAGAAGAAAGAGGAGGAGGGGAAGGAGGAGGAGGAGGAGAAGGAGGAGGAGGAGAAGAAGGAGGAGAAGAAGAAGGAGGAGAAGAAAGATGTAGTCCTGGCTGACTGGGTACCTTCCTTGGCCATTTATCTTCACAGTCTGGTTCTTGGGCTCTTCTTCAGCATCCTGCCAGGGCCAGGAAGGAGCAGAAATCCAAGAGCTCCTAATGTGGATCAGAGCTAGGCTGAGAAGCAGCACTTTCCTGGGCTTGGTTGATGCACAAGGGAGAGCTGCATTTGATGATACTTGAATGGAGGTTTGTCTCTGTTATGGTTTGTGTCTAGGTGTCCACCCAAAGCCTCATGCAGTCTTGGGGCAGCTTCTGGAGTTTGTGAATGATTACTGTGGGTGTGGATGCTGCACCTGCCCTGGGGCAGGTAATCTGCATTACAATGTAAAGTGGGAAGAGAAGCCAGCTGCTTGAGCTGCTGCTACCCCTCCCTTGTGCTCTTGGCTCTTTGCCACCACATGAAAGGTTGCCCTCTGCCGTGTGCCCCTCTGCCTTGGAGCCAGCTGAGTGTGGACTGAAACCTCCAGTAACTGGGAGCTAAATTAACCTTTCCTTCCTTCATTTTGAGTGTTGGGTATTTGTCGGGTATTTTTCGAGAGAAGAGTAGCTAAGACAGTCTCACAGATGGATATAGTGACAAAACACTTCTCTGGTGTGGAACCAGGCAACAAGCTTCTTCCCTCGGTGAGGGGTAAATACATAAAGAATATGGAGCAGGGCTGAAACACCAAAAATACAAATGAAATGACTGGAACAGAAAGTCATAGCCTTCAAGGACTAAGGAACCATGTGTCCTTTGAATTCCAGCCCCACCAACTCCTAGAAATGGTGTTAGTCCTTCAATCAGAAGATGCCATACAATCACCTGACCCAGCTGTTCTCATAATTGACTTATCCATGACCACCTTGGTGATAGTTCTATTTGAGAGACAAGCTCCAGTGCTTGAGTGTGGAGTGTATAGCTTCAGGAACTCATTATTCATATTATTTCCAGGCCTCTGTGATGGCTCCTGCAGCACAGAAGCCACACTAATGTGTGGTGGCTTATTTGGCACATCCCAAGAGATCCCCACTCTAGCACCAATAGGAATTCCTCATGTTCCCTGGGACTCTCAGCCCAGCTTCAAGCAGAAGATGAAATTATTAAAGGAGACAGCAGCCAAAGGGAGAGACCCCTGCATGGCCTCTAGTGCCCTAGAACATGAAGCCTTGGGAGATGAGTCTGAATAAAAAACAAAACACACACACCCCAAAAAATAACCTCTCACCATGATAACATGAGCCAGATTTCTATAATGCAGAGAAGGATCAACCATGCCTAAAAGCCAAAGAATGTGACTACACTGAGATAGGAAGCTTCCATGTTGATTTAGGCATATCATCTAATTTTTGATATAATTCCATCCTATGCTGGTTAAGGTTGTTATATTTAAATATGCCTATTGAATGGTAAGTGATATATCCAGTACTCGGCATCCCCACAATGATATTAATCATTTCAGTTCAATCCCTGTGTCATCTTTCCACATCCAGAAATAAAGAACCCCTTATATCTGTAATTCAAGGCTTTAGAGAAGGTGACCCATAACTGAACATCAAAATCAAGGATTTAGAGTGAAAAGGAAGAAAAAAAGTCCTCACAAAGCTCAACTCCAGCTGCACACTTCAGAGTTTTTATGAAATAGTGCTTTATAATGGGCTACTTTTGCAAAGTTCTTAGGCCTGTGTACACATGAATTAGTGGCTCTCAGTCCTTAGAATTTAAAGCTGTTCATGACCTAAAAACCTGGTACATAAGAAAGGAAAAAAATGCTGGCCCAGCTCAGCACTCCTCTCCAAAGTAGACAGGTTCTCACGTCTGCCTCGTACCAGTCAGGCTCCTGGACAGCTCAGGGTCAGGTTTGCCAAGAACTTTTGTTTATGAGGTTCTATTGCTCCAGCTCTGTGCCCTCCTCACAGACCATTCTTAAGCTATGTTCAGAAAATATTAGAGTTCTGAGAATCAATAGAAAATAAAACACTTCCAATTCATCTTGACCACTTAGGAAACAGGACTGAGTTTTTCTTTGAACGATACTTCCCAACGTCAGTATTAGGAATAACTACTGTGAGGACAACAATATGCAATGTATTAATTATTGTAACTGTCCTACTAACCTGTTTTGAGACTGTCTCATTGCTCTTTCTTTCTCAATAAAATTAATATAAAAAAGATACTTCCCAATGTCAGCCAGCAAGCATAACATCATTTCTGCTTTTAAAATATGCAATTTAAGAATTTCCATCAGTTTTTTGAAAATAGCAGTTAATGTGTAAAATCCTAACCTTGACTAACTCTGTATACTGATATCTGCGAACTAAGCAACTATATTGAAGGCAACAATGTGTAATATAAGCTCTAAATACCTGTCATCTTGGTTTGCTAAATGTGTACCATTTCTAATGCCATATCAATTATTACTATACTCTTTAAGAAAATTTTTTTAGAAAAAGGTAATAAAAGAAAGAGAGACAAAAACAAAACTTTAAGATTTCTTGAAAGCATGTGGTAATGTTCAATCATATGTCCAATCTTGCATAACTGTATCTGTCAATCTGAGCAACAGATTTGACGATAAAAAGATAATATATAAATGATTGTTAATAAGATATTCTTGTTTTAAAAATCTGTAACATATGATTGTTGTATGTTACCCTGTTTCTGTGTTTGTTTTTGTTTTTGTTACTTTTGTTTTTACTCTTCAAAATAAAATTATATAATAAAAATGTGCAATCTGAACATCACCTGCAGATCACAAGCTGTGCAAGAATGAGTCAAACAGCCTTTAATCGCAAAAAGCTCAGTCTAGTACCAAATGGTGGGGAGAGTATGTACACAAATAAATCATAATGCTGCCTTCCAAGCAGCCATGAGGGCTCCCGCCTGATGCCATTGAAGAGCAGAGAAAAAAGTGCTGAAGGCTTCTGAGTTGTACGTAGTAAAGCTTCTAGAAGCTTCAGTCCTGTTTTGTTGTTAAGCATTTAGGACAGGGTCTACAGGGTCTCAATACATAGATCCAACTTGTAGCGATCCTCCTGTTTTCAGCCTCCCAAGTGCTGGGATTACAGGCGCACCACCACACCATCTCAATTGCCCTCTCAGCATGTCCCAGGGGTGGGGCCAGCAGGGCAGGCCAGGGATCGAAATCTGGCCACTGCTCTCTGCCTAAGCAGGTGCTTTAGTCCACTGAGCTATCTGGCTGGCCCTAAAAGCTTCAGTTTTGGAGAACAAGGAAAAACTGGCCCAAAAGACAGAAAAGAGGCAAGCGAGGGTGGGTAGATACTCCAGACAGACAACAGAACAAAGACACAGCAGCAAGAGAACAGAAATCCTATGTGGTGATTAAACCAATCAGGCCACATGGAACAGAAAATACAGGAAGGATATATAAGGATAGGTCAGTCTCAGTCTTGTAAGCCATGCTAAGCAAGTAGAAAGCTAATGATGGAGTAATGTTTCAGAAAAATCATATCTGTGAGATTACAGTGGCTGGATACAAGAAAGCCACCCTGCAGGGACGAGGTAAGAATGCAGCAGGAAACTATTTATTTATTTATTTATTTATTTATTTATTTATTTATTTATTTTGCTGTACTGGGGATTGAACTCAGGCTCTTATTCTACTGAGCTATCTTCCTAGCCTCAGGGAACTATGTAAATGCAAACTTAATAGTGTAAAATGGTGGAGTATGAAAGAACAATGTGGTAAACAGCAGAACCATTTCCCTACTTTCTTTCTGGCAGAACTCCTTCTATTCCCAGCCCTGTGCAGTATATGAACACCTTTTACTAAATGGAGAATTGAAGAAGTGTTCAGAAAATGTACATAAAGTAGTTTAGGGCTGGAGAGGAGGAGTTCTTTCTATATGGGAGAGACAGTTTAAAGACATGACCATTGAGAAGTGACCGTTGCACGAGGCCTGGGGTCAGAGATGAAAGCCACTTAGAATACCTCAAGTTGAAAGTATCTGAGTAACCATGTTTACATGACTCTTGATGTTGGACCCAAGTTTCAATGTTTATTTGTCCCACTTCCGATCCTGTTCGAAGGGATAGAGGAAAGTGTGATTTTTGTACTGCTTTGTTTCCAAAATAAACAACTGAAATTGGTAGGATTCTCAGCCTGACTAACTATATATGCTGATACCTGTTTCCAAAATAAACTACTGAAATCAAACTGGAAAAAAAAAGCTGTTTGGAGATTGTTTTTGATAATGAGATACAAGGAAGTCTATTGAGGGAGCTCTGTGGAAACCTGTTTCCTTATAAATAAGATAGATGTAAGAGCAGGGTGGGAAACCCCTTGTCCACTTTCTATACGACGATTTGATGCCCATAGTTCTAACAACCACTTTGCAGGTATGAGAGAACGTGTGTAAGGTTTAAAGAGTCCGCATGATAAGAATGACAGAGCAGGAATGTGGAAAGATTCTGATTTTACAGTGACATCGCTGAGTCCCTTCTTTCTAGCTACTCTGGGCTCCTTACACTTAACTGTCATTAAATTGATACATTTAAACAGTTTTGAATGGGGATGGTATATATCCCCCAAACAGCCTAAAATGAAAATAATTGGTGGGAAAAATAGCTGATGAAGAGCTATGACACAGGAACTGGGCTCTGCTTTTATCTATATAAACAGATCACTGAAAAGTATAATCTTATATCTTACCACAAACAAATGAAGAAAGAAGCTACATTGCATTTTAAGACAGTAAAGAAACATGAATATGTTTAGTAACTGTAGCAAAAAGACTTGATTTTGAAGCTACAACAAACATTAGTTATGAGCCATTAGAACTTCGTAGTTAAATTTAATGTGCCTTATGTTTTCTATAGGAGCTCTCTAACAATAAAACTGCATTAACCTTAAAATTTCTATTTTCTTTTAGTGTCAACTTTAAAAGGAAAATACTTTAAAGTGATGTGTCATGTTGAAAATATAGAGGATTTCTAACAAAAAACAACAAGAGCATTTGGCTAGCTATTTCATTCTCTGAGATGCTTGTTTCTTTTTTGTTTATTTAAAAAAAAAACTACACACACAAATGTAAATACACAAATATGTTTTCAAGCTGATTAAAAATTAAACCTATAAAGCAGTAAAGCAACTTTATAGCATATAGTTAAGACTTGAATATTTGTAGAAAGAATGAATTTAACATCTCATAATTATCGGTACTTAAATACTCTAAATTTCTTGAATTTATAAAATTAAAGTACAGAAAGGACAATATAAAAGCTTTAAATTTGTATATAGACATTCACATTCAGAGAATATGAGTTCAAAACACTTGATCATATGACTATGTCAGCCCATTCACATAAATCAAGGCATATATATATATATATATCAGCTAGGCCAAAGTCTCCTCAGTTTTATTTGTTTCTAAAGTTAGAAATTTCTGGATTTAGTAAAGGCATTGTCAAATCCATGCAGAAAGGAGGAGTAGGAAACCAACCAGGGGTAATACGTAGGATAAGAGTTTTTATAACTAGGCAGCTTTGCCCAAGTGTCCAGGCAGTGAAATCCAGACCCAGCAGGACTCCCTGCAGAGGCGGTCCTGCTTCTCCTTGCACTGGTCCCTACTCCATTACTACCAGAAGATTTGTGACTGCCTTCTATAAAAAGCGTGCTTTTGCTCATCTCATCGTTCTATCAGACCTATGTTCTGAGAGTCCCTCCCTGTCTCAGTTTGTCCACTCTTGTTTTTCCCTAGACCTTAGCCCCTCTTTCAGCATCCACCTTCCTTAAGCCTGTTGCTGCTTCTCATGATGACATTAATTAGCAGTGAGCTTTACCTTCTGAGTCTTATTTCAGCCCACATCTATTCTATCTGATATCATGTACAAAGAACATCCAAGTGCAAAAGGCATATGGCAGACTTGCCACAGAGCACAGAGCACTAGATGGCTTTATGAAAAGGGAATGAGGCCTACAACATCTACTGTCCCATCTTTCCCATCCAGATCAACCCTCAAATAAGAAGAGCTTCACAGGATGAGCCATAGAAAAGCAGGCTGGAGACTCCTAGTAGGCTCGACTAATGCCACAGACACTTGAAGGATCTAAAGACCTCTCAGTAGTCCTACTTTTAAAATTTCTATCACATTCCAATAGCACTGTACAAAACCCTTAACATATGGCTCTTTGGAGGGGCATTTAAGATCTAAAGTACAGTAAAAAGCTCGTAGATTTTTTAACTAGTAATGAACATTCTGATGAGCCCAGTAAACAAATTCATTCAATAGCTACATTTTTGAAAGCCCAAAATAAATTTAAGGAAATGAATAATGTTTACAATGAAAATTACAAAATACCAAAGAAAGAATTTGAAGGAGATACTAAAAAATAGAAAGACATCTCATGCTCATAGATTGAAAGAATCAATGTAGTTAAAATGTCCATACTGTATGAAGGTTTTACAGATTTAATATGATCTCTATCAAATAACAATGGCATTCACCACAGAACTACACAATCTTAAAATTCATAGGGAACCACAAAATACCCTGAATAACCCAAAATATCTTGAACAAAATAACCAAGCTAAAGACATCATAATACCTGAATTCAAAATGTACTGTAAACCTATATAGGACATAGAGCAATGCATTGGCCTAAAAACTGACATTCAATAAACAAAACAGTATGGTATCAGGGTAAATATATGCATCCACATATACTAACTGATCTTTGACAACGATGGTAAAAGTATACACAGGAAAAAAGATAATCTTTTTAATACATGATGCTGGGAAAATTACAAATTCAAATTCAGAAGAATGAAATTATATTCTTGTCTTTCACCATATATAAAACTCAATCCACAGTGAATCAAAGACCTAGATATAAGAACTTAAATTGGGGTGGTGATATAGTTCAGCAGCACAGTGCCTGCCTGGTAAATACAAGGACCTGAGTTCAATTCCTGGTACAAAAAGAAAAGAAAAGAATTTAAACAACTAGTAGAAAACATATGGGAAATACTGTAGGATATCAGTACAGACAATGGTTTTTGGCTAACTCTATAAAAGCATGGGTAATAAAATCAAAACACATAAGCATTATATCAAACTAAGATATTTGTGCAGAGCAAAGAAAACAATCAACATAGACATGAAACAATCTGATGAATAGAAGGAAATATTTGCAACACTTTGCTCATCTGTCACCAGCGGGTAGACACATGGGCTGTCCAGGCTTTAGCAGTTATGCATGAGGTTGGTGCAAATATTCACATATAGGAAAAGAGTTAAAATATTGTACACCAAACTTTTCTTCCTCCTAACCTATATCAATCACTGCTTACTAGAAAAACAGATATAACACAACGTATACAAATCCGTGAGAATTTACAAGATTAGCTAATCCTAAAGTCACTTTTTAGATCTTTTAGTAATGAAACAAAGCCAAAGACATTATCAAACCACACAGGAGATATTCAGCCACTCTTCCCTGGACCCGAAGTGAATTACTGTCTTTTTTTCTTTTTTTTAACCTGTGGTCAGCCTTAGTCAGGAATTAACAGATCAGAAGAACAGATTAAGTATATAAAGATGGGTAAAAGAACCAGTGTGAGTAATGTTTACTGAGAGGTTTTACCTGCTTCAAAAAAAAAAAAGGATTCAGTTTTGCCTTTTCCACTGCATTGCATTGCCAATTTTTTTCCATAATTTTATTGAGAAACAAATAGCAATGAGACAGTTTCAAACCAAATTGGTAGGGCAGTTTCAATAATTAACACACTGCATACATTCTTCCTAGTGGTTAATTGCTGTACAAGATGCGGACTTGATATCCTATTTACAAACACCATTAGAACAAATCCCTCTATTCATTAAGAGATTGTAACTGTATATCTATCCTAACCATTTTGAATACACAGATACAAAATGGACATTCATCTGTATCCCTTTTTTTGTTAAGTTCCATTATTTGAATATTATATGTGTGTTAACTCAGCAAAATATTCTAAAAGAGTCCAGTAGCCCATAATAGTATTGGGTCTTCTGCTTGACTGGCAATGTCAGAAATTTTTGACCTGACTCCCCTACAGCTCAGCATAACAGCATGGCTTTACTTCTTATACTTCATTTTCATACCATCCTGCTGGATGGTTAAGACCAAGGTAAAGCAGGACCTATGCAACAAGAGTGCATTGCCACTTTTGATGCTATCATCAGCTAATCTTTCAGAGTTCCAAGCATGTAGAAATATATGGTAATGTATGAACTACAAATATATCATTGCTATGCGTTAATATACTGTAATTCTAAACAGGATCGTGTGAATTATTATAACTCCTATTTTATAGGCAAAAACACCAATTTAGAGTGGTTAGTAAGTGCCCAGGGTCCCACCTCGCAAATAGCAAAGGCAGGACTGTAAATTGCACCAAGAGCATAACTCCGAGGTCTTCTGCTAACCATTCTTCACGTGAAGCACTCATGTGAAATGGCGATCCCTCACCTCAAGGCTCTTTCCTTGAGAACTCTCAAAAAGCATATAGCTCCTTCCACCGGAGATTTACTCTTTGTGAATCTTGAGCCTTGTGAGTCGTAACCTCGGTTCCAAGAAGTTACTTGCTCCTGGGAAATGGTTGATAGTGGTTGTAAAAGCACACCAATCTTTATAGCTACAAGTGCTATTCGGCCTACATCACATGATGAGAGAAGTGAAAGCAACAGTTCCAACTAGCTCCTCTGTTTCCACTTGCTCAGCTTTCATACAATGGAGGAAACATTCAGCCCATTATTTCTTGGTTTCTTTATTGTTAAAATATTTGTGACATGTAATAATTGCATTCATCTTGGAAAATTTATACAGATATGTAATGCATCTTCATTATTTTTATTTCTCCTCTCTCTCGCCCTCCCATCAGTAGTCTTTTTCATTTTCCAAAGTGTCCCAGTTTAGATGGTAAATTATATTATGACTCTTCTAACATACTATTGATTTCCACATATAACTCATCCAAGCAAAAATCTAGAGCTCCTGCTAAATGTAGAAGGGACAGCCTTCCTGACCAGCAACTTTCCACTCAGGTCAATCTTCCTTTCCCATTGTACTTTATTTTGGGGCATGAGAAGAGGCTGCTGTTAATGACTGCTGAGCACAATGTCCTGCCCCACATTTTCTACTGAAATAAGTTGGAAAGCCAAGCATAGATATTCACAGTAACTCATCCAAAGGGTTGTGGCTGGGAGGATGAAAGAGATCTAAGAAAGGCCAGATTGCTGCTGAGCCTCAACTAAGGTCTCATGCTGTAGCAGCAATGATTCCTCCTGCATGATGCCAGCTTCTTGGCAGAAATAAATCAATCAGTGATGAGGAGTGAACAAAAAGCCCTGGTGATTGCCTGACAGAAAGCAAGTGAGGGCCCCAAAGAAAACCTATGCATATCCTCATGGCTTAGTTCCTATACTAAGTCAGTTTTGTCCCTGACTATGGCATCATTCCATTTTATATATGCTTACAAAATCCTTTTTTAGCTCATTTTTAATCTGGTTTCTATAACTTATCCACAAAAATGTACTAACCCTTTATCCCCTCAAAAGTTCAATTCCGTGATATACAAAGATGATTTAAATAAAGTCCTATTTCCACCTTGGAAGAATGTCAAAGATATATAGATACAGATATAGGTATAGATATAGACATAGATATGATCTTGAACAGTCCTTTTTTTCAAAATGTTTGATATCTGAACTGTTTTGAAAGTAGGATTTTTTTTTCAGATTTTTAGAAAATTAACATATACATAATGAAATATTTTGGGAAATATCCATGTCTAAATATGAAACTTATTTACGTTCCATAAACACCTCATACACATACCCTAAAAGTAATTTTATACAATATATTTCACAATTTTGTGCATGTTTCATGATGTGGCATTTTTCACTTTCAGCATCAAAAATTCAGATTCTGAAGAATTTTAGATTTTTGGATTAGGTATATTCAACCTGTCTATGCTTTTCTGTCTGTCTCTATCTTCACATGCTTAAAATTATACACACATATACATTCAATATTCAGTTCTGGCAAAGCTACTTGGAAGTAGATGCACATATCATTGGTGATGGCATATGCTTTCTGGAAAGTAATCAGGTGGTATTTATCAAGTGGTTTTAAAATTACAAGATGTTTTGCGAGGTTAGTGATCAGCAACAGATAGGTTTAGGACTTAAGAAAGATGTTTATTAGAAGAATTCTGGAAAAAGAAGAAGAAGAAGAAGAAGAAGAAGAAGAAGAAGAAGAAGAAGAAGAAGAAGAAGAAGAAGAAGAAGAAGAAGAAGAAGAAGAAGAAG